>NW_026453219.1:0-311272 GCF_025200985.1 Drosophila gunungcola | reverse complement strand
TATAATATTTAGAAAAGATAAAGGTCCAACCCTTATCCAAAAATCAGAAGATTCATAAATCAAAAATTAAAAAAGAATAAAGAAACAGGAAACTCAGTCCATTTAAATTCTAATCCTTAAAAAAAAAAAAAAAAAAAAAAAAAAAAAAAAAAAATGAAGTTTGTTACAAAAGTAAGATATATAAATATATATAATATAAATAATGAAAGTTAATGAACAAAATAATGAAGCCTTAATATTTTTATAAGTTGATCATTTTTGAGAAAAACATATAAAATAGTTATATTATATAAGCTCAAAATTCAGAATAATAAGCATAATAATATAAGAGTTACAAACACTGTATGTATAGAATAGGCGATGAACGCAATAAAAAATGTACTTATGTCACAATATATCTAATAAGGCAAAGTAACAATATTTCAATAACCACATACTTATTCATGTTATATTAATCGAATAAACTACTAACCATGCTTAATCTAAGACTAGAGCAGGGTCTCGTTTTAAGGAAGACACCTTCGTTCGTGCCGTCAGATGTGTCTCCATTCCGGACCTCACTCAGCACTTGGGGGGGGAGGAGTTACCCTCTCTACCCTATTCGTAGAGATGGAGAGTCTGCGACGAACTCGAAGAGGCACGATCCAACTGGACACAATCGGGAACTACCGTTATAAACAGACAAGAGAAGACAGAATCGCGAAGTGGCGATTCTGCTCGGCCGAGTCAGTCGAGTGTGAACATCGTTACTGAACAGACGATACAAAAATAAATGAAAACAAGAATAAATAATAAAAGTGTATTTATTGAATAACTAACCCTAGGAGATATCTACACCAATATTGTTATCAACATATTGGTAACTCACGCGGTACCATTAGGAACAGCTGGCTATAAAGCTGGCTTTTAAGGTTTTTATCCACCAGGCTGCTCTACAATTTCTCCAGTATATGGGGCTGATGAGCTAGGTACCGGTAAAGACTCATTACAAGTATTTAAATTTGGAATTGGGCCACATTCCTTTTCGGAAATTGAATTTAAAGAAGCGCCCGTTCTAATGGGCTCGTTTTTTTTACGCTTAGGTTAGTCACTTAGCATTTTTTTACTACTTTTTTTTAAACTATTTCCTGTTCACTTACCGCGTTGAACCCATCAGTGAGTTGCCTCATAAAGCCAAATATTTCAAGTTCCATTTCCCTGCAGGAATCACATGACCACTTGAGCCCAGACCGCAGGTCAATGTTATCCCTAACTCTGCCAACAAATCCAGCACATTTTGCATGCATGATTGTAGCGCATATATCTTTTGATGAAGATGGAAGCTGGCAACCCTTTTTGGAACAGGTAACAGACATAATCATTAAATATTTGTTTTAATTATTGTAAGTAAAAAAGCGATTATGTAAATTATTAAGCAAAAAAATAAAATAATAAATAAATACATCAGTCAATTTGACACTGGGATCAAATGAAATTACAAAAATGATAAACACAAAAATACAAAAGTAAAAGAAACGCGTGTAAATGAACGAGCGGGAGAGCGCGAGATAAAATCTTTTCTATCGATTGAGCGTGGCGTGTGAAACACTAAAAACTATGTACGTACGCAGCTAGATAAGACGCAAAAAAAAGAGCGGGAGGAAGAGAGAGTAAAATGATGCAGAGATTTAGTCGTGCAATGTTACAAAAACAAACCACTAGGTGCATTGGCAAAGCATGCACAAGAGCATGAAATTACAATAACAATGCACAGGGATTAGACAACTTAAAATAAAATTATTAAAACTCTAATAGTGAGTACAGATTTATAAGAATAGCCTAGTTCCAAGCACACACAATGTAGTTAGGCTAAGCTTGGTTAAAAGAACAACACGAGCACTTTTAGAAACGAATCAAAACTTGACAAAATTACAAAGCACAAGCTAAACACAACCGATCACAAACGACGCTAAATCGAAGTAAGCAGACCCATATTTATATAAACCACAAAGAATATTTGTTGATTGGCTCAGAATCGTTTTTCTGATTGATACCTGTCGGACAAATAAAACAATACAAATCTGGAGAAGGCTCTTCTGGTTATGTTGTTTTTACATTTGCTTTACACCTTCGAAATGTTTTTCAGCCAAACCCTGCAAATAATTCATTCACACTACCGTCGCCGCCAATTCGAGGTGGAACTGAGACGGCGCCTATTCTGTTCCAAACAAACGAAGTTGCAAAAGTCATCAGCGAGCGATTAAAAACAAAAAAGGCCCCAGGTGGTGATCTAATAACTCCTAAGATGCTAATTGAACTCACAAACTGTGCAGTTGAGGTAATTTACTTCCCAAAAAAATGGAAAAAGTCGGTAATCATAATGATCCCAAAGCCAGGAAAAGATCACACAATACCTGCCTCATATAGACCGATAAGTTTACTCTCGTGTCTGTCAAAACTGTTCGAAAAATGCCTTTTGACACGCATAATCCCATATCTGGAAGAGCACAACATTATTCCGGCGCATCAATTTGGCTTTCGAGAAAGCCATGGAACAATAGAGCAAGTTAACAGATTAACAACAGAAATACGAACAGCATTCGAGTCTCGGGAATACTGCAGTGCGGTATTCCTTGACGTTGCGCAGGCTTTCGACCGAGTCTGGCTCGATGGCCTTATGCATAAAATCAGAACGTTACTACCGGAAAACACTCACAGGATACTTGAATCGTACCTTTACAACAGAGCCTTCGCCGTGAGATGCAACACTACAATATCCGACGATTACACGATAGAGGCTGGAGTTCCTCAAGGTAGCGCCCTTGGTCCAACTCTATTTCTCCTTTACACCGCAGATATTCCCACGTACGAGCGGCTAACTACTTCTACATTCGCAGACGATACCGCGATCCTAAGTCGGTCCAAATGCCCAATTCAGGCAACAGCACAACTAGCTGATCATCTCGTTGTAGTGGAGAGGTGGTTATCAGACTGGCGTATAAAAATAAATGCGCAAAAGTGTAAACACATAACGTTTACTCTTAACAGACAAACGTGTCCCCCGCTAACTCTGAATAACACGCCACTTCCACAAGCTGACGATGTAACGTACCTTGGCGTCCACCTTGACAGAAGACTTACATGGCGGAGACATATCGAAGCTAAGAAAATTCATCTAAAACTAAAATCCAATAACCTCCATTGGCTCATAAACGCTCGCTCCCCCCTCTGCCTGGACTTCAAGGTTCTGCTCTACAATTCAACGCTTAAGCCAGTCTGGACTTACGGCTCCCAATTGTGGGGAAACGCGAGCAGCAGTAACATCGACATTATCCAGCGAGCACAATCAAAAATCCTGAGAACTATCACTGGGGCACCTTGGTATGTTCGGAACGACAACATCCACAGAGATCTGGGCATTCTACCCGTAAAAGATGAAATTTCAAAACAAAAGGCGTCCTACCACACCAAGCTAACTTCTCATCCAAACCAGCTCGCCAGGGGCCTAGCCAGGGTTTCCAACCGGACCCGATTGCAACGAAATGACCTTCCAGCTCAGCAATAGTTATTAGAGCCCTTACATCCCGCGACAGTCAACTTGACTGTCAGATATAGCTTTTTAATTTAAGATTTTATATACTTATTGTTAGTCTCAATTCAGAGAAGATTCAATAAATAAAAATGCATAAGTAAAAAAAAAAAAAAAAAAAAAAATGTTGTTTTTGCTTCCCAAAGGCTTTAAGTGTCGATTGATACCAACTTGCAGAAGTTTTGGTCACTGCAGGTCACCGACCGAATATAATGAAGCCATTAATAATATTGTCGGGATAATTCAAAAACACAAGTATCACGCTCCAGAGTCGGCCCAAGAACATCGGCTGGCCGAAGTTTGCTTCATTTCTCGTTTTTCGTTGGTTTTAATTAGAAAAACTATTCTCATTATCTCCCTTGCAGAGGGAATTATAATTTCAGTCAGAAGTTTGCAACGCAGTGAAAGAGACGTTTCCGACCCTATAAAGTGTATATATTCTTGATCAGCATCACTAGGAGAGTCGATCTAGCCACGTCTGTCCGTCAGTCTGTCCGTCCGTTTTTACGCAAACTAGGGTCTCAGTTTTTAGCTATCTGCACTAAACTTTCCCAAAAATGTTCTATTGCAGGTAGTACATAAGTTTGAACAAGCCGGATTGGACGCCTATGGCATATAGCTCACATAGGAACAATCGGGAAAAAAAATTATAACTTTGCTGTTTTTTTTTTAAATTTTTTTTTAGTTCTTCGACATATAGTAATGGTTAAATATTTCAGAACTACGGTTTAAATTTCATCAAAATCAGACGACTATATTCTTATATATCCCTAGAAACAAAAAAAATTCTCAGCTCTACAACTGCCCAGTCGCATTCCACTCCTTAGGCCTTATTAAAATTTCTGAAATTTGATGGGAAATACAGTGAATATACACGATTCATAGCCGCATTCACGCACCTTGTTTATGATAATGTCACCATCAACCCAGTCGACAAATTCCTATATCCTAGCTGTTTGTCCGACACCGCATTGAAGTTTTTGTACAAATTTATCCCAAGGCCCTAAGTCGCCTCAAGAAATGATGTTACAAGAAGGTACTTACATATGTTCTTTGTGCACATAACCGGCTTGTGCAACCTACCGCATGGAACCTGCCGACGCTAACACTGCATGGCATACTGGACAGTGTTTTGGCACTGCGCGGGTCATTACTATCATCAACGGATCAACGGTAAATGCCCTTAATTTGCAGCATTTAGTGTAGATGAGCGTTTCAACATAATAAATATCGTTGTGTATAAATTGTCTTTGTAAATGTCATTGTATTATGGGCAAATGCAGTTCAAGACTCGGAAGCCGTTTGTCTCGAGGATTGGCCCACACTTGTTTGCACCGATTCGCTCGGCCTTCGCTGTAGCCAAATCAATCACTCAAAGTCAGCTAAAGCAATGTTGATACCAACGGATGGAACTTGTGAATCAGATTTAAACTGTGGGACCCATTCTTTAAAAAACGAAGCCAAATTGAGTGTTTAGTCAGTAGACAGGAATACTTACATTTTTTGAGAATAGTAAAAATAATCCTTGGCTGAATTTTACCATATTTGCAATACTTCTCAATTGGATTGCTAATTGGCGGCAAAATCGACGATCCCAATAGCGTAATATGCAAAGCAGAAGGAACTCGCGATCTCAACCGCAATCGGGTGTACTTATAATTCAATCATACATTGAAAACGTGTAAGCTCAATACGGCATCCTACGGAATGGCATGCGCGCCATACTTGGTCATAAGAAGTCTTCGATTATCCTATTTGTGCATCAGTACTGCTCGAGGACATATATGTCGGCGACCTACTCCCAGGGGCAGATTCCATCACTGAGCTACAGGAAAAGGTTCGTGAACTTGCAATTGGGATGCAATCTGTAGCCAGCGAAGTAAATAATTTCAATTCATATTTAATTGCCTACATATATACTATATTGTCTATGCACATACAAAGTAAAAAATTCTTTTTAAAAGCCCAGCCAGCGAAGGGCCACTGAAATGTTGACCACGCTAACTAACACTTGTAGCCAGCCATCTTGGGGTATATACAAACATAAGATAAATTTACCGATGCATGTATATACTCCTATAGCAGCTCCCTTTAAACTTTTAAGAATACATATTTTAGAATAAAACCAGTCCAAGAGAGAACCTTAAACAAAACGGATGTGTAAATTAATTCAACATATTAATTGGATACGGTGACAGGACAGTTACCAAAATAACATAGCCACAATTTTAATTTTTTTTATCTTTAATACAATGGAAACAAGAATGAAGGCTTAAGTCAAGTTTCCCGACTGTTATATATTTGTTATTTATACAACAAACTTCAAACTAAAAGCGTGCAGCACCCCCACCTTCCGATAACAATTCTGTCTCTCTACTGCAGCGATTACCGACAGAGCAGCTGCTGAACAGTGACTGAGCAGGGGCAGAGACTTCATAGTCCAATTAAGGCTTAGGCAGAACTGTTGTAGACATGACGACTTCTAGTTCTATTTCCATTTCCCACAATCGGCCATCCTGATTTGTCATTTACCTCGAATGATGGTTTTCCTGCAGATTGATATTCAGGATTCTATTTTTTCACGTATTCAGACACAGTGGAAGTTTTACCGGGCCCTTCATGGTCGCCAATTTTCTCAACGACATATCTTCAATGAGCTAGAGCCCTGACTTTTTAATAGGGATCAAAGATCAAGGGCTTCAATTTCAAGCCGGTGCCATACTGCGTGCTCTTTATAGCTACTAGCTCATTCACTTTGTAGTTCAATTCCTTCTTACGTCCTTTTTTGAAGGCCTTACGATTCTCCTGCTGAATTTTATCAATGTTCTCCTGTGCTTGTGTACGCACGGCATCTCTTTCATGGTTTAATACCTCGATAGCGGCCTTTTTTAAAATGTGTTTAGCTCGCTTATTTTGTTTAGTGTCATCTCAACGCCTGTCAGCAGCTTGAGCAGTGAAAATCATGTGTTTCTTGATGCTTGCAAGACTTTTTTTGACAAAGCTTGGCCAACATTGGAATAACGATCTTGTGCATTCGTTCCACATGTCCGTTTCCTCGGGGAACTCCTGTGCTTATCATCAGATGCTGTTCCGTTTTCATCACAGTATTGTTTAATTGAGTTTGCAACAAAAGCTGCCCCTGTGTCTGATATTATGCGCCTAAGGTTTCCGAAGACTGCCGCTTGACGAGAAAGGCGAACTATTGCTCCTACAGACGTTGTGTTCTTCGTTGGATGGAGTCAGACGAATTTAGAAAACCCATCGACTACCACGAGAATGTAATTGTAGTGCTTGCTGGTCTGTTTTATTGGTCCCACATGGTCAACATGATATGTTTCCAAAGGCTTACCATCTTTGGTTATGGGTGTCAAGAAACCTTCCTTGTTGCCTGCGGTGTTTTCAAAAATAATGCATTCAAAAAACTTTTTACCACTCCTACTTTTTTTTTGATAAGTTGGGAATGTAAAAAATCCTCCCAACTGCCTCTTGGGTCCTTTCCACCGACAAATTTTGACGTAAAAATCATATGTGCTGTTTTTCAGCGCTGCCATTACTGCTCGAATCCACGCATCTTGAGACTGTGCTTCCTGCAGTTTATAGTGTAAATAATAAAAAGGCTTTTACCGCGCTTTTTCATCGTTAAAGCAAAAGCATTGCAGTTAGTAATGATTTTAAACTTTACTCCAAGTAAATATACACGCAGTTTTTTTAGAGCTTCGACTATCTTTTTGCACAAAAATCCTAATGGAGGAGAAGCTGCATAGAAGGGTTTGTGTGTATTTCCGTTTTATCTTTGGGATTGTATAAGCGTAACAGCGGTGCAGATATCAATGCTAACTTTGTTCATCGCCGAATCGAAAAGGGCTATCCTCGCGAAGCAAGTCCGAAAGAGGTTTAGCCTTCAAATCGTCGTCTGCAATAATCGCCTGAAATAGGAGGTTAGTCCAAGAAAACGCCAAAGACTTTTCCTATCTTGTGGAATCGAGAAGTTCTTTACCGCTTGTATTTTAGCTTCGGATGGTTTTTTAGTCCCTCTCTCGACAATGTAACCTAAAAAGTCAACCTTACTCTTTAGAAACTGACACTTGCTCCACTTGATTGTCAAGTTATACTCTGATGCTCGGTTTAAGACTCACTCCAGCTTTTGAATTCCTTTATTAACATCGTTTTCGTCATTCATGTACGGTAAGACTGTACCATCTTGCACAATATCCAGTAGGAATGCATTAATGAATCTAAAACATACAGCTGGCAAATTCGAAATTCCGAAAGACACATATAAAAACTCGAACTGACCTGATTGTGTTACGAATGATGTGTATTTTCTAGAATTTGGCTTAACAGGAACATGGAAAAACCATTTGCTTAGTCAATTGTTGTAAAAAGGCTATTTCCTGGCTGTCGTTCAATAACATCATCTATAATAGGCATCGAAAAAAGGACCTTTGGCTATCTTCGCATTCAACCGCCTATAATCGCAATATAGTCGTTTGCTGCCATCCTTCGAACTGGGTTGTATGATCTTTTCTAATAGCCCCGTTTCAATTTGTTCATCCACAATAGACTTGTCTGCATGAGAAATGTGTCGTGTGCGCTCATATACTATGAAATCGTCATTTAGCAAAATTTGCATTTGAATATCACAAATACTTTTTCTTTTGAGACGAGTAGTTATGAATCATTCCCTTCACGAATGAAGGAGCTCGGGCTGCTCGCCTTCCGCAAAAAGTTACATTTGAGAGAATTTCTAGGAAATCTGTTCATCAGGCTCTTCTGCTTCATCCGTAGTAACAAAATTTCCATAATGGAATAGGGTTACTCTTTGTAATCTTCGTCTGCGCTTTTACGGCATTTTTTCATTCGGTGAACTTCAAATGCCGGTACCTCGGATCCGAACTCAGCTACCAATGCTCGCTTATGAGACGGCCAATACCTTGCTGACTACGAATGAATATTTTGGCTGCTCCTTTCAACAACTGCTTCAAGATGGTTCCATTGAACTGCTGCGACGTTATATTTATGGATGACTTGAACAAATAAACTGAGAAAGTAATCCTCTATGTCGCGAAACGTAAATGCACACGACCTTCCTCTGCCATTGAATTTTTGCTATGTCTCAAGGCTGCATCTCAGTAATCGAAGTCGTTGTCTTCGATCTCATCAACTAAAATGATCTAATAGCCTATCCTGCAATGTCTGCTTTCTACTATATGTGGCCAAATTAAGCTCTGATAGCTTTTCTTTCAGTGCGTTTACGGTTAACGACAAAATTTCGGCCCTTTGCATTCTGTACTCGTTATTACTCTCTGCTTAAATACACTTATAATTTTACAAAATATTGATTAACTGAACTTAACTTTGTGGTTAGGTATTACAAGAAATTTCAATGAATAAATAAATGCAATGATCCAGTTCGCTTACTCGCTCCTTATGTTGACAACTTACTCCCAGAGTATACGCTGTGTGCTACAGTGATTTCTTTTTGCTCGACAACCTGTGTTTACAATGATGCTGCTATTCAGGTTATTTGACCATGACTACGCTTTTCCAGGACAAAAATTTTAACGCCTTCTTGCTAACTCCGGATAACTCCGGAGCATGCGCAACTCGCTGTACAGCCCCAGTGTACTCTTCCCTCCAGTAAACAACTTTTTCTCCAGTAAACACCTTTTCCTCTGCGTAGACACGCCTGCTCGTTGAAAATGCTTCTGATTAATTCTCTGGACTCCAACATTAAAGAGTATTTGTCCCTTGCTCGTTTCGTTTACTCTATGAGTAACGGGTATAAAAAATTAAATGTGGAAAAGTAAACAGCAACAGCAACAACAAGCAAGTAAACCAAATGAGAAATAAAAAAAAAACAAAAGTGAAAACCGGGCTGAAACGGTTATAAAACCGAGAAATATACTATGTGTATATAAAATAATAAAATAATTACGTTTTTATTATTTATACCTTAAAAAACAAAAAAAAAAAAACAAATTTAAAATAAACAAATCACAATAAAAAAAAATAATAATAAAGTATACAACGCCTAGTAGACAGGCCCGCCAACTATGGCAACTATGACGCAAGAATCGAGTGATAGGGACGACCGGCTAACGCAAATTTTACCGACCGCACCACCAAAAAAAATGAAGGGCGTCAGGCGAGCAAAGCTCATAACCGAACGGGCACTGATAATAATAGATCTGAAGAAAAGCAGACCCCCCACAGTACAACTGCTACTGAAGAAGCTGAATTTCCTTCTCCATCGGGGGAAGAAGAAGCGGACTAAGCAATAAGTTTACCGCTTAGTAATTGCAAGGTTTACGCGGGGTGACTTAAAAGTTAAGGTAATATCAATCACCTCCATTCATTTCATTCAATACTAACACACGATTCTTAATGTAAACTGAAAGAAAATGTATTGTAACTTGAAATTAGCTATGATTTAAATTAAAAATCGTGTTGTGTCTAACAACTTTTACCTCATCAAAACATTAATAACAATTAAAATTGGTCTGTGGGGTTCAAAAGAGGCAGAGGTGGAATAAAATAAAATACGGCTTATGTCGTAAACAACGTAGTTGTTGATAAAACTCCTCTTTTCAACTCCATGTATATCTTATTGATTGTAGTAGTAGTCGCTTAACTGATAGCGCTAATAGTGCATTACGTTTTAAAAAAAATGTTTCAAACGGTTACATATGTGTAGAGAATATATGAGCCAAGCCCAAGATTTTGACATAATTTTGTAAACATCTAGTCAATATCATAAAAAAATTTAAGCCATAGGTATGAAATGTGTATATATATATAAGTAAAGACAAGACTATTTAATTTTCCGGGAATCCGTTTGGATTTCTTTGGAGTCGGTTAAGAACTAATTAATGCTAACTTTAAAGTTCTCCAAGAAAGCCGGGCAGAAGGCCCGACGTTGGCAGCGACGCGCAAAAGTGACGGCAGCGCTACGCTGCTGTATTCCGTCGTCGGTTGTTGTTATTGGACTGAGGTAGCCTGGAATGGTGCTGCACTTGGCGAAGTTTCCGGAAATTAATTCTTGGGTGCATGTTGAGGAATCAGATTTTATGCAGAACGTTGTTCCAATCGAAGCGTCACACTGGTGGATGGCAAACGACTTTCTACCACAATCAGAGACTAAGTTGTCTTCCCCAACGTCTAGAATCCTTTTACTATGTTGTATTGAGTAAATACAAATTTTCTTACATACTAAATTAGGTTTGGGGTATTTTATAATAATATCATTATTTTGAAATGCTTTTATCTGGGATACTTCTAAAAGATCAGTAATGCTAAAATTTGTGAGCCTTTCGTGATTAATTTCTTTGACATCAATTTCATCCAGAATTGCTGGGTTTATTAATTTTACTTTTGCCAATGTTAGTGAGAATATTAAATTTTCCAGATCATTTATTATAAATCTATTTTTGGCTAAAATTTTTTTGAAAAGGTGGCTTTTGTCTATTTCGTCTGATTTGTAAATTGGGTTTTGTTGCTTTGGTTAATTCGTTTAAACGAGTTTGTACTCTAGAATTTATTTCTACCTGATTAGTCTGTAATTCAATTAATTGATTCTGTTTAAATTTGACCTGTTCCAGTCCTCGAAGTCTGGGTTACCTGCAATTGCCATTAGGGCTGATCCTAACATGTTAATGCTGCGTGCATTCCTATGATGAACTCTTAAAGTACCCACCAAAGAATCTATCCGTCCGACGTCCACAGTCAATATTCGTCTCATGTGGTCCTGTGTAAAAGCTTCATTGTAGTCTTTGTTTCGAGTGCTTGAAGTTCATATGAAGTGATATTAGTGGCATTGTCCGAGATACCCAAATTCCTCCCAGATTGTGACGTCTCCATCCATTAACGGTATGTAGTCCGAATGTGAATAGTCATTTATTTTAAAGGAAGTGGTCATCGAAAAGGTCATAGTCAAAATTAAAGTCCAAAGCGTTAACCTAAAACAGAGGGGCGATAGATTATTCCCAAGGCGTTTATTTGATTTCAAAAAAACCTTGTCGCCGACCTGATAACTTTTGTAAGTCCTGTTTTTGTTTATTTGGTCTAAGCTTTTTTCCTGGCCTTTTGAATTTTTGTACTAATCTCGGCTTCGAACTCTGAAGATCTAGAGTGTATTATTTCTATAGGCGTTGTGAGGAGTTGAATAACTCCCCACAAGTTAAGAAGCAAGCAGAGTAAGCGCATGCAAGCAGTGCCCTACCAGTTACCAGTTACGCGGCGAATTCGCCCGTAGTAACGGTAGTGCGGCGAGAGAGAGTGGTGCACTGAGGACCAGACAAGAACAAGGAGAGTCCGAGAAGGACAGCAATACAAGAGAGCGGCATTGGAGGTAACGGGACGGCACCGGACTTTGGACCCTCATATTGGTGCCGTGCGCAGAGGGCGAAAGGGCGAATGGTAAAACCGTGGACTTTGGACCAGGAGGCAAGGAGACGCCGATAACTAGCGGTAAATGGAGGCCTATATAAACCGGCCGAGCGCAGGAAGCTGGATGAGTCGATTTCTACCAAGTCAACAAGTAACAGACATCAAGTGAACCAGTAACCAGTGAAACAACGTGAAGGAGCAAGTAAAGCCGTGCGGAGTCATCAAGGAAACAAGATCGCTACGTCGAGACGTTCGGGACTTAGAGCTAAAGTCTCCGAATTGAGACACAGGTAGCTGTCCTTACGGCATCACACGGCTAAGTCCAGGCGCTTTGTCACAACTTCTGTCGCGATTTGAGCTTGGCATCCCACCCGGCGTGTCCGGCAGAGTTGAACAAATAGAGTCCTTCGACAAAGAACCGTGGGCTCGGAAGGAAAGTTGTCTAGAACTAGCTACCTGCCTACAAGGACTGCATTGGCGAACTCCGGCGTATGCCTGATCGTCCTGCAGGAGCTGTACAAGGTCCTGGTGCGACTGGCCCGGAAGGACGCGCGTTTGTTCAGCTGGTGTCTCGAAAGGCGTATGCGTTGAGAGTCTAGCGGTCCACCGCTAGAGTCCCAGAACGGCAGCGTATCGAGTCGCCAATAAGGAGGGGAGCCTGCCTACAAGGACTGCATTGGCGAACTCCGGCGTATGCCTGAGCGTCCTGCAGGAACTGTACAAGGTCCTGCTGCGAATAGCCCGGAAGTACGCGCGTTTGTTCAGCTGGTGTCTCGAAAGGCCTATGCGTTGAGAGCACAGCGGTCCACCGCTAGAGTCCCAGAACGGCAGCTTACCGAGTCGCCAACAAGGAGCGGAGCTGGTCGAGATACCTGGAGGCAGAACAAGGACAACGAGGACCCCAGGACGACGAACAACGAGCGTCGAGCGAGCAGCCTATACTTCGAATTCTTAAGCCTGCGGCAGAGAGGGTAGGGTGGTAGCGTTCGTCTAGAACCTGGCCTTTGACCCAGGGACTGCGTTGGCGGCTTCCGGCGTACGCCTGAACCGTCAAGTAGAAACTGAGCCGACGTCCGGTGCGACCGGCCGGGACAGAGCAAGGGACAGGAGGCTGCGGCTGCGAAAGGCGTACGCCTTGAGAGCACAGTGCCTGTTCACCCTAGTCTGGGAACGGTGACGCATCCCTAATCCCTGTAGCCCCGCCGAGCCAAGGGCAGCAGAAGACATCGCAAGCCAAACCGGCGAGGGAGACACCATTTCCGGCGAGCCAGCACGATCCAGCGAGACGTTCAACGTGGGAAGGAGACGACGGCAGAACATAGTTGTACATTATCAATACGCCACCCGGCCGAGGGTCAAGTCGGCGAATAAAAGATCACTGCGTACTCCCAATCTTTCTGTGCGTTTTCACTGGTCAACAGGGCGGTCACGTATATATAAATTTGGTGGGACGAACACTTACATCTTCTGAGCTAGCCGCACGACAATCGTAGCGAGCAGATAATAAGTAATGCCATTTGGCTTACACTCCGTCTCGGCGACTTTCCAGAGAGCACTGGACCAGGTTATTGGACCGGAGATGTCACCACACGCGTTTGCATACCAAGACGACATCATCGTGATCGGACGCAAACTGGAAGAACACAGTAGGAACCTGAGAGAAGTTTTCCGACGTCTTAAACAGGCAAACCTGAGGATAAATCCCGAAAAATGTAATTTCTTCAAAAGCGAATGGAATTCATGGAATTCAGAGCACCAGCAAGTATTCGAGGAGGTGAAGGCAAGGCTAGTGGCCGATCCTGTTCTGGCATGCCCAGATTTTGATAAACCATTCGTACTGCAGACGGACGCAAGCGATTATGGTATAGGGGCAGTCCTGACGCAGGAAACTGAAAGCGGCGAAAAGGTCATTTCATATTCATGCCGGACCCTGAATGGCGCGGAAAAGAACTATTCAACCAGCGAAAAGGAATGCCTGGCAATCGTGTGGGCAATCCGGAAGGTCAAACCATACTTGGAAGGATACCACTTCAAAGTGGTGACGGACCATATGACGCTTAAATGGTTGAACAGCATCGAAAGTCCCTCAGGAAGAATAGCGAAGTGGGCCCTGGAGTTGCAGCAGTATGACTTTGAAATATCATACAGGAAGGGGCGGCTTAACGTGGTCGCTGATGCACTGTCAAGACAGCCTCTACCAGAAGCCTTTAGGCTAACCAAAGAAACTCCGGAGGACACGCAGGGAACATGTAGCTGAATCAAGGATATGTGTGAGAAATTAACACACAGCCACAGAAGTTTCCGGACTACATCATGGAGGGAGGCGCGTTATACAGGCATATCCCGCACAGAGCAGGCAGCGAAGACGTGGCAGCATGGAAGCTCTGTGTCCCACGGAGGCTGAGGGAAACAGTCCTGAAGGAGAATCACGACTCACCAGCCGCTGGACACGTGGGAAGTCGGATTGCAAGGCTGGCGGCTCGATATTACTGGCCAGGAATGCATAGGGACGCCCGAGCACACGTACGGAAATGCGAGACATGCCTCAAATACAAGCCTAACCAGATGCAGGCAGCTGGGAAAATGCTGACGCATTTTCCGACTTTGTCGGATCATTGCCCAGGTCGAAGCATGGAAACCAGATGCTGCTAGTGCTGATAGATATGTTCTCAAACGGCAACGGCAGAAACACTTCAAAAGAAAGAGTCATCGCTAGGTTCGGAGTCCCGAGGGTGGTAATAACGGACAATGGAGTTCAGTTTGCCAGCCGCGCATTCAAAAAATTCCTCAGCGAAATGTGCATTAAGCAACAATTCACAGCACCATATACACCGCAGGAGAATCCGACGGAAAGAGCAAACCGAACAGTTAAAAGCATGATAGCGCAGTTTGCGGGACAGAACCAGAGGAATTGGGACGAGAAGTGGTCGGAGATTATGCTAGCGGTAAATTCAAGTACGTCGGAGTCAACAGGGTACTCCCCGTGTTTCCTCACGCAGGCTCGAGAGCCTCGACTGCCCAGCGCCCTGTACGACAGGGAAACCATAGGCACAGGAAAACAGACGGAAACGCCTGAAGATAAGGCCAATAAGATGAAGGAGATCTTCGAAATTGTGCGCCGGAACATGGAGAAGGCTGCTCAGGACCAAGCCAGGCATTACAATCTACGAAGGAGGCAATGGAATCCAACAGTAGGGGACACGGTCTGGGCGAAGGAACACCATTTGTCAAAGGCAGCCGAAGGTTTCGCGGCAAAGCTAGCGCCGAGATATGACGGACCGTACACGGAAATAGACTTCGTCTCACCAGTCATTTGTAGAATCCGCCACAAGGATACACAAAAAGAACGAACCGTCCACCAACAAACACAAGAACTCGGTACAGACAAGCAAGGACAACACGAGCATGCGACGACAGGAAGTACAGACTATATCGTCGGGCATAAGCCAGAGTCTATATAGACCGCAGGATAACACGAGTATGCAAGGACAAAACGTACGAACTATATCGTCGGGCATAAGCCAGAGTCTATATAGACCGCAGGAACACACGAGCATTCAACAACAACAAGTAGTGCGGACTATAGCGTCGGGCCTGGGCCAGAGTCTATATAGACCGCAGGATAACACGAGCATGCAACGACAAAACCTACGGACTATATCGTCGGACATAAGCCAGAGTCTACATAGACCGCAGGAACACACGAGCATTCAAAGATAAAAAGTACGGACTATAGCGTCGGGCGTATGCCAGAGTCTATATAGAACGCAGGACAACACAAGCAGGCAACAACAACAAGTAGTGCGGACTATAGCGTCGGGCATATGCCAGAGTCTATATAGAACGCAGGATAACACGAGCATGCAAGGACAAAAGGATGCGGACTATAGCGTCGGGTATGTGGCCAGAGTCTATATAGAACGCAGGACGACACGAGCATGCAACAAAAAAAAAAAAAAAAAGGCGGACTATAGCGTCGGGCAAATACCAGAGTCTATATAGAACGCATGACAACACAAGCAGCCAACAACAACAAGTAGTGCGGACTATAGCGTCGGGCATGGGCCAGAGTCTATATAGAACGCAGGAAACAAGGAGGTACCGTGACCCAGACCACGAGGCAAACTGATTCTGCGTCGGGCATAAAGCCAGAGTCATCAGTAAGGCGCCGCATGGAATAAGGTGATGCACATGTTGAATACCGTATCGTCGTTAGAGTCTATACGGCACACAAACTGAAACTACTAGTGATCAAGGGAAGGAAACGGCACGATTAGTATGTGTGGACAGGAGCTCGTACCATAGCGTCGTTAGACTCTATACGACAGAAACAAGACTAAAGTCAGCGTCGACCGATGTAGAGGGAGAGACGGCACAGCAAAGCTGAACCGTAAAACCCAAGCGGCGACGAACTCACACGGAGAAGGGCGACATGAGAGAAGCAACGGGATCGCAAGAGAAATGACCAAGAATTGAGTCATCGTCAGGAGAGCCGCCAGCATGAGAAGCCAATTCGAAAAAGAAAGTCAAGATGAGTACACGCGTTACTAGAGCCGAGGCCCGCAGGAGGATGGCTGCCGAGGACTTGGCAGGATCCGGACCGGGGCAAGGACGGACGGAGGACAGGCCTGTCGTCCGGCCGCCCCGAACCCCGCGACGGACCCCACGGAACCGACGACGGTCGGAGGCATCATCGCCGGAGCCCACCGTCAGCTCCGACAGTGACGTGGAGATGGTGGACGACCCGACGGTGGAGGCCAGGACGTATTCCCCATGGCTCGGAAAGCAGGGTCCACCAGGACTCTGCCGACGACGACCATGCGGCCGAGGCCCGCAGAACAGCGGCCATAATAGCGGAGTACCGCCGCCGGCATGAGCGGAGGCAGCAAGAGGCTGCGCTCAAGGAGGCCCGCCAGCGTGAAGAGCAGGACGCTCGGGAAAAACGGGAAGCGGCGCTGAAAACTGCCGAAGAGGAGGAGCGCCGGATATGGGGCGACCCAATCCTCCTCGAGGAAGTACCGCCCCAGGCGGAGGGGACGCCCGAGGTTCCACTGACCCCGAGGTACGTCGCGGAGCCAAGGGAAAGTGCAGCGGACCCAGCGGAGGAGGAATACAACCCCCCATCCCCATGGACGCCGGCACGCCCACCCACCCCGAGGTATTGCCCCGAGTGGGAAGAGGCAGCAACAGAGGAGGAGCAGGAGGAGCGGCGGCTGCAGGAGGGGTCTCCGGGTTACGCACGGATGGACATCCCGGTGGCCCACGTCAGCCATACGTTCGGCTCCTTCGAGGCGGAAGTACGCGTGTGGAGGCAGCACGCCGTCACCTGGACGTGGCCGGACGAAGCCACTGCAGCAACAGAGGAGGAAGGAGCCCGAGTGTGGGAAGAACCCCGGGGAAACTGTCCCATGGGCCCCCACCGGAGTCGTGATGCCGACGCCGACCCCAACCCCATCCCCGGGGGTGCAGGAGAACACGCATCACACTCTTCGTCGGGTCCAGAAAAGGAGAAAAGATCAGAGAGAAAGGAGAAATTAGAAAACTTACCCGGAGAAAATGTCCTCATCTGCCCAAAGGGATGGGGGCGTTTCGATTCATGGCCGATTGGCGCTACACGATAGTGTCGATCGGTGGGCACAAAATACTGGAAATATCGGCACAAGGAGTCACACCGTGGAACATCGATACATCGAGTGGCAACGCCACGTTGGGTCACGGAACCGATAACAACTTGAGACCGATCGATTTGGCGGAGAGTGACCATACAACAGAGAGTCACACGAGAGAATATCGATAACACCGATAACGACTGGAGACCGATCGGCACGACGTAGAGTGACCATCCGAAGGAGAGGACAAATCACGGAGATCGAGAAACGTGACGGGGACGCGTCTGGGCGGGAATTCAAAAATCTACGGGGGAAACGTCTGGGCAGGAATTTAAAGTCTACGGGGGAAACGTCTGGGGCGGGAGATTCGAAATCTGGAAGGAGGATCGGCGCTGTGGAACTCAAGAAGGAGCTGTGAGCGTCGTGGGAACCGTCTGGAGGAGCGAGTCGACTAGAAGACTACAAGCTAACGAGGACAAGTACGAGGAGAAGACACGTCGAGGGAAGGATGTGGAGTATACCAAGGCAGAGAGAACAGCGAGTCTCTTTTTCATTCCCGAAGTAAGGGGAGAATGTGAGGTGTTGAATAACTCCCCACAAGTTAAGAAGCAAGCAGAGTAAACGCATGCAAGCAGTGGCCTACCAGTTACCAGTTACGCGGCGAATTCGCCCGTAGTAACGGTAGTGCAGCGAGAGAGAGTGGTGCACTGAGCATCAGACAAGAACAAGGAGAGTCCGAGTGGGACAGCAATACAACAGAGCGGCGAAGGGCCGTGGGCAGAAGGAAGTAACGGGACGGCACCGGACTTTGGACCCTGATATTGGTGCCGTGCGCAGAGGGCGAAAGGGCAAACGGTAAAACCGTGGACTTTGGACCAGGAGGCAAGGAGACGCCGATAACTAGCGGTAAATGGAGGCCTATATAAACCGGCCGAGCGCAGGAAGCTGGATGAGTCGATTTCTACCAAGTCAACAAGTAACAGTCATCAAGTGAACCAGCAACCAGTGAAACAACGTGAAGGAGCAAGTAAAGCCGTGCGGAGTCATCAAGGAAACAAGATCGCTACGTCGAGACGTTCGGGACTTAGAGCTAAAGTCTCCGAATTGAGACACAGGTAGCTGAGGTCCTTACGGCATCACACGGCTAAGTCCAGGCGCTTTGTCACAACTTCTGTCGCGATTTAAGCTTGGCATCCCACCCGGCGTGTCCGTCAGAGTTGAACAAATAGAGTCCTTCGACAATGAACCGTGGGCTCGGAAGGAAAGTTGTCTAGAACTAGCTGCCTGCCTACAAGGACTGCATTGGCAAGCTCTGGCGTATGCCTGAGCGTCCTGCAGGAGCTGTACAAGGTCCTGGTGCGACTGGCCCGGAAGGAAGCGCGTTTGTTCAGCTGGTGTCTCGAAAGGCGTATGCGTTGAGAGCACAGCGGTCCACCGCTAGAGTCCCAGAACGGCAGCGTATCGAGTCGCCAATAAGGAGGGGAGCCTGCCTACAAGGACTGCATTGGCGAACTCCGGCGTATGCCTGAGCGTCCTGCATGAACTGTACAAGGTCCTGCTGCGAATAGCCCGGAAGGACGCGCGTTTGTTCAGCTGGTGTCTCGAAAGGCGTATGCGTTGAGAGCACAGCGGTCCACCGCTAGAGTCCCAGAACGGCAGCTTACCGAGTCGCCAAGAAGGAGCGGAGCTGGTCGAGATACCTGGAGGCAGAACAAGGACAACGAGGACCCCAGGACGACGAACAACGAGCGTCGAGCGAGCAGCCTATACTTCGAATTCTTAAGCCTGCGGCAGAGAGGGTAGGGTGGAAGCGTTCGTCTAGAACCTGGCCTTTGACCCAGTGACTGCGTTGGCGGCTTCCGGCGTACGCCTGAACCGTCAAGTAGAAACTGAGCCGACGTCCGGTGCGACCGGCCGGGACAGAGCAAGGGACAGGACGCTGCGGCTGCGAAAGGCGTACGCCTTGAGAGCACAGTGCCTGTTCACCCTAGTCTGGGAACGGTGACGCATCCCTAATCCCTGTAGCCCCGCCGAGCCAAGGGCAGCAGAAGACATCGCAAGCCAAACCGGCGAGGGAGACACCATTTCCGGCGAGCCAGCACGATCCAGCGAGACGTTCAACGTGGGAAGGAGACGACGGCAGAACATAGTTGTACATTATCAATACACCACCCGGCCGAGGGTCAAGTCGGCGAATAAAAGATCACTGCGTACTCCCAATCTTTCTGTGCGTTTTCACTGGTCAACAGGGCGGTCACGTATATATAAATTTGGTGGGACGAACACTTACATCTTCTGAGCTAGCCGCACGACAATCGTAGCGAGCAGATAACAAAGAAAATCAGTTTGTTACAGCGTTATATTAGTAACTGAGTGGATAGTTCTATTGTATTGTTCTATTGTATTGTTTGTGTTTGGAAAAATATTCACAATATTTACAATTTGGGATTTTACATCTACAATAGCTCTGGATGCGATCGGATACAATAGCGATCTTAGAAAATTTATCAATATATGTGAGAAAGAGTTTTCCATCTGTTGCAAATATGTCTATATAAAGAACTTCTCCTGGATAACATGGTATCGGCGTTTGGCCGACTGTTTGCCTTGTAGGGTGACGGCTGTACTTTGCCATAGAGCAAATTTTGCAATTAAGTGTTACCTCTGATGCTAGCCGAAGCATATTTGAGAAAAAATAGTCTCTCAGAGTCTGTTTAACGTTTTTTGAGTTGCTCGATATATGTTCTAAATTTACTATTTCCTTTTGGTCAGGAATATCTGTTACTAGGAATTTGCAATGTTTAAATGTCGTCGAGGGAAATGCCTCGATTATGTTTAATAGTGTTGCTAGAAGAGTTTCACGGTCGGAAAATCGAATAATATGTCGGTTTGTTTCTTTGAATAGAATAAAGGTTCTCGTAGATGGGAAGTCTGCCTCTTCAATGATTACCTGATTACGGAAACAATTTACTGGATTATCTATTGACTCTATAGTGTACGTGAGTGAAGTGAGTTTTGAATGATTTGTGCTGACTTTACCATTTTCGCCTTTTAAGATCTCCGTTAGGGGTCTTGCGATTGTGGCAAGCCTTTCATAAAACATCTATAATAGTTGCAGACACCCAAATATGATCTTAGGCTATAAAGTGAAGTACGTGCTTGGAAGGCTTCGATTGCCTTTACTTTATCTGGGGACGTTGTAAGTTCTGCGCATGACACAATGAATCCCAAGTATTCTACGCTCCTTTTGAAGAACTAAGACTTTTCCTGAGATACCCTCATGCCAGCTTCATGTAAGCTTTTAAGAACCCAATTTATGTCCCTAATATGATCTTCCTTAGTTTTAGAGAAGATGATGACATCATCGAAGTACACGTAGCATGTTTTTGATATTTGTTCCCGTAGAACATCGTCGATTGCCCTTTGGAAAATGCTGGGTACATTCTTTAGTTTAAAAGGTAACATAACTCATATTTTCCGTTATTAACAGAGAAGGCGGTTTTCTCCCTATCGATAACGAGCCGTTTTTTCTTGTTGCCACTTTCATCGTGGCTTTTTTTATCAACAACCCACACGGGATTCTTGTAAGGTGATTTTCTGATGATACCGTCTGCTAGAAGTTATTTAACTTCTGCATTGACAAATTCCGGTACGCCCATTGGGTAAGGGTATAGCTTAGAAAACACGGGTTCCCCGTCAGAGCGGATATTTGCAATCGTGTTTATATTAAATGGTAGGGCTTGATTAGGGTGTGGGAATGCCCCAGCCCTCTAAGTGATCTTTAAATTAAATTATTTTCTAACCGCATTGGCGACATAATCGACATTTAAAGTGATTTACTTTCTTTAAATGATTTAGATGCCGTCGAATTCCTTAAGGTTTTCAAAAATAAAAAAATACGAATTTTCCTTAAATAGGTTTATTTTACATTTTTTTTCCATTTTAGTGGAGCCATGAAGGGATGAGACCATAAAAGGTTCCTCCACGTTTTTTATGTGTGTCAGACCAGGCAAAGGTTTTATGTAGTTTTTTGATGCACCTGTATCTATTAGAAGTCGAATCATTTTCCCCGATATCCTTCGGCTTATATACGGGAGCAGGGACTCCCCTCTAAAAAATTACAGTTTTCGGTTGGGAGTAAATCATCCTCGAGTTCCTCTATAGTGTCTTGAGCCTTTATCTCACAGTCTACGGTGTATTTCTGTTCCTGAGTTGTGGTATTTACCTTTTGTCTGTTACTCAGGACATTTCCCTTATATCCTTTGTAGGAATTTGTCGTTTGCCCGGACCGTGAGGAGGGATTAACTTCAATTGGTTCTGGTTCTGATTGACCCTGATTTTTTGTTGTTGTTTAGAATTCTGGCTTTGGCGCCAATTAGTATTTTTAATTGGGGGTTTTCCCAATTTTTCGTCAGCGTGCCTTGCAAAGGTGGCTGCAAATACACTGCGTTCATGGCTAGACTGTGTCTCTTGTGCCAATGCGAGGGCAGTTGGCAGATCTTTTGCTTTTGCTGGAAAAACTGCTATTTTTAGAGAGTGTTTTAACCCTGAAATAAAGCTATGCAGCGCGTCGCTCCTGTATTTCATGAGACATCAGCGTTTTGTTTGTTAACAAAGTAAATTTTTTTTTCGATTTCGTCATAATACTTTGTCAAGGGCAAGTCGCCCTGCCGCATAAGGTTAAGTTCTTGTTGACTCATTTATATGGGCGTCTTATCCGCATAGGTAAAGTCTAATCTGGCTATGATAGCCTTAAAATTCAAAACAGTATTAAAGGAGGCTAGATCGGCATCAGCCAATCCTCTTATTTTGTGCCTTATCATAGCTACTGTTTTATAGTGATCTGAACTACCTTCAAATGGTTTAAATACCT
Source organism: Drosophila gunungcola (assembly GCF_025200985.1). NCBI lineage: Eukaryota > Metazoa > Arthropoda > Insecta > Diptera > Drosophilidae > Drosophila > Drosophila gunungcola. The sequence goes on along the minus strand of NW_026453219.1, from coordinate 288,834 downwards.
CATATGTCACTGTGGCTGATTGACGCCACGAAATTATATTGTTCCTGCTTGCCAAATTCCGGCAAAGTTTTTACGATGTCTAAAGGTTTATCGCATTTTATTCCTTCTATTATAGAGTTTTGTTGATACACTTCTACTGTGGGTGGCGTGACTTTTAACCCCTTTATCTGTTCAGAGAGTTCTTTAATTTTTGCTTCGAATAACTGAGCTTGTTGATAAGGTGCTGTCTGTACAGCTACCTCAAACATCTCTTTCCATTGATCGGTCGACATTTTATGCTCTTCTGACTCTGAATGTTTTGTGATAGTAAACTTCTTGTAGGCTTTTAATAGCCTATCATCTAATTCTTTGAATATCTTATTTTCTGTGGTTTCTGTTTTTAATGCCAGTCCCTCTTCCTCGCTGCTATCTGGATCTGATTTCCTATCTCTCCACCGCGAGAATATTGGATTTTTCTCAGAATTTGACATAGATTTTTGCGCACACAAAAAAAATTTTAGTTTGTAATACACAGATAAGACGAATAGAAATTATTTATTTTTGTACTTTATTGACAAGGAAAAATGTTGTATTCTCAATGTGATAACTTTTTTTTTAAAGTAAACTAAATATTTTTATAAAAATTTTAGCTCTCAAGGAAAGTCAGAATAATTTAAATGGTTTCACGAAAAGTTCACTCACATGATTTCCGTTAAAGATTCTAATTTTCCTTCTTAAGGCTTTGATTTGACCATTCACCAGGTTCTGTTTCCTTGAAGATGATGTAAATAGCGAGGGCCCTCCCATATAGCTTTTCTCCAGAAGGTTGTTGTTTAATAAATTTTTTTTTGAGGTTTAAAGTGCAATTTTTTAATTATAGTTGCACAGGTTTTTGGTTAAGATTTCTGATTGAGTTGTTATTTTCTTTAAAGATTTATTTTTTATTCCACGGCTGCGTCTTGCAGATAGTTTTTAGAATTTTTTATTGTTTAGTAGCTTTTGTTTAAGCCTTTTGTAAACACAAAAAAAAAAATAGATTTTTTGTTTAATCTTTTTTTTTCCACACAAAAAAGTGAGCTTTTATTAATTGCAATTTTTGATTTATTCCCGCACAGGTTTCTGATTGAGTTTTTTTCACAGATTTATTTTTTCTTAGAGGTCTGCGGCTTGCAGTTTGTCTTCAGAATTTGTTGTTGTTTAACTTTTTTGCTTAATCTTTTTTTTTCCACACAAAAAAAGTGAGCTTTTATTAATTGCAATTTTTGAGTTGTTCCCGCACAGGTTTCTGATTGAGCTTTTTACAACATTTTTTTTTATAATTTTTTTAATTTTACGGTCTACAGAATTTGTTGTTGTTTAACTTTTTTTGTTTAATCATTTTTTTCCACACAAAAAAGTGAGCTTTTATTAATTGCAATTTTTGAGTTATTCCCTCACAGGTTTCTGATTGGGTTTTTTACAAAAATTTATTTTTATAATTTTTTTATTTTTACGGGTTTGCGTTTTACTCGTTTGGGCGCCAGTAAAGACAAGACTATATTTCGTTAAAATTTATAATCTTTATTTATTGGAATCACCTCCATTTATTGTTACTTAATTTATCCAGGAATCCGTTTGGACTCCTTTCGAGTCTGTTAAGAACTAATTAATGCTAACTTAAATGAATTCCCCTATTACTCAGCGACTCGGGTTTAGTATTTCATTCTTATAGACCGCTGATTTAGAGAATTGCATCCGGTCTTGCAAAACCTTTGGGTTCCATGCTAGCTTATATATTTAATAATCGATAAATGATGAAAACTGATAGATGGTCACTTAAATGTAAGTTAGGATTTAAGAGAAAATCAGGGGACGGTCACTACTTTGGACCGGCTTTGGTGAGAAAACCACGCTTTGGAAAGCGGAAAAACAAATTCAATAAAACAAAGCCCATCCTAGTGGCTTTCAAAAACAAAGAACTAAAGCTGTTTATAAATCAGGTGTGGGGTATGCCACAGATCTTCTCGGCATGAAATACTCTGATATATTAATCCTGACAAAGGATGAACTAGAGAGCCTGCTAATCACAAAAGATGTACCACTGGACGGCAAAGAGACCATACAACAACTGCGGGCGATGGTGAAAGCCGTACAGTCAACATCTACCATGGAGTTGGACAATATTACCAAAAAATCGGATGACGAAGTCGATAATGGAGCTAAGAGTGTACAAAGCCCGGAAAGATCTTGCTGAGTTGAAAGTGCAAGTGGCTGCTTTGGAGAGCGGCACCGTGGACCGCGAACCCACCATTGACATTAAGGACATAGAATCAACCTTACGAAATTTCTCTGGAGATGATCACGTTGGTGTTCAGGTATGTATCCGAGAGGTGGGCTTGGCTGCTGCTTCACACGGTTTGAGCGATGCCCATCGTTGGCTTCTGGGTAATCGCAAGCTACAGGGGTCAGCCCGATTATACACGATGTACGAAAAACCACCACCTGGAAGGAACTAAGCGAGTGTCTACTAAAAGTCTTTAGGTTCCAAATGATGAACCAAGTTGCAAGGCAGTTGCAGAGCCGCTCAGTCCTGAAAGGCGAATCACTGCTACAATATTTTATTGCTATGCTTAATATTGCTAGACAAGGGTCGTTCGAGGACACGGACGTTATAAATTACATTATGGATGGCTTGCAAGATCTCACCGGTTGCGCATCACCGTTGTATTACTGTGTTTTTCACGATGGGCTGCGTAAGAAAATGATGCGTTATCAGATCGTTAAGGCCGAGTTTAAACGAAAACCACATGTTTCACGCACGGCTGTACCTTTATGGCAGTCATCTTCCGCAAACATTTCCGATGCCAACATAAGGTGCTTTAATTGCCGCTCAATGGGAAATTTCAGCAATCAATGCAAGAAACCAAGGCGCCCAGAGGGAGGATGCTTCCATTACTTTAAGACTGGACACCAGTTCCGGGAGTTCCCGAAGCGTATACGGACAGCTGCGTTGTTTACCAGTGACGAGAGGGAAGAGAAAGACGATTCTGTTGGCGGAAATTCGTTTATTCAACTAGTAAGCATAACATTACCTAGTAATCAGGGATGCATTGATATTGATAACATTTTTGCATTACTAGGTACCGGAAGCCCCGTGAGTTTTATAAGTAAAGAAGTCATTCCGCAAGATGATAATTATGAAGAAGTTAGTCGTTTCCGTGGCCTCAGTGGACAAAATATTTGGACAATTGGACAAGTTAAACTGATACTTGTGTTTAAAGAAAAATACTACAGAATGGAAGCTTTTGTTATTCCTAGTCTTATACAGGGTTGCACATATTCGACGGACCCATGTTTTTTTTTAAAAATCAAAGAAAAAAATAAAATTTGGCGGTTGGCAATCTTAATCATTTAATTTGTTCCAAGTAGATTTGTTTACATCAATTTTTGAATATGATATCTTTTAAATGGCCGCCTCTTGATGGCGTATTGTGCCCTTTTTGCAGCATTTTCCATCGTTTTCGCCAACATTTCGGCCGGAATAGCGGCTATTTCTTCACGAATGTTGTCCTTGAGCTCTTCTAGGGTCCTTGGCTTGTTAACGTAAACCTTTGACTTCAAATATCCCCACAAGAAGAAGTCAGGCGGCGTCAAATCGGGCGAACGCGGTGGCCAGTCCAAATCACCACTTTTCGACATCAAACGGCCCGGAAACAATTTCTTCAGAAAATCGATTGTTATGCAACTTGTGTGCGGTGGAGCGCCGTCTTGTTGAAACCAGAACTGCCTCATACGCTTTCGACGAATAATTGGCATCACAAAATTGGTCATCATGTCGCGATAACGCTCCTGGTTGATGGTAACAGCATGGCCATTTTCATTTTGGAAGAAAAACGAACCAATGACCGTTTTCGAACTAACGCCGCACCAAACTGTGACTTTTTCGTCGTGAAGAGGCACTTCTTGAATCTTCCCAGGCCCATTCCAATCGACGATCCTTGACCGTAAGCAACAATCTTTGCGTCAATAGTTCCATGGTAAAAATCTGCTTGGACTGACGCTTCAAACGCGGTATGTCATTAAGCGATCTGGCATCTCTGTCAAAAGTTATGACGTCGTCAGATGGGTCCGTCGAATATGGGCAACCCTGTATTAACTCCTAGAATTAACCCCTAGAATTGGTTATACATAAGAACACTGTAACTAGTACATATGTGGAAAAGGGTATAAAAGACGCGATGAGCGCCAAATAAAGATCAGTTCCTAACAAAATACTGTTGGGTTTTAGTCAGTGTTTCGGCGGTCAGCGGTTTTAGTTGCTAGTTGAACGGAGCGGTTTTAGCTGCCCCCAAGACACGCGATATACGATGCTAACACAAATAAATATAATAATAATGTTATTGTCATTTTTATGATAATATGAATTTGTAGTAAATAATTTGTAAGAAAAAAAATAAAATTGTCATTGCCTTCGCAGCAGTCTTCTTTTCAAGGTGCGGGGCTTGAGGGGTGCTTGAACCATCTCCTCCTTTAATGTTGAGATGAAATATGGCCCGCTCGTTTGGCGGCGCCTTTGTTAACTAGTGTGGTGTTGGCCGGTTGGTGACATCACAAATTCCAGTAATAGAAATAGTTTGAAACTGCCTTCATTATTACCGGCCCTTAAGGCTTGTTAACCAATCAATAAAGATGCGGATTCGCCGGAGCTTCTGCTTATGAGCCAAGTGCTCTTTATTAAGACATCTAACGAACTAAAAAATACAATTGTTCAACTGTAACCGGCAAGTCGGTTTAGCGGAACCAAAAATGCTAACTTGGTACACGCGCTACGGTCAGCATCTGCTTCTTCTTTAAGGGTGCTTCAAAAAAATTATTTTATATTTTTACCTAACAAAATTATTTAATATTAACTTAAGTTTATTCAAAAATATTATTTCATATTTTTATTTAATAAAAATATATATTTAGTTAACTAAGGGTCTAGTTTCGCTTGGTTTGCTTTATTGCTTCTGTGTCTTGACGCACATTTTTACATAGGTTGTGTATAGGTAGACGGAGATGGGGAAAACGAGCGTCAAAATGCATCAGTATAGAAAACTTTGATTTAACTTTATAATTTTGTAATTTTTTTTAGAAATTCTTTTTGATTATATAATTATTTGACAGTTCAGAATTACGCTCTTAATTTTATTAAAACGATATATAGGTAGACATAAAGCTGCCTTAGGAACTCAAATAATTGAGCTGCAAATCATCATAGCTTCAATACTTTTAAACAAATACGCAAGTAAATTATAATTTTAATGTCTTCAAGTTTTTTTGTTTTGTATTATTTTTTACGCGACTTTAGTTCAAGCCTCGGAAGCGTTTAACCCCAAAACAGCCCTCCGGAAGTACAGAACTTTCAATAATCTGGGCACCATAAATTAAAATCTAGTGAACAGTAGCTGTTGACAGATACCACGGATATTTCTTTAAGTGCAAAAGAAGAGTTTCATCACAAAATTTCTTGAACTGTATCGCGTTTGCTTGGAACTCGTATGATTTTACTATTAAAATGATGTGAAGATTCTTCAATAACGTTTCATATTACTTATCCGCCATTTCTGGAGATCGAGTCGGTATGAAATGTTTAAAACGAATTCCAAGAGCCGAGTCCACGCGTGAATCGGACTTACTACGAATCGCAAAAAAGAAGGCTTTGGTTCAAAAATTTTGCTATCGACATCTGCAATCTTCAAAAAATCTTTCGGGCTAGCGCCGCATATTGGACACGATTGTGTGAAACTTGCTCCAGTTAACGTATTCTAAACCTTGCCATCTATTTGTTTTCAAGTTTGTAATTTGCAAGTTTATTAATCTTTTTGACTTTAAAATGGGCTCCCGAACGTCCTTGATGAACTCTATCCTTAAAGGCCTGCAAATCTTTACGGACTGTGGATTATTGTTTCTCGAGATTATACGTACAGATTCATCCCGGATCATTAAATCGTTGTTTATAGGAACTTTGACCGGTTGTACCATCAAACCCACATGTAACGGTAAGTGTCATTTTACTCACATTAGAAAATAAATCCAGTACCGGCTTTGATATAAAATTATTTTTGATGCGGTACGATCCATCAATTTTTGTAGTGGAACCTCAGCGATAGTTTTAGATACGTTTATTTCCATAGACCTGCTCTTTTCTTAGGGTTCCATAAATTTTGCAGTTCTTTTTAATACTCATTAATCTAATATTAATGTATTGTTGCTTGGAGAAGGAATTATCAATAAGAAAAGCTAACACCTCATCAGCCAAAACTAAAACTGGTTGTTCTTTTATAGAACCTTCCCAGACCTCTAACTTCTTCGGAAAAGCTAATTTTGTCTTCCTTAACGTGACCTTATCTCCAGTCTTCTTTGCTGACATGACGATTGTGTGTATTAGAAGACTTCAAGGATTTTCTTTCGAGAGATCCACTATTCTCGTAATTAAAATGAGGACGACCAGACTTGTTGCACCATGTTCATTTGCAGAAATTGATATTTCTGATGCCAGCCAGCTTGCATTTTTGAAGTGTTCGACATGCTATTGTGTTTCTTTAGCAGCTTACTAACATGTGAAACAATATTTTTTTATGTCTTCTTGATGTCAATCAGCGAATTTTCAGACAGTCGATTTTTATTTTTTAACCTTTCGCACAACCAGTTAAGGGTATCGACAAAGCTGCGAATATTCTTCAGCCACACTTACAACAGTTCGCCCCTACTAATGTTGAGTTGTTCCTAATCTATTTAAATATTAAAAAATGGCGCAAGTATGCGCATTTGCACTTTTCGCAATAATGCGTACTCTTGCTAGTTATACTCCACAAAACAGATTTTCCATAATTTAACCGAAAGGAAAGCGCGATATTTGCTAAAAAAAACAAATAATTATACTTTGGCACATTTTGTATAAAGATTAAGGCGCACCCAACTTTACTTGAACAGCTGACTTTGGAGGGCTACCAAAAAGCTTGGGATGGTCACAAAAAAGTTTTAAATATAGTTTTATGTGAGTTGAACATTTCTTTAACGGATTAAAAAAAATTATGAAAATTTCACAAAATACAGGCTTTGCATCCTAATGTGGGATGTTTACTCGATGTTTAATAGATATTTTCTCGATATTTTGCCTATCGATATACTGTCGTGGGGAACTATCAGCACTAATGACCGAAAACAACAACAACAATAGCCGTTAAAAAAGGCGGGAGAATTTGCCTTCAAAAATCAAAACAATGAGCAGCTGTTCAGGAGCAATGAAGCACATCTGTCAAGTGTAACAGCCTATTCTGGTGCATTGCCTCTATTCCGATATCGATAGGAGGCGTGAGTGAGTATAACTTGGCTATTCTAAACTGTATGGGGTCGACAATGTCTCATTCACGCATTTGCAAATTTTTAACTGAAATCATAACACCCTCTGCAAGGGTATAACAAACTTAACGCATTACCAATCATTTTCTTTAATCGAAATAAGTTAATCGATTAACGTTATGAAAAAGGGAGCTTTCCTTTTTCCTATTTTTCTAACGAAGTGCAAAGTGTTCAGAAAAGCAAAAAAACTTTACTTTTACTTTACGCCACGGTATATATAAAAATCTATTACCAAAAATAAAAAAAAAAAGTTTACATACCTAAAATTAAATTTGTATCGTTTCGGTGTTTATTAAAATTAGGTTGTACTGTGAAAAAAGTATTTATCAATTCAGTTTCTTGAATAACGGAGCTTATTCGCTTGACACTTGTTGCATTACAACTATACTGCAATTTTGTATTTATTAGTTATTAACCTATTTCTCTAATTATATTTGATCACTTGGTCTTTGTTTAAGTATGACTAAAAATAAATAAATTTAAAAAAAATGTTTTTTAGTGTACCCAACGAGTTTATCTGCCCAGTGTTTAAGTGGGGATCTCTGAAGGAATGGATGTTTGGATTGGAACGAATAAGTCAGTTTCCAAAACTTCGTCTTCAAAGTGATCGTACCTTTTTATTAAAGATGCTAGCCGGATGTCCATCGCAGCGCGAAAAAATAGAATATTTACTGGATTTGGCCATTCTTAAGAATACATCATTTTTTTCTGAAAACGATCAAATATTAATTGTTAATATGGTATCGACTCAATCTATTGGATATAGGACACTCTTGGACTTCCTTTCTAGCAATTGGGCTTATGTTCATCAAAAGTAAGTATTCCCATTTAATTCAATATGACACTTCAATAAGCCATATTCGATTTGTATTTGTACCTATACTAAAAATAAATACATACGTCCTTAAAACAATAAACTTAGGATTACTTACATAATTTAGTTAAAGAAAGTTTAAACAATATAAATAATAAAATAATATTGTCAAAACTCTTTTTATTTGTTCAGAACAAAAAATGCTTGTTGCTAGATTACAATTTGGTATTAGTTAGTACGCCCACAGGTTCCGGGTGTGTCTAAAATATTTTTAATTTTTGTGATACATTTATAAGCTCTAAAGATCAATTTTTAGTGTCAATTTTTATAACAAGTGGTTAAAATAAAGCTTTATTAATTCATATAAAAGATGTTTTTTTTTATTTTAATTCTACAACTTGAAGAATAAAAAATTGTTTTCCCCGACTGTTAGATACCCACTACTCAGCTCACAATATTTAAAATTAAATACCCCCACAAAACGATTGGGGTCTAAGTGACGCCATCTGTCGATCTGCATTACCGACAATAGAAGCTAAGAGCGAGCTGCGCTCTACTTGCTAACAGTACTTTCGAAATGTCTCTCTACATTACCGATCACCACGGCCTATAAATTATAAGACTCGTGAAGTATTAATTTTATGTTTTTATTTATTTCCATACGCCCATAAGGGCATTGGTATTTTTATGCAGAGCTAATTGAGGCCTTTGCCTGTCTGCAGCGCTGTCACCAAGGTGCCGGGTCAGCGTTTTGTCCCGTGGCGATCACATGTCCTTCATCTGTTCTCATTAATTGTTCTTGATTGAATTTTGCTCCCAATCGTTAAAGTCGGGTGTGCCGGCAATAACTTTTAGTGTTGTCCCGATTAAGATAAGATCCGTCATTATGACTGCTGTCCTGTGCTCGTCTGTAAATGTCTTCGTCATTGTTTCCGTCTGGTCGGCGTAGTCTTCGTAAGAGGTCACGTTTGTTGAGTGCTGTAGATATCCGTAGGACTCCCAGTCATTAAGAACTCGTGTAGTCATTAAGTTTTATTGTCGCGTCCGTCCTTGACAGCCGTATGTACAAAAACTAAGATGAATTTTCCTAGCCTAGAAAAATATAAAAATAATAGAAAAAAGGTTACAGTAATCTCACGGAGATGGTTAGCGTAGATTGTCCTTGTGGACCACCCTCCTCTCAATTTGGACAGTGGTCCCTAGGTCTGCTTCAATGATTTTTTGCATTTAAGAAAACTTTTTTACCAGCTTAATAGCCCTTTTGGGTCCTATCTTTGTTTACCTGGTCAACGGTTTTTTCCTGAGCTTGTTGGATTCTTTTACTAATTCTGCTTTCGAAATCCTCGGGTTTTGAATGAACAGCGGGTTTTTTGTTGGTTAACGAGTGTATAGAATTGTTGTATATGTTGGTTGCCAAAATAATTAGTTCGGTCGTATCGCTTAAGTTGCCCTCTATTTTCAAGCATCTGGCTATTTCCGCTAGGGTGCTATGAAAAATGTCGATGTGGAGAATTTCTCCCACAAAAGAAGGTATCGGTGTTTCTGCTACCACTTGCTTAGATGGCGTTTGTATTTTGCCATTGAACAGGTCTTGCAATTCAAGGTTGTTTCTGTTGCTAGGCGAAGCATTTTAGGGAAAAAATTGTCCCTTAAGATTTGCCTTACGTTTTCTTGTGCTGCTCGGTGAGCCCTGTTGCGTTCTGCTATGACAATTTCCCTTTGCTCGGTTGTATCCGTTATGTCCTGCACGAAGCTTTTCGTTGCTTTGAATGAAGTGCTGGGGAACAATTAAACTAGTCGGTGTTAGATATATGCCAAGTTCGGATCGCCCCCTGGCTTTGGTTCTATTCATAGCTTTTCCACCCTGCTTGTCGCTGGTTGTTTGGTCTAAATATTTTTTCCTCGCTATGGCGGGCGAAGGCGGCTGCGAAAGCGTTTCTATCATTACTTGTTTCAGCTTCTTGAGCTAATGCCAAGGCTGAAGATAAGTAAGGAAAAAAGGCCATTTTTAATGACTTTTTTAAGCCAGATATGAACTCATGTAAAGCGTCAGCTCTGCGTTGTTCGTTTAGGACTGCCGCCGCGGCTGTGTCGTGAGTCATGATAGATTTGTTGGTTATAAGCGTTAGCTTCCGTTCAATCTCGTCATAGTATTTAGGAAGTGGCAGTTCTCCCTGTCTTGATAAACTTAACTCTTGCTTAATTACCTGTGCCGGAGTTTTGTCCGCATACGTAAAGTCCAACCTTGCCAGTATGGCATGAAAGTTAAACACTGTGTTAAATGAGGCTGATACAGCCGCCGTAAGGCACAAATACCCTATACGATGCAGTAGCAGCCTGTCTGCAGGAAACATAGTTTTCTTGCTACCCGTCGAATTCCGGGGCAGATTTTACCATGTCCAGGGGTTCGCTACATTCCCGGGTTCTATTTCCATTTCTAGGAAAGTCTGAATTTTCGGACTTTTATTCTTAAGTGACCATAACTAACCTATAATTTAAGCTAATTTTTCATCAAATAACTCCGGTTGCCTTTGAATAAAGAAGAAGAACCTATCCAACTGCAGCTTGAAGCCTTTGCATGGCTGCAGCGCTGTCGCCAAGGTGCCGGGTCAGCGTTTTGTCCGGCCCGTGGCGATCACTCGCTCCGCGAGTGCTCTGGTCTTACTCCGGCCACTTGCACCCGGAACGCGCGGCCAGTGGTTTCCTCGCTGCGCGTGCAGGGCACCGGATATGGACTGCAACTGGGCAGTTTCTTCTCTTGGGAACTGCCTGTGTTAACTTATATAATGAGCATTAAATATTTTTTTTTGCCGGCAAAAGCAGCACCCGTTCAGCGGCAGCATAGCGGCGGCAGAGGATTATATAACTGAATTACATCCAATATAATAGCTCGATTTACAAAATTATAATCTAGGGTCTTACATGACTCACATTTTTTAGCGATTTGTGGACGTTGTTAAAAACTATTAGAATATGCGCGTCAAATCATAAATCTCTAGCTTAAATATGATTGTTTCCGAGATCTCGACGTTCTTAAAGTTTAGAAATCTCGCCATTATTTCGGCTAGCCCTTAACTCAATAATATAAAGTTCTGTATACAAGAATAAGAAAGGAAGCAAAACCGAAGTTCATATACCCTTGCAGCTATTGCAAAAACTGAATATTCTTGAAAACATTAACATTATGATTTACTTGCGTACATGTTTAAAAAATTTGAAGCTATGATGATTTGAAGCTCAATTATTCGCTAGTTCCTATGACAGCTATATGATATCGTTTTTCGATTTTAATAAAAAAAAAGCGTAATTCTGAACTGTCAAATTATTATTAAGCCAAAAACAATTTACAAAAAAAAAAAATAAAAAAGTTACATTTAAAGAGAAAAAAAATTTTATATATTTTTATTGTTTCCATGGGAGCCATATGATATAGTCGTCCGATTTTGATGAAATTTAAACCGTAATTCTGAAATATTTAACCATTGCTATATGTCGAAGAATTAAAAAAAAATTAAGAAAAGCAAAGTTATAATTTTTTTTTATTTTTTTTCCGACTGTTCCGATATATACGCTGTAGTCGTCCGATCCGGCTCGTTCCGACTTATAGACTACCTGAAATAGAAAGACAACTTTTGGAAAAGTTTCATGCAGATAGCTTTAAAACTGAGAGACTAGTTTGCGTAGAAACGGACGGACAGACGGATATGGCTAGATCGATTTTCCTAGTGATGCTGATCAAGAATATATATACTTTATAGGGTCGGGAATGTCTCCTTCACTGCGTTGCAAACTTCTGACTGAAATTATAATACCCTCTGCAAGGGTATAAAAATGTTTAATTTAATATAGAAATCTTTTCTTAATGGGAGCTATATGCCTTAGTCGTCCGACTTATTTACTACCCGCAACAGGAAGACAACTTTTGGGAAAGTTTCATGCAAATAGCTTGTAAGCTTAGAGACTAGTTTGAGTGGAAAGGGACGGACGGACAGACGGACCAATGGACGGACATGGGTAGATCGACTCGGCTTATAATCCTTCGTCCTGTAAGATGCTTTTCAACGAATACAACATACCTTTTTATTCAACAAGTAAAGGGTATAAAAGTTATAATCGGCACGGTCCCTAGTTGAAATACAGTTTTATGGCATGGCAACTTATACCAAATCTGTAAACAAGTTTTACACATTAACAACAATTTGTGAAGTCATTAAAAATAAAAAAATTTCGATTTATACGCAAGTTACCCTTTAACACTGCGGTCTTTATAGCGTGCCTTTTCTTTTTTAATAACATGTCTTACATGATTGGGTTGACTGTCAGAAACATTCCCATAAAACTGCATTATTCTTTTAGTAATAAAGGTTATGGGCCGTTGGGCTTTTAAGGGTGCACTTATTGTATTTGTGACTTATTACATTGCATTCGAAACTTGATTATCGCTTAAAACTGGCGATTTCATTCGAGGCATTTGATTAAAGTGAACGTCTCGATTCAATACGCTGCCTAACGCCACCGAACCGCATTAATAGGTTATACTAAAGAAACCAAAATTTGTTTTTCGGCTTTTCTTCAAGCAAACTGTCTGGATGAATTGTATTTTCTACAAGTCAAAACAAAAGCTGTAAACGTTAATGTCAAGGAAATTTTAACATTTTGAGCTTTTTGCAGCCGAATTCTGACATAAATTAAATAAATTATAAATTACGAATCACAAGTTAATTTTTAAAAACATTGGCGCTGTGATGATTTTCTATGGCAGCTATATGATATGTTCTCGGAATAAATAAAGTTAAAAGCCTAATTATTAATAATTAAACCATTATGTAACTTACAAATAATAATACAAAACAAGAGAGAACGCTATAGTTGAGTTTCCCGACTATAGATACCCGTTACTCATCCAACAAACTTTAAACTAAGTATTATTGACGACACAGACGGACAGACGAAAAGAAAGACGGACATGGCTAGATCGACTCGGCTATTGATCCTGATAAAAACTTAAATTAGAGCACTTAAAATTTTGTTAAATTTTTTTTTATATAATATAATATAATATTTTAATAAAATAATATTGTTCCCATGCGAAGTATTTGATATAGACGTCCGATATTAATACAATTTAAACCGTTATTTTAAAGCAATGTACATTCACTTCGTATCGAAGAACTAATAAAAAAAATTGAAAAACAACAAAATTTCAATTTGTTTTTAATTTTTTTTTGCCAGATTGTTCCTATGGGAGCTATACGCTATATTCGTCCGAATTGGCTCGGTTCGAATTATATACTACCCGTAATCTTTAAAACTGAGATACCGTTTTGCGTATAAACGGACGGACGGACAGACTGTCAAACAAATAGATGGACGGACAGACGGTCATGGCTAGATCGACTCTCTTAGTGATGCTGATCAAGAATATATATAATTAGATTTCCGACCCTATAAAGTAGATATAAATAGATATATCCTTCACTGGGTTGTCTGTCTTCTGACTTCTGACTTCTGTCTGAAATTATAATACCCGCTGCAAGGATACAAAAAGACCAATGTACCATCTTTTTCTTCAGCTTCCTCTTCTAAATACTAACCCCTTTTTCCTTTCCTAATTTTTTTTATTGGAGATTCGAAGTTTTAAAGTAATTTCTTCAAAAGTGTTCCTTATTAAAAAAATTAATAGAAGAAGTATATATTATTTGAATACTAGACATAGCTTAAGACCGCCAGCGAAAGGCTCTAATAGTATTAAAATAAATTATTACTATTTTAACTGAAATGATAAGAGAATTAAAAGTGAAGAAGATAAACATACAAACTTTGAACAAAAAGAATGACTCGTTCATTTTGTTATGTTTGTATAAGGAGGAAAGTTTGACCCAGTCTTTGCCATCCAGGTAGCCAGTATGCTCTTCGTTTTTGACGGTGCGGCACTGACCAAATGGGACAAATTCCGACAAATTGAGCAGCGTCTAAAGGTACTTAAAAATTGCAGAGACTGGGCTCTGGCGAATATATTTTTCAAGCTTGCCCTTTCAATGGTTATTATGATTTCAGTTATAAGTTTGCAAACAAATTATAATTTTGATGTTTTTTTAATTTTTTTGATAAGCAGTAATAATTATAATTTTTTGTAATGCTGCAATGGTTTTAATTTTTTGTAATAACGGTTTAAATTTAGTTCAAATCGGATGGCTATATCATATAGCTTCCATGAGAACATGTAGCATATAACGATTAAAAATGTATTATTCGTATGAGCAGATGTTAGTGTAAACTGAGTTGTGAAACACGCGCTTGTGCAGGCTTATCTTCGTCGGCATTATGGGTGAAGGTCAAGGAAGGATACTCTTTTACATGCTCACGATGGTGTGCTAGTAATAAATAGTTTTCGCGTGTTGCAGTTTGAGAGGGAACTAATGGGAAAGCCTTTCAACTAGCCTCTAGAAAAAAAGAATAATAGAAAAATAAAAAAAAAAGAATTAAGGGATTAGAAAAGGATAGATAGGAAAATTTATTTAGCAACAATACGGCACACTAAGATGTTTGCTAGTGGCCTTATACCCCACCCTACCATGATCACTACATTGCAGTAGAACTCCATGTTTGTTAGTGATCCCTTGAGGTCGCTATAAAGATTTAAAGATTTCCGTTGCTACACTTCTGTATCCCATTCCTTCCGGAATACTCAAGGTTTAGTTCGATTTCATAATATAAATGTTTATTCTAAACATAATTGTAGTATTGGATATTTTACATTTTTTAGTTTTATTTGTTATTTCATTTACATTTAAAATTTAAAAAGTGAAAGTGTTTTAATATATCAGTAGATCAATTTAATTTAATAATATACAAGAGATTTAAGATGTGGCTTTAAGGGGTGAAGAAAATATATAATATAAATTGTGTTTGTGTGATTGCATGGGGTTTGATTGACTTTATTTTTACTTGTTCACATCTCTGGGGCTGTTATTGTTGTTGTTGCTAATTCATTGTTTTTGGTTAAACAGAGCTTTATTTGTTTCTTCTGCTCTTTTGCACGCAAAAAAACTGGTTTTGCATCCACCATCTTTCATTTGAATATTGAATTCAGATAGAAAGAAAATTATAAAAAAGTATAAATAAAAGAATAAGATGAACTCAAAAGAAACGAAATATAATAAAAATTAAAAATAAGAATTAATATTAACAATAATACAAAATAATAAATTTGAAAATAAGAAAATCAAAAATATAGAAAAATTATAAGCTTAAAATAAATCAGGGAAAAAAATAATGTAAATGAAAATCCGGGCAATTAATGAGACTGATTTTTTCACACTGTAGAGCCGAGCTGAGACGTCACGTGTTTTTTTTTCTTTTTTCATGCACGAGAAAAAAAATTAGCTAGTTGATCCGCGTGGTTTTTTTCACTGTTCACTGCACCCTCGATTTTTGGGTAGCGATTTTTCTAGATTTTTTGCGGGATTTGTTTCCGCTTTTCCTCTGACTTCTGTAAAAGAGGTCTTTACGCTTTGTTTGAACTTTTTGTGCACTTACAAATTTCACAGCGATTTATTTAATCTCTTACGGTCTTTACTAAATTAGGCCAATAGTAAAAACGGCGAAGTCGTTCTATAGTTTTGTTAATGCCACCACAATGCCACATGTGCGATTCGAAAATCTACGGGCAGTTTCCACACAAGGTCATCGGCTATCCTGTCACAGGAAGCATGCTCTGTTCGACGATATATGTAGCCATCGATGACTTTGAAATCAGGAACACGATCGGAATTTTCATTAATTTTATCCTGCACGACTCTATATGCCTCAGGTTGGAAATGGAAAGACTGTATCTCGTTAACATTGTTACTGTGTAGTTCTGATAGATCTTCTGTTTGCGTTCGGGATAAGGAATCTGGAACGATAGTCTTGTTACCCTTACGATGCTGAATAGTAAACTGGTAACCCTGTAATTTTAAGGCCCATCTAGCTAGTCGACTACTAAGATCAGATTGACGTAAGCCATTTTAATGACAAGGCATGATCTTTGACATAAGAACGAAATTTCTTAATGCTCAACTCTGCTGCCAGGCACTTTTTCACGGTAACAGAGTAATTTCTCTGTCACCGATTAAGCTTGTGGGACATGTACGCTACAGAAATCTGATTACCTTCAGGATCAATTGCATAAGCACTCCGCCAACTCCGGTAAGACTTGCATCACAATGCAGGTAAAAGGGTTCATTAAATTTGGGAGTGTGATGTACTGGAGCCTTGCACATTTCGTTTTTAAGTATCTGGAAGGCATCCACAGCTTCTTGTGTCCATTCGAACTTACGATTTTGACGAAAAGCATCTCTTAATGTTGTGGCGGTAGAAGCAATGGTACGTATGAATTTTTCAAACCATCCCGTCATTCCCAGGAATCAACGTAGCTGCTTAACAGAACGAGGTGCTGAATAATTAACAATGGCAGTGATTTTATCTGCATTCAAAGGTCATCCAAATAGACGAAGACTTCGTTCTTCAATGAAATCGGAATAACTCGGTCCATTAACTTGGACACCGTCTCAGGGGTATTTGTCAGACCAAAAGGAATTGTTGTAAATTGATACGGAGACCGGCCAGGCACGGTAAAGGCCGTCTTGCCGATGGGAGGCTTCGGATAGGCGTCCTTTTTGGTTACCTCGTTGATTTTTCGAAAATCATGCAAAGACGCACCTTGCCAAGTTTACGGACGAGCACAACCGGAGAAGTCCAGGAACTTTCCGATTCTTCAATCACATCTAGTGAAAGCATGCGACCCAATTAATCAAACAATAACTTTCCAGTAATTTTTTATATCAAAATGTATGTTTTTATCGTCTGTTAATATATTGTTACACCTAGTGCTTTCCTTTATGCATTTTGGTATTATTTTTGTCTTGCTATATTTTAAAAGAAATTTAATGTTTTTTTTTTAACTTAGTTAATTTAGTTGATGTCAGTTGAAAATTGTTAATCGTTAGTCTTGCATTATATTACTGAACAAACACACAAATTACTACCATATGAAAATATAATGCTTGCTGATCAAACATAAACACCATATACCGTAGTAACGGTAGTGCGGCGAGAGAGAGTGGTGCACTGAGCACCAGACAAGAACAAGGAGAGTCCGAGAGGGACAGCAATACAAGAGAGCGGAGAAGGGCCGTGTGCAGAAGGAAGTAACGGGACGGCACCGGACTTTGGACCCTGATATTGGTGCCGAGCGCAGAGGGCGAAAGGTCGAACGATAAAACCGTGGACTTTGGACCAGGAGGCAAGGAGACGCCGATAATTAGCGTTAAATGGAGGCCTATATAAACCGGCCGAGCGCAGGAAGCTGGATCAGTCGATTTCTACCAAGTCAACAAGTAACAGTCATCAAGGGAACCATCAACCAGTGAAACAACGTGGAGGAGCAAGTAAAGCCGTGCGGAGTCATCAAGGAAACAAGATCGCTACGTCGAGACGTTCGGGACTTAGAGCTAAAGTCTCCGAATTGAGACACAGGTAGCTGAGGTCCTTACGGCATCACACGGCTAAGTCCAGGCGCTTTGTCACAACTTCTGTCGCGATTTGAGCTTGGCATCCCACCCGGCGTGTCCGGCAGAGTTGAACAAATAGAGTCCTTCGACAAAGAACCGTGGGCTCAGAAGGAAAGTTGTTTAGAACTAGCTGCCAGCCTACAAGGACTGCATTGGCGAACTCCGGCGTATGCCTGATCGTCCTGCAGGAGCTGTACAAGGTCCTGGTGCGACTGGCCCGAAAGTCCAGGTGCTTTGTCACAACTTCTGTCGCGATTTTGAGCTTGGCATCCCACCCGGCGTGTCCGGCAGAGTTGAACAAATAGAGTCCTTCGCCAAAGAACCGTGGGCTCAGAAGGAAAGTTGTCTAGAACTAGCTGCCTGCCTACAAGGACTGCATTGGCGAACTCCGGCGTATGCCTGATCGTCCTGCAGGAGCTGTACAAGGTCCTGGTGCGACTGGCCCGGAAGGAAGCGCGTTTGTTCAGCTGGTGTCTCGAAAGGCGTATGCGTTGAGAGCACAGCGGTCCACAGCTAGAGTCCCAGAACGGCAGCTTACCGAGTCGCCAACAAGGAGTGGAGCCTGCCTACAAGGACTGAAGTGGCGAACTCCGGCGTATGCCTGATCGTCCTGCAGGAACTGTACAAGGTCCTGCTGCGAATAGCCCGGAAGTACGCCCGTTTGTTCAGCTGGTGTCTCGAAAGGCGTATGCGTTGAGAGCACAGCGGTCCACCGCTAGAGTCCCAGAACGGCAGCTTACCGAGTCGCCAACAAGGAGCGGAGCTGGTCGAGATACCTGGAGGCAGAACAAGGACAACGAGGACCCCAGGACGACGAACAACGAGCGTCGAGCGAGCAGCCTATACTTCGAATTCTTAAGCCTGCGGCAGAGAGGGTAGGGTGGTAGCGTTCGTCTAGAACCTGGCCTTTGACCCAGGGACTGCGTTGGCGGCTTCCGGCGTACGCCTGAACCGTCAAGTAGAAACTGAGCCGACGTCCGGTGCGACCGGCCAGGACAGAGCAAGGGACAGGAGGCTGCGGCTGCGAAAGGCGTACGCCTTGAGAGCACAGTGCCTGTTCACCCTAGTCTGGGAACGGTGACGCATCCCTAATCCCTGTAGCCCTGCCGAGCCAAGGGCAGCAGAAGACATCGCAAGCCAAACCGGCGAGGGAGACACCATTTCCGACGAGCCAGCACGATCCAGCGACACGTTCAACGTGGGAAGGAGACGACGGCAGAACATAGTTGTACATTATCAATACGCCACCCGGCCGAGGGTCAAGTCGGCGAATAAAAGATCACTGCGTAATCCCAATCTTTCTGTGCGTTTTCACTGGTCAACAGGGCGGTCACGTATATATATAAATTTGGTGGGACGAACACTTACATCTTCTGAGCTAGCCGCACGACAATCGTAGCGAGCAGATAACAAAGAAAATCAGTTCGTTACATCTGGCGCATCGTTACATTTGGAACCTTCGTCCAAAGGTTCAAGGGGAAATCAATGCGAAAGTCGACGAGTTGGTGGAGAAGGGATGCATAGAACACTCGAGAAGTCCGTACAGCTCCCCGATAGTCATGGTGGAGAAAAAGACAGGTCAGTGGAGGCTTTGTGTCGACTTTAGACAGATCAATGCCAAATCCATCAAAGATGCTTATCCGATGCCAAGGATAAATTACATATTGGAACATTTGAGGAAGGCGAGGTACATAAGCTGACTGGATTTGAAAGATGGATTCCTCTGGAAGAAAATAGCAGGCCATTCACGGCGTTCACAGTGCCAGGAAAGGGGCTTATCCAGTGGAAAGTAATGCCATTTGGCTTACACTCCGCCTCGGCGACTTTCCAGAGAGCACTGGACCAGGTTATTGGACCGGAGATGTCACCACACGCGTTTGCATACCAAGACGACATCATCGTGATCGGACGCAAACTGGAAGAACACAGTAGGAACCTGAGAGAAGTTTTCCGACGCCTTAAACAGGCAAACCTGAGGATAAATCCCGAAAAATGTCATTTCTTCAAAAGCGAATGGAATTCATGGAATTCAGAGCACCAGCAAGCATTCGAGGAGGTGAAGGCAAGGCTAGTGGCCGATCCTGTTCTGGCATGCCCAGATTTTGATAAACCATTCGTACTGCAGACGGACGCAAGCGATTATGGTATAGGGGCAGTCCTGACGCAGGAAACTGAAAGCGGCGAAAAGGTCATTTCATATTCAAGCCGGACCCTGAATGGCGCGGAAAAGAACTATTCAACCAGTGAAAAGAAATGCCTGGCAATCGTGTGGGCAATCAGGAAGCTCAAACCATACTTTGAAGGATACCACTTCAAAGTGGTGACGGACCATATGGCGCTTAAATGGTTGAACAGCATCGAAAGTCCCTCAGGAAGAATAGCGAAGTGGGCCTGGAGTTGCAGCAGTATGACTTTGAAATATCATACAGGAAGGGCGCGGCTTAACGTGGTCGCTGATGCACTGTCAAGACAGCCTCTACCAGAAGCCTTTAGGCTAACCAAAGAAACTCCGGAGGACACGCAGGGAACATGTAGCTGGATCAAGGATTTGTGTGAGAAGATTAACACACAGCCACAGAAGTTTCCGGACTACATCATGGAGGGAGGCGCGTTATACAGGCATATCCCGCACAGAGCAGGCAGCGAAGACGTGGCAGCATGGAAGCTCTGTGTCCCACGGAGGCTGAGGGAAACAGTCCTGAAGGAGAATCACGACTCACCAGCCGCTGGACACGTGGGAAGTCGGAAAACGATTGCAAGGCTGGCGGCTCGATATTACTGGCCAGGAATGCATAGGGACGCCCGAGCACACGTACGGAAATGCGAGACATGCCTCAAATACAAGCCTAACCAGATGCAGGCAGCTTGGAAAATGCTGACGCATTTTCCGACTTTGTCGGACCATTGCCCAGGTCGAAGCATGGAAAAGCACTAGATGCTGCTAGTGTTGATAGATATGTTCTCAAACGGCAACGGCAGAAACACTTCAAAAGAAAGAGTCATCGCTAGGTTCGGAGTCCCGAAGGTGGTAATAACGGACAATGGAGTTCAGTTTGCCAGCCGCGCATTCAAAAAATTCCTCAGCGAAATGTGCATTAAGCAACAATTCACAGCACCATATACACCGCAGGAGAATCCGCCGGAAAGAGCAAACCGAACAGTTAAAAGCATGATAGCGCAGTTTGCGGGACAGAACCAGAGGAATTGGGACGAGAAGTGGTCGGAGATTATGTAGCGGTAAATTGAAGTACGTCGGAGTCAACAGGGTACTCCCCGTGTTTCCTCACGCAGGCTCGAGAGCCTCGACTGCCCAGCGCCCTGTACGACAGGGAAACCATAGGCACAGGAAAACAGACGGAAACGCCTGAAGATAAGGCCAATAAGATGAAGGAGATCTTCGAAATTGTGCGCCGGAACATGGAGAAGGCTGCTCAGGACCAAGCCAGGCATTACAATCTACGAAGGAGGCAATGGAATCCAATAATAGGGGACACGGTCTGGGCGAAGGAACACCATTTGTCAAAGGCAGCCGAAGGTTTCGCGGCAAAGCTAGCGCCGAGATATGACGGACCGTACACGGTAATAGACTTCGTCTCACCAGTCATTTGTAGAATCCGCCACAAGGATACACAAAAAGAACGAACCGTCCACATCAGTGAGCTTAAGCAACAAACACAAGAACTCGGTACAGACAAGCAAGGACAACACGAGCATGCGACGACAGATAGTACAGACTATATCGTCGGGCATAAGCCAGAGTCTATATAGACCGCAGGATAACACGAGTATGCAAGGACAAAACGTACGAACTATATCGTCGGGCATAAGCCAGAGTCTATAAAGACCGCAGGAACACACGAGCATTCAACAACAACAAGTAGTGCGGACTATAGCGTCGGGCCTGGGCCAGAGTCTATATAGAACGCAGGATAACACAAGCAGGCAACAACAACAAGTAGCGCGGACTATAGCGTCTGGCATAAGCCAGAGTCTATATAGAACGCATGACAACACAAGCAGCCAACAACAACAAGTAGTGCGGACTATAGCGTCGGGCATGGGCCAGAGTCTATATAGAACGCAGGACAACACGAGCATGCAACAAAAAAAAAAAAAAAAAGGGCGGACTATAGCGTCGGGCAAATACCAGAGTCTATATAGAACGCATGACAACACAAGCAGCCAACAACAACAAGTAGTGCGGACTATAGCGTCGGGCATGGGCCAGAGTCTATATAGAACGCAGGAAACAAGGAGGAACAGTGACCCAGACCACGAGGCAAACTGATTCTGCGTCGGGCATTAAGCCAGGGTCATCAGTAAGGCGCCGCATGGAATAAGGTGATGCACATGTTGAATACCGTAGCGTCGTTAGAGTCTATACGGCACACAAACTGAAACTACTAATGATCAAGGGAAGGAAACGGCACGATTAGTATGTGTGAACAGGAGCTAGTACCATAGCGTCGTTAGACTCTATACGGCAGAAACAAGACTAAAGTCAGCGTCGACCGAAGTAGAGGGAGAGACGGCACAGCAAAGCGACGAACTCACACGGGGAAGGGCGACATGCCCGAGGGAAATAACGGGAGGGTCATAAGGAATGACCAAGAACCGAGTCATCGTCAGGAGAGCCGCAAGCAGGAGAAGCCAATTCGAAAAAGAAAGTCAAGATGAGTACACGCGTTACTAGAGCTGAGGCCCGCAGGAGGATGGCTGCAGAGGACTTGGCAGGATCCAGACCGGGGCAAGGACGGTCGGAGGACAGGCTTGTCGTCCGGCCCCCCCGAACCCCGCGACGGACCCCAAGGAACCGACGACGGTCGGAGGCGTCATCGCCGGAGCCCACCGTCAGCTCCGACAGTGACGTGGTGATGGTGGACGATCCGACGGTGGAGGCCAGGACGTGGCGGCTGCGGAATGCCGCGGGGCCCAAGGGGAGTATTCCCCATGGCTCAGAAAGCAGGGTCCACCAGGACTCTGCCGACGACGACCATGCGGCCGCGGCCGGCAGAACAGCGGCCATAATAGCGGAGTACCGCCGCCGGTATGAGCGGAGGCAGCAAGAGGCTGCGCTCAAGGAGGCCCGCCACCGAAAGAGCAGGACGCTCGGGCAGAACGGGAAGCGGCGCTGAGAACTGCCGAAGAGGAGGAGCGCCGGATATGGGGCGACCCAATCCTCCTCGAGGAAGGACTTGGTGGAGAAGGGTCCGTGGGTATGGCCGGACCCGGTGGCACCCCCGAGGCCGAACCTAAAGCGGCAGTATTCTGCGCCGGTGGCGGAGACGAGGCCCGCATTCATACGGCAGGCCTCAGCGCCGGACTCGGAGGCGGGAAGGAAAGAGGTGCGTCCTGGTGCAGCAGGGCGGCCGCATGTTCCGGGTGCGGGTCGGACCAGTGGGGGTCAGGGTGTTTACCCAGTAATAAATAAAAAAAAAAAAAGAAACACAAAACTCACACTTGCACTGGTACAGGGAAAAAAAAAAAAAAAAAAAAAAAAACACACGCAGCCACAGAAACAAAAATAAAAATGAAAGAACCAAAAAAAAAAGGCGGATGTAAATTGTCCATATAAAAAAATGTGTGATGAGTCTGAAAAAAAAAGGGGAAGTCAGTAGGAGTTAAAGCAAAATATGCGGTGTACTTACACAGTAAAAATATGCAACAGGGACGATGGGTCCAACCGAAACGGGGGTTGAGGCGACGCACGCGTTGTCCAAATGTTGGGCAGTTTTTCCGTCTTCAGGCAACGGAAATGCTGAAAAGGAAAAAAAATCAGATCGGGTTATGGAAACAAACGGCTCACTTACGAGAAGTCGAGAAGGGCCAACCGGGCGGGGGGGTGGTATGCAGGAGCAGACGCATCACCCTCTTCGTCGGGTCCAGAACGCTGAAATGGAGAAAAGAACAGAGAGAAAGGAGAAAAGGAGAAATTAGAAAACTTACCCGGAGAAAATGTCCTCATCTGCCCAAAGGGATGGGGGCGCTTCGATTCATGGCGACCGATTGGCGCTACACGATAGTGTCGATCGGTGGGCACAAAATACTGGAAATATCGGCACAAGGAGTCACTCCGTGGAACATCGATACATCAAGTGGCAACGCCACATTGGGTCACGGAACCGATAACAACTGGAGACCGATCGATTTAGCGGAGAGTGACCATACAACAGAGAGTCACACGAGAGAATATCGATAACACCGATAACGACTGGAGACCGATCGGCACGACGAAGAGTGACCATCCGACGGAGAAGGCAAATCACGGAGATCGAGAAAATCATCGGGGGAAACGTCTGGGCGGGAATTTAAAAGTCTACGGGGGAAATGTCTGGGCAGGAATTTAAAGTCTACGGGGAAGCGTCTGGGGCGGGAGATTCAAAATCTGGAAGGAGGATCGGCGCTGTGGAACTCAAGAAGGAGCTGTGAGCGTCGTGGGAACCGTCTGGAGGAGCAAGTCGACTAGAAGACTACAGGCGAACGAGGACAAGTACGAGGAGAAGACACGTCGAGGGAAGGATGTCAGAATGTGGAGTATACGAAGGCAGAGGGAACAGCGAGTCACTTTTTCATTCCCGAAGTAAGGGGAGAATGTGAGGAGCTGAATAACTCCCCACAAGTTAAGAAGCAAGCAGAGTAAGCGCATGCAAGCAGTGGCCTACCAGTTACCAGTTACGCGGCGAATTCGCCCGTAGTAACGGTAGTGCGGCGAGAGAGAGTGGTGCACTGAGCACCAGACAAGAACAAGGAGAGTCCGAGAGGGACAGCAATAGAGACAGAAGGGCCGTGGGCAGAAGGAAGTAACGGGACGGCACCGGACTTTGGACCCTGATATTGGTGCCGTGCGCAGAGGGCGAAAGGTCGAACGATAAAACCGTGGACTTTGGACCAGGAGGCAAGGAGACGCCGATAATTAGCGTTAAATGGAGGCCTATATAAGCCGGCCGAGCGCAGGAAGCTGGATCAGTCGATTTCTACCAAGTCAACAAGTAACAGTCATCAAGGGAACCATCAACCAGTGAAACAACGTGAAGGAGCAAGTAAAGCCGTGCGGAGTCATCAAGGAAACAAGATCGCTACGTCGAGACGTTCGGGACTTAGATCTAAAGTCTCCCCTTAACTTGACCGACTAGATAGGTTTTAGAAGTTTAGTATACTTTCACAAGATGGTGACGACGCGAGAACCGATTTACCTTTATCGTTAACTGTTCCTGATACATCTTAAGAACAAAAAAATAAATACCTATGCCCTCGTTCTTTAACGCTTTGTTCGAAAGGCAGTTCTTTATTAATAGCATCCGTTTATGGAAAAATCTCCATCAATTAAAACTATAAGGAGCGCAACCAAATTTTCAAATAAAATTAAAAAATTTATAAAAGCACAATAAAAGTAATAAATGAGTAATATTAGGTAAAAATCATCAAAACGTAAAAAAAAAACAAAACAAAACAACAAATAAAATAAGCAAAATAAATATATAAGAATTAAATGTTTAAAAACTCTGTAATTTAAATGTTTGTGAAAATTGTTAGTTTTTAAGTAGTAAATTTAATATAATAAGCAATTTTTTGTCAATGTGACTAGCGCAATAATAAAAAGTTCACGCTTGCAGCGATAGGATATTAAATCAATAAAAGTTAAAGTTGTTGCTCAGGAGTATGGACCTTAGCCTTGGGCGGCGATCAATCAAATCAAAGAACGTATCTGCTCCGATAAACCTATTTATTTTTGGGGCTTGAAGAAAACGACCAAAGATAACTCGGTGTCGCTGTGCGTCTGTATGTGTACTCGGCTAGCGGCTTTTCCTAGGCAAATGCTAATGGAGAATGATACACTGACCGATAACTAAGGGCAACGAATATATAAGCCTAATGCTGAAAAGCGCAGAAAAATTGTTGTTTTAGATTAAATAGGTTTAATAAAACAACACTGTTTTAAATTAATTAGTTTAAAAAGGCCTTCTATGTAACAATTCTATGCTCATATATAAACGAGAGCTCGAGAGAAGTTGTATTTGCATGTATATGTATATATTGTAGTTGTCTGCACTCAAGCCATGGGAATTCGCTGACACTTGCGCATCCCATAAGTTGAGTTCTGAGGCGCATTCATATTTCACTTGGCTGCCTGAGTTTTGTGTATTTGTTTAAGTACAGTGTGTACTCACTACAATGATTCATGCATACTACATCTCCCTCTTTTTGAAAAATAACGTATGAGGTTATTTTCTAAAGAATATGTTTTTTTTAATTTTAAAACGTAGTAATATGAGATTACTTTTAGTTTAGTTTTTTTTTTTCTTTTAGAACTTATATATTTAAAAATTAAAAATTATAGATTTTGTAGTATAAGGGAAATATGAAAAATTGGAAAATTTTATGTTATTCAAAACGATAATTTTGTTTGAATCAGAAATTATTGATATCATGTTTTTTTTTTATATATTTATATTTCAAGACGTTGCAACGCGTTGTCTATAAAATATAAATGTTATTATTATTATTTTTTTTTTTTTCGATTAGTTTTGTTTTTAAATTTTTCTATTATTTCTTCCTGTATGTCCACTTTAAATTGGATCATCGTGTAGTCTAGACAGTATAGCTTCTTTTTCATCTTTGTTATTGAGTAGCGCTACTCTTGAATTCATTAATATTTTATAGCCCATAGTTTTGAATATATCTATTGAAATAATTTCAAAGATTTTTTCGCTCAGTGCCATCTTAAGTTGGTTAATCTTATTGATCTAAATCGAATAATTCATTGGTATATAAATCATCAACTTTTATTCTTGCATATATACTTTTTCCTTTTTTAAGGGAACAATTTGATGCTGTTAAATGCAAGGTCATTACTTTTGTAATCTCGCAGTGACTTGTAATATATTTGCCGTAATATTTTGAAGATCTTTAATTGTTTGTCTCCAGAGGGCGTCTGCCACGAAGTTATCTTTTCCCTTTAGATACTCAACTGTGAAATCATATTCCTCTAATTCAAGCCGCATACGTGTGAGTTTTGAACTAGGATTGATCATTGAAATTAAGTATGTTAGTGGTCTGTGATTGCTTTCTGCTTTTGTAAATGAACGTGATGCATATGTTATCGGGAGTTGGAGTCCGTTATGGTTTTGAGTTAATACCGCTCCACATGCTTGTTTACTTGCATCCGTTATTATACAAAATTCTTTTAGAAAATTGGGGTATTGTAACAAAGTAGGTTCTATAAGTTTATCTCTTAAATATTGGAATGAATTTTGGCATTCGGAAGACCATTCAAATGGAACATTCTTTTTGCATAATCTAGACATGTTCCGTAAATAGTCGGCGAAGTTTTTAATATATAAATCTTCTAGCTCTATCTGGGTCATGTGGGACTGGATAGTTTTTATGACATCATATTTCTTGTCGTCCGGTAGGATTCCTTTGTCTGTGCATTCGTTACCAAGGAAAGTCAATTCATGCTTAAGAACTGAACATTTTTGTGGATGTAGTTTTAAATTGTATTTTCTGCATGTTTCGAAAATGTCTTTTGGTTTTTTAACATATGTTTTTCGGAACAACCAATGACTATTAAATCATCCATATAAAGGAATGCTTGAGAAGCTTTAAGTCCAGAATTTGCAATAGTCATCATTCTCCGAAATGCATTTGGGGCTATTTTTAAGCCGAAAGGTAATCGCGTGAAACGATAAGAGCCATTGCTGAATTGAATTTTCTTCTAGTTCGATTTGATGGAAACCTGACATTAAGTCAAGGCATGAAAAATACTTTGCTCTACCTAGTTGGTCCAAAATGTCATCAATTCTTGGGAGTGGAAATTTATCAGACAGAAGATTTTTGTTGATTGGGCGATAGTCAATTACTAAACGCCCATTCTTTTCGTTTGAACCCTGAATTGCTTTCTTTGGGACAAGTAAAAGTGGGCTGTTGTATTCTGTTACAGATGGTTCAACTATATTATCTTTAATTAATTTTCCTACTTGTTTTTGAATTTCCTCAACTTGACCGTGCGGCTTCGATAATTTGTTTTGTTCTCTTTTACTTGAATTACATTATAATCGGAAATTGGTTCACATTTAAAATTTTTTATACCAATAAATTGATCGGCACTGGTTGTGTTAAGTAATCGGACAAATGCATTCTGTTTTGATGTGATGGTATTGGCAATGTAAATACCAGGTTGAATCTCCTGATTTGTTATTAATATAGTATCAGTGTCGGACATTATTTCTATTTTTCGTACTACTTAAAATCTGGCTGGTAGGAGAATTGTATTATTACCAGAAGTGTATGTTATTGTCTATATTATTTGGTCTTGTTATAAACCAATCCTCTGTTGGGTTAAGATCTATTTGACAGTTTAATTCGTTTATAAAATCGATTCCTATTATTCCATCACATGGAATCGCAAAATCTTGATTTACTATATGAAAATTATATGCTATTATATATTTGTCTGTTTGGAGGACAAAGTCCTTTGGATTTTATAATTCCCTCGCCTATTCCTTAAATATTTATTGTATTTTTTGTTTGTATATTTTTAATGATATCTGCTTTTTTTTTAAAGTGAAATATTTGCCCTCGTATCTACAAGAAACGTAAGATGCATCCCTGTTTCTGAATTAATAAATGGTACGAAAATATTGAGATTGATTTAAAGGGGTCTGTGAGTTTCCCGAAACTGGTTGGATAACGCGGACATTGTTGTTCAGCGGCTAATCCTTCATCACTATACTAAGCTTCAAGTAGCTTCCGTAGGTTGTCAATTTCATTCGTAAATTTTTTCGCTGTTTTTCCTTTTTGAGCTGTTTTTGACATTTTTGCTTTAATTACATCGGAAGTTTCGCCGATAATTGTGTCTTGTAATTTTTAATAATTCCGTTGATAGTAGATTCATTTTGCACTTTATACAAAGTTGAACCCACTATTTTTGATTTTATGACTTCAACAGCTATCTCATCAAATGTGCCTTTAGTTAGGTTTACTAATTTCAAGGCTGTGATAATTCTTTGAAGATTGATTTTTTGTCCGTTAAATTCTGGGATAGGATTTGCTATATCTTTAATATATGCCTGTTGGGCAACAGTACCGTCCGGCATTTTTAATATTTGTAGTTATTTGATTTCGCAATCGGAATCAACTGGTTCCTGATCTGATAATTCAGATTGAAAAAGTAGTGCTGGAATTGTAAGATTATTCAAATCTTTCTCTTCTATTTCTGGACTGTCAAGTTCAGATTCTTCTACATGTAGCGGGTCGGCTTCTGGTGGATCTGAGGATTCCAATTCGTCGCCGGTTTCTACCTTCAAAGGGGTGTTTAGGATTGATGGTATTGAAATATTTAAATTATACCTTCCTTTTATATTTGTTTAATTCGATCGAAGTCTGTTCAGAAATTTCGATACTTCAGACCAACTATTTTTATCTAGTCGATCTCTTTGCTCAAGTATTAGTATACGCGCATTGTACAAGTAAGTTACTTATATTTCCACATGTTTATTTATAGTGGTTTTGTTGTGTTGTTCTATTTTGCGTTAACGATTTATATGATTTATCGAAATAGCTTTTTAATTTATTTAGCTCCTTATATAATTCACTCCATTCCATTAAAATATGGATATGAATTATTTCCGTATACTATTGAAATACTATTTCTACCTAATAAGTCATGATCGCTTCGAATTTTTCTCTTATAAAAACCCGGAATTGTGCTCAGTACCATTGCTTTGCAATGAATTAGTGGTGAGAATTCTAAATTATACGTTAAAATATATAAATTTTCTAAGACGTACATAGTGATCGGAGTCGTTGAGACCAATGTATTATTCTTTCACTAAAATTTGGATCCCTCATATAAGTATTGATAACAGCCTCTACGTTAATCATTGTTTTATTTATCTACCTATACTTGTGGCCATAAAAGAAGTTTTTTTTTTTTTTTTTTTATTAACTTTGCTTTATTTATTGAATCTTCTCTGAGCTTTGAGACTAACAATAAGTTTTCGAATCTTAAAAAATAAACATTAACTAACAGTGGACTGTAATTTTGGTTGCGCGTCCCTCAAGTTGGTCGCTGGGTAGGTAAGTCATTGCGACGAAGACGGGATTGGTTGCACAACCTTGTTAGACCTCTTGCAAGGTGGTTGGGGTGCAAAGACTAGCTTGGTGAGGTACTTATCCTTTTGTTCTGCGATAACTGCTTTGACTGGTGGGATGTTCAAGTCCCGATGTATGTTTTCGTTGCGAACGTACCACGGTGCCCCGGTGATCGTTCTCAGGATTTTTGATTGAGCCCTCTGGAATATGTCGATGTTGCTATGGCTAGCATACCCCCATAACTGGGAGCCGTACGTCCATATAGGCTTTAGTACTGAATTGTACAGCAGGACTTTGTAGTCTAAGCTAAGGGAAGATCGAGCGTTGATGAGCCAGTGTAGGCTACTGGCTTTCAACTTTAAGTGTGTTCTTTTGGCTTCAATGTGCCGGCGCCATGTGAGTCTTCTGTCGAGATGTACTCCTAGATACGTTACTTCGTTTGATTGCGGAAGCAGAGTGTTATTTAATGTGATTGGTGGACAGTTTTGCCTATTCAGGGTGAAAGTAACGTGCTTGCATTTTTGTTCATTTACTTTAATTCGCTAATCAGATAGCCATTTTTCAACGTCGGCCAAGTGAAGAGCTAGTTGCGCAGTTGCTTGTATTGGACATTTTGAACGGCTGAGTATAGCTGTATCATCAGCAAAAGTAGATGTTGTCAGTCGACTGCTTGTCGGGATGTCTGCTGTGTAGAGGACATATAATGTTGGCCCAAGCACGCTACCTTGGGGGACTCCAGCCAAAATAGAAAAATCGTCAGATATGGCAGTGTTACATCTCACAGCAAATTTTCTGTCGTGTAGATAAGACTCTAAAAGTTTGTGAGTGTTGCTGGGAAGCATTGTCTTGATCTTGTACATTAGGCCTTCTAGCCAAACTCTATCAAACGCTTGAGAGACGTCCAGAAATATGGCGGTGCAGTACTCACGTTTTTCGAACGCGTTTCGAATTTCTGATGTTATTCGGTTGACCTGCTCAATCGTTCCGTGTTTTTCTCGAAATCCGAATTGGTGTGATGGAATTCCATTCTGGATTCGTAGATATGTGTTTATCCGAGTCAACATGCATTTTTCAAAGAGTTTAGATAAGCATGATAGTAGGCTTATAGGTCTGTACGATGTGGGGATTGTGGGGTCTTTTCCTGGCTTCGAAATCATTATAATAATTGACTTTTTTTATATTTTTGGAAAGTGGCCATGTTTAGCGATGGCATTGAAGAGATGTGTAATGGTGGGAACGGCACAATAGGAAGCTCCGTGATCATTTTAGGGGTAATAAGGTCGCAGCCTGGAGATTTTTTCGGGTTCATATGGTTTTTGATGATGCTAACGATTTCCAATGGGCGAAACTCGATTGGCTCATGGTGAAGCTGGGTGTCATATGCAAAAGTCGGCAGATGTGAATGCATTGGTGGCAGGATTTGGTTGAAAGACATTTTTAATACTTATGCAAAAGTCGGCAGAGTGAATGCATTGGTGGCAGGATTTGGTTGAAAGACATTTTTAAGGTGGTCGGCGAATGTGCTGGCTCTATCTTTATCGCTGCGCGCCCAGCCGCCTGAGGGGTTTCTAATAGGCATCACGGTTTCTTTCGGTGAGCTAAGAGATGGGTGGGCTCTCCATAGTGAGTGTTTTGAGCAAGTTGATGACAGTTGCTCTATATAACGGCGCTGGGCATATGATTCTTCTTGTTTTAGAGCTTTAGTTAGTTGCCGTGAGGCGTATTTCAAGTTCTGCCTAGCAGATGGCGATCTATAGAATTGCCACTCCCGACGTAAGCGCCGCTTTTCTAGGACAAGCTGTTCGATTTGTAGATTTGTCTTCTTTTGCTTGCATTGAATATTTGAGGTTTGGGGTGTGGAAACTCGAGCCGCAGTGACGAGTACGGACTCCAGTGTAGTTACAAAGCTGTCTATGTCAGCTTCGTCGTTGAGGCGAGGACATAGCTCAATATGTGAGCTAATATATTTTCTAAACTTGAGCCAGTTGGTTTTTTGTGAGGTCAGGTTAAACTGGTGTTCTAATGTTCCTGGTTGTTGGAGAAGATGAAATAAGACCGGCGAGTGATCAGATGAAAGATCCGAAAGGCATTCGGCGCTTATAAGATTTTTGGGAATATTTTTGGTTATCGTTAAGTCAATAAGATCGGGTAGTTTCTTTGGGTCTGTCGGCCAGTATGTTCGTCTACCAGAAGAGACATAGTCAAGCTTGTTGTTGGATTTTATGATTGCATTGTAAAGCTGCTTCCCTTTTGGAGTCACGAGGCGAGATCCCCAGTGTGTGTTTTTGTATATTATATAGTCTCCTGCTGCTATAAAATGGTCACCTAATGTGTTGAAGAACTGCAAAAACTCATATTCGGTTATATTGAAACGAGGGGGGCAGTATACGGCGGCTAGAGTTAGTTGGTTGCCGGTAATCAGTTGTATGCTTATAGATGTGGCCTGTAGATAGTTTTTAGCAGTTTTGTTATAATAGTGGTGCTTAATACGACTTCTGATTAGAATGCCAGTCCCACCATGTGCTTTACCGTCCGGATGATTTGTTCCATAGAATGAGTAGCCTCTTATTTGAAAATTTTATCTGTTTGTAAGGTGTGTTTCTGAAAGTAGCATTACATCGATGTGATTGTCGAGTAGAAATTGAGTTAACTCAAGTTTGTGCTGTGAGACGCCGTTAGCGTTCCACGTAGAAATTCGTAGGGACGTCATTATTTTGGTTGTTGTGAGACCAGCATTTGAATCAGAAGATTTTGGTTTCGCATTAAATCTTGCATAGTTGTGCGCATAAACGACATAAACTCCATTAGGCTTTGTGGCAGGCTAACTATCATTGCTTCAAAGTTGCTTTGTGTCTGCTCCGTTGGTTGACGTTGTTGAGTCATGTTGTATTCTAGACATGCTGCTTGTGGAAATGAAGTTTTAGATACAGGAGGAGCCAGTCCTAATTTAGAGCGCTTGCAAATGTCACATTTTTGTTGAGGGTTACGGGTCCTAGTGAGGAGCTGGGTGCAGTCGAAAAAAAGACTTCAGGGTTTGATTTTGATGCTGTGAGCTGTGCGTTGTGGGAGCGGGCAGTGGTTCCTCGTTGATGGATGCGACTTTTTAGCTCCTTGTATATTGGGCAACCTCTGTAGTTGGCTGTATGATTGCCGCCACAGTTGCCGCACTTTTTTACATTGGAGTCGTTTTTGCTCGCTGGGCAGAGTGCTGAGTCATGAAGGTCTCCACAAACTACACACACTGGGCGTAGTGTGCAGTATGACTTTGTATGGCCATATTCTTGGCAGTTCGTACATAAAACCGGCCCATTGCGCTTATGTGGTTGCTCTACTGTGATTCTACGGTGGAGAAGGAACTGAAGTTTGTATATGGGGTGCACTTCGTTTCTATTAAGGGGCTTAGTTTCCGGTTCGAGCTCTATCTTGAAGAGTGGTTGCGGTTTCCTATCCCTGTTCAAGATATTGAAGACTGTCTTAGTGTTAAAACCTTTGTCTTGTAGTGCATTTTTTACTTCTTCAGGTGTTACATCGGATTCAATTCCTTTAAGTACAACTTGCAGACCCTTGCTGCTTTTAAGGTGGTACGTGTAGAAGTTCTTTTTCTTGTCATTAAGATATTTAGACAACACTCGGTAATTGTCTTCGTTCTTCGTTTGAACTTTTGTTTCGTGTATGCTGCCCTTCACAAGGGGAATTATATGGAAGTTATCTTTTCCAATAAGCTCAATTATTTTGTTATCAAGTGCATTGCAGCTTTTCTCCCGGATGTATATTTGGGTGGGCTTCGGTTTCTTCTTCTCAGCTTCGGTAGCTTCGTCAACCTCTTCGTCAGTAGCGTCTTCCAAAATTTTAAATCTGTTTGTATTAATGGGCTTTTCAGTCTCAGCTGAATTATAATTGGCACGGGTTATTTTTCGCTTAGAATTTAGGGGGCTCAGCTTTCTTTTGATTTGGATGTAGCGATCCATACCAGTCTGCACAGCCGGCCTTTTATTTTCGTTGCTTATTGTGTATTTTTCGGGCAGCGCAGCGAACGCCGTTTTTGTGTTGGCTACGGGTTTGTTTATCGATGGCGAAGTTGCTGGTGATGATAATAAACGGTTGGTCGATACCGTTGCTGCTGTTGTTGTTGTTGTTGTTGTTACCGTTGCAGTGGTTAAAGACACTGCTGTGCTACTTATTGCTGATAAGCGTAGGTCAGTGCATACATGCATTGGAGTACACTCGGCACTTTTTGGCTTTAGAGACATCGATGGTAGCGCGGGAGAAAGAAGTTATATTAA
Source organism: Drosophila gunungcola (assembly GCF_025200985.1). NCBI lineage: Eukaryota > Metazoa > Arthropoda > Insecta > Diptera > Drosophilidae > Drosophila > Drosophila gunungcola. Next base: position 254,728 of record NW_026453219.1, on the reverse strand, counting down.
TATTTTTTTTTCGATTATTTTTATGTTAAAGAACAACTTTTTTTCTTTTAATAATGATTGCAATTATAAAAGGCAAGTTTTTTTTTGTCTTTTTTTTTGTTTTTACATTTTATCGAGATCGTTTGCTCGACTCTGGAATCTCTTCTCTAAACACCTATTATGAAATTTATAGCTTTTTAGGACAACACTTGCTAGCATTATAATTACAATTATTATTAATAGTATTTTTATTGTATTTGTATCAATATGTTCAGATTCTATTTTATAACCGACGTTCGCCGTTGAATCAACAACTTTTGTGTCTACTTAACCCATCTTGGGAATATTTTCCAAAATTCTATATTTTTTTTTTTTTTTTTAGTTTTTGTGTTACATATTTACGTAGCCAAGAGTAGCTCGTCGATTATGTTTTTTTTTTAAACTGTGTTGCGCTACGATTTTTGTCAAACGCGAAAGTATCCGAAGATTGCAAGACTGTCACGGTCGCCATGTTTTAAATGAAATATGTTTAATAAAACAACACTGTTTTAAAGTAATAAGTTTAATAAAACATCACTGTTTTAAAGTAATAACTTTAATAAAACATCACTGTTTTAAAGTCATAAGTTTAATACAACACAACCGTTCCGCTTCATCGCCGAATTTATATTATTCACAAATTGGAGGGTTGCGGCTGCGCTGTCAGCTAATCTCGGCAGCGGCCAGCAGAGGCCTTTTATATAACAATTCTATGCTCATATATAAACGAGTGCGCGAGAGAAGTTTTATTTGCATGTATATGCATTCATTGTAGTTGTCTGCACTCAAGCCATGGTAATTCGCTGACACTTGCGCTTCCCATTAGTTGAATTCTGAGGCGCATTCATATTTCACTTGGCTGCCCGTGTTTTCTGTATTTGTTTAAGTACAGTGTGAACTCACTACAATGATACATGCATTCTACATTGTGAAAAGCGCGGGAAAACTCTAAGGCAAACTGTGACATAGGCTTTTCCAGATGTATTACAATTTATTACTTTTTCACCAAAAAGAAAATGGAAAAAATCGCGATCTCTACTGCTAATCACGTCGGGGTTTCAATGAAAACTAAATACTATCTTGTATTTACAATCTAAATTCGAACTTGTGACTTCAGTAGGAACGGAGGATTTATTTAGCAAAAATAACTTTGCGAAAATTAGCGAAATATTGGGACGATAAAGAGTGGCGTTGATGATGTTCAATTGATCACTACCTCTAATATTTTAACAATTTCTCTTATAACTATGTAAAGCTAAGCGAAGAGAGACGGGGCGAATTCGCAAGAGCGAATAAAAGCTAGAAATTTGTAATAAAAGTGCCAAGTGCGCAAACAAAGGTAATGATTAGATCTCTATGACTTGGAACAGATAGAATGTTTTGTTCGTTACCCTATTTTCAAAGTCTCTGACCACCATTAGATGGAATTCAGCATATTTAAGGAAAACCAATTGGGGGAACTACACGAAACTCCTGGCCACTAACCTAGAGACCCTGCCACCTTTTAACCCCAACATCCAGGAAAAACTAGACAGGCTGGTCAACATCCTTACAGACAACTGCGGGAAAGCCCTAACCCACCTTAAGAAGGATTGTATATTGCAATTCACCTTATAGAGTATATTAATAATCATCCTCAAATGATTGGGGCCTGTCCAGTTTTTATGTATGTAGTAAATAAGCTACTGCTCAATACAGATAAATGTAAGTTTTGGAAATTTCTTGTTCGAACGTATTGAAAATGTGCTTTAACCAACACATTGTTACTATTTTCAACAAAGCTAAGAGCCTACTACCATTTATTAATCGCTCGTCCAAGGAATTTGATGATCCGTACACCACGAAACTTCTATATGTTTTTCTAGTTCCTCTAACACTTGAGTATTGCGCAAGCTTATGGACTCCGCAATATGAACATTATCAAGATGTTATAGAATCAGTCCGGAAGCAATTCCTTATATTTGCATTGCTATACTTAAACAGGGAGTCAGAACGCCACCTTTCTTCCTTTAGAGACAGACTGCGAATTTTGGACCTGCCAACCTTAAAGGACCGTAGAGTTATGACCTTAACTAAGGGATCGGCCCAAGCTACTAATCTAGTTAGCAGAGAAACCCCTCAAGTAGGTGGTCGAACATGCACCACGCTCCGAAAGACCTTTCGTCAAAAATTGCGACAAAATCACTGAATTGTTTGAGAGAGACCGGAATAATAGCAGCCGTATCATCGGCCAATACCTGGGCAGGAGTTATCAAACCGTTACCAACCACTTGAAGATGCTTGGATTCACAAGAAGCTCGATGTATGGGTGCTAGACGAATCAACGCAGAAAAACATCTTTGACCGTATCGACGCATGTGAATCGCTGCTGAATTGCTTAAAAATCGTTTTACAAAAGTAAAACTGTTGAATAAAACCAAGCACTAGCTTGATGCGCGCAGGCCCTTTTTGCATTGTTGGTAATTCATTGAGCTCGCGATGAAAACACAAATAACTTAATATAGAGACATTTATAAAAAACTAACACGAAGTACGCCCCAAATATGATTAAATTGTAGTTTTCAGAACAGGAATACAGGTTGAAGACAAGATAATAGGGTTCACGAAGTCAAAAAATTGTTGTTCGTCTTGACAAGTTAAGAGAACGGTAATTGACAGTCGAGTTTTAATTTTGGTGCAAGAAGAGACGATACAGTGACATATTGAAGAGAATATATATCCAGTGCCATATTATGAACAGAATAGTTTATATACGAAGGAGCACCCCTTTAAAAGTATTTAGGTCACATTTAAGTTAACTCAGATTGAAGAGGTAAAATGGACACCATCTTTAAAAACAATCAATATCGGACTGTAAGCCAAAATCCGACTTCAAATTATTATAGGACAAACAAATTTGAACATCAACAGCATACACTAGTGTTTGAGAATGTGTTTTGACACAATAAAGATCATTGAGAAGTAGCAAAAGGTCAAATGACTACCTTAAGGCACTCAAGATGTTACGTAGATCTTATTGGAAAAACCACTCTTGAAAATGTCGAAAGTTGGCCAGCAAAGCTTTGATCTCCTGTCTCTTGCTGGATTTTTTCTTTAAATGATCATTATTCCTTGACTGGACTGTGTTCAGGGACACTTTTATTTCTTTTGTATTGGTGCTATTAGCCGACCCCATCCAGGCTAGTTCATCTGCCCTCTCGTTTTCTGGTATGTCGTTGTGTCCAGGCACCCAAACGTATTTTTACATGGTGGTTTGTTGCAAGTGTGTTAAGATTCGACTTGCAGTCGGCCATTAGCACCGAGTAAGTCCTTACAGCTGCGTCCTTTGATAGCCGCCTTGCTATTCGAGTATATCCTTACTTTAATATTCCTAGGCACTGCTCTATCGAAAGCTGATCCACTAATGAAAAGTTGAGATTTTATAAAAGTGATCAGCGCATTTCTCCGGAAAACAGCGGGGAAAAAACCAGCGTTAACCAAGTATCATAGAAGGCAACAATCAGCGGAATCAACGAAGCGACAACACAGCAGTGTCCGCCTGTCTGACGGCAGATCTATCACAGTTCCGATTTTCGCCAGCATTGAGGAGCAAGAAGCACATCATCTTTCTGGACTTACATAGCGTCCGGAATTGCATTAGTCATTTTCTCTCTACCCAAGTGCCGGGCCACCTCAAGCGCCACAACATAAGCACGAAGAAGGCCGGGGAATACCCTGTGGACTCTGCCACACCAGTGTTCACGGCCAGCTGCAATTCTGGTCACTTCTCATCCCATGTCCGCTGGTCTTGTCCGGCGAACTTGGCGACCAATTTTTTTCACCGTTCGGTTGGCCCTCTCCGTAGGATTTTCTTGTGGCGTGTACGGGGCTGTGAACTGGTGCCACACTCCCAACTCTGCCAATAACCGCTTGAACGTCCTGCTTGTAAATTGTACCCCGTTATCGGCACTATTTCCGTCCCCTTCGAGATCCGATATAGGATCACTAGTAGCATCGAGTTCCCGTGCTTCGACCGAGGAAGTGGCCCAACGAAATCGGCGCATACGATGGCACAGGGCTCCTCTGGGATCGGAGCACTCACAGTTCCGCACATACTTCTTGATTTCGCGGTGCATGCCCGGCCAAGTGTACCTCGCTGCCACCCACCCGTCGGCATATCGTGATTCTTGGCAGTGACTCGCTGCCTTGATCCGATTGGTATGCATAGCTTACATGCGATCGCATCCTCGTTGCCCGCTCTGTGAGAAATGTGCCGGTACAGCCGGTCGGCCTCCACTAAGTAGTCCGGATATTTTTGGGGGTTCTGTGCTATCTTGCCTCTCATGTCCCTTATCCAGCTACATTCGGCTTGTTTCATCGGTTGACCTGGTGGCTTCGTCTTCATCCTTCGGCAGGTTTCAGGCAAGGGCTGCCGCGACAGTGCGTCCGCCACAATATTCAGCAGGCCTTTCCTGTATCCGATTTTGAAGTCGTATTGTTGGAGCTCCAGTGCCTATCGTGCAATACTTCCGGTTGGGCTCTCGATGCTATTCAACCACTTCAGGGCCATGTGATCTGTTATCACTTTGAAGTGGTATCCCTCCAGGTATGGCTTTAATTTCCTTATGGCCCACACGATTGCTAAACATTCTTTTTCAGAGGCCGAGAAATTCTTTTCCGTCCCCGCTCGATTGGTCGGAATTTTGAGTGAGAATGACACCCAGCCCATAATCGCTGGCATCGGTCTGAAGCACAAACGGTTTTGTGAAATCCGGGCATGCCGACCAACCTCGCCTTGACAGCTTCAAAGGCCTGCTGGTGGTCGTCGGTCCATTCCCATTTGACACTCCTTCGGAGAAGAGCGTTCAGCGGATGCTCTAGCGGGGCAAAATCTGGCACAAAACTGTACCACGACGCCTGGTACGCAAAGGCGTGCGGCATCATCAACGCCCGCTGGAATGTTGCTGATGCCGAGTGCAAACCAAACTGAGCCCTTGAGTTCTATTCCTGAGATTATAAGTACAGGACTTTCCCATCTTGGATCTGTTGTTTTCATAGTCAGGGCAATCACTCATGGGCGCCAGATGTATCGACCTTCTTTCTTGAATATCTCGCTCGCTACGTAAACGGCCGGCTAGCTCAAAGAGTTGTGGGATCGTTCTACCATTTTATATTGGGTGATTGCCTTTGACCAAAGAATAATGCAAGAGTTCTGTTGGGATCGTAAAGGTTTTTATTCGTCTCCTTGTAAATAGCCCCGCGGCTCTTCCGCTACTTCTGCTCCTCGTCGTCGTCCTCTGCGGCGTCGCTCCTCGTCGTCGACTGCTTGCTTGTGTCTGACTCGTGACGGCTCCTCCGAGACTCTGTATGTTATGCGAACCTCACTGTCGGGGCCGGCAAGGTGTTTCGCCTAGCAGGTAGAACACCACTCGGAAGAACGTGAGCATATATATCTGTCCCTATAATCAGATCTGTTGGGATCGTAAAGGTTATTTTTTGTTTCCTTGTAAATAGCGTCGCTGCTCTTCCGCTACTGCTGCTCCTCGTCGTCGTCCTCTGCGGCGTCGCTCCTCTTCGCTGTCTTTTGCGGCGTTGCTCCTCGTCGTCGACTGCTTGCTTGTGTCTGACTCGTGACGGTTCCTCCGAAACTCTGGATGTTATGCGAACCTCACCGTCGGGGCCGGCAATGTGTTTCGCCTAGCAGGTAGAACTAGGCTCTGCCTCTTCGCCCAGCCACTTTAATCGCAGGCTCCATGCAAGGACTCCCTGAGCTCATTTAACCACGACCTAGCACCCGTTCGATCTCAGCGTTGAAGCCTCAACCTTGTAGACTCACAGTCTTTCGGCGTCTCGACTTTGCGATCTTGATCCAGCACTCAGCACTTGAGTAACTTGCTACTGGTCTCGCGTACACGCACTCGCTTTGATTCTCGCCCTTTTATAGCCTGTGATGGTCCCGTTATTCCTCTTCTTCAGCTCGCGTGTTCGGGTCCAAGGTCCACTGCCGAACCGTTAGTTTACGGTGCGTCCTCTTTGTGCAGGTCCGAAGTCCGCCAGTTTACCGTTCGACCTTGTTTCCCTTGTGAGGGTCCAATGTCCAGCATGGTACCATTAATTCACGGTGTCTTCGCTTTGCCCGGGTCCAAGGTCCGTTGTTTACCGTTCGACCTTGTTGCCCTTGACTCCTCCGGCATTCTCGCCTCCTTCGCTGTTGCTAGGCAGTTCTCCTGCATCGGGATTTGTGGGGAGTTTTAAGACACCTCACAGAGTCCTTATAAATAGGATCGCGGCTCTACCGCTACTGCTGCTCTGACTCGTGACGGCGCCTCCGAGACTCTGGATGTTATGCGAATCTCACCGTCGGGGCCGGCAAGGTGTTTCGCCTAGCAGTTAGAACTAGGTTCTGCATCTTCGCCCAGCCACCTTTATCGCAGGTTCCCCAAGCTTGGTCTGGATTGTGTCTACAAGGTGTGTCGCCTAGCAGGTATAACTAGGTTCGACCTCTTCGCCCAGTCACCTTTATCGCAGACTCCACGCATGGACTCCCTGATCTCAGCGTTGTGGTCTCAGCCTTGTAGACTTTTCAACTCCCGAAACAATCCTCCGAGATCGTTTTTTGACCGTGGAGGTCATCTATTTTAACCGCTTCACTCTGAAGAACGTGAGCTTATAAATCTGTCCCTATAATCAAATCTATACTCCGCGGCCAATTATAGTCGGGGTCAGCCAAATAATTATTCTTCCACATTGATTTGTCAACACTAACTTTGTTGACCGGAAGATTCGCCAATAACTTTGGAAGTACTAGTGCTTCCACTTTTAAATCATTCTGGTAATTTTTCGTTTATATTGAAAGCTTTACTTTGTGCTTTGAGATGCACTTTCCTGTGGATGACACCCCACTGATCTCCGTTTGAGATCAAATTTTCGGTAAGTTTAAAATCTGAGCAGATTTTTCCGAAATTATTGTGCTTTGTGAACAGTTGTCAATCAAAGGTCTTAATGTTTTTAAACCTCCATATGAGGTTTTAATTTGAACGCGTGCTGTAGCAAGCAACGCTTGCACCGACATCATCCAGGTATTAACTATTTCTTTTTTTATTAATTTAATTATAATTTATGTGATGGTTTTTATTGCAAACCGAACTCGTAATTTCGCTTCTGAATGTTTTTTGACAAGAGTGCTTTAAGCATTTAAAACACTATCGCGCTCTCTTAGCTTTTTCCGTTATTTCGATTGGAATTCAAAAACGTCGCATTATGCTTGAATTTCTTTTGAGTTATGTTGCAGATCTTTTTTGTTCAATTTTCTGATTATAATATGTGCAAAAACTATATCAACCTTATTGGACAATTGTGCCTTTAATTTTATCTTTTGAATTGACTCATTTTTTGTGTTAATAAACATTCTAAGTACCTAACTGAGTCAACATCTAACACTTGAAGCTTAAGAAGGCGATTCAATTGATCAGAAAAATTTTAACAGTTCCCAAGCGGCCTCATAATTATCCCCAGATCCCAGCAACAAGTGAGAAACCACATTTCTGGCTTCTCCCTTAACTGAGATCTTACAGTAATTTAATTTTAATGAGTTCATTTATAAAATGGTCGCGGTCGCCATATAAAAAGGTTATTAGTCCATCCAAAATGATCTTTAGACAATCTGCAGTTTAAGGTTGCTTGAGGGACGTTTGAACGCTCCCATCAAGATTCTTTTATTGAATGTTCTTAAATTCTGTTACATTGGCGATCGCTCAGCTAAGTCGGCAGAGACGCCGGCAGAGCGGCGGTCTACGCTTATGTATAAATTGGTATTTATTAGTAAGGCTGACGGAAAGTCACCACGGGAGAGAGGGGTACTATATTAGGTACGGTGGCGCATGGCATTTATGCTGACTCTGTAATGTCCAGTCCCAGGGCACTCAAAAGCGGTCATATTACCGAGCACTTTGGGCACTGCTTGGGTCGTATGTATGCAAGTTCTACAATGTGTTTAGGTTCTACTATTTTGTCTTTAATTAATTTTTCTACTTGTTTTTCTACATCTTCTCTTTGACTGTGGAAAATTCTATAATTCTTTATGTATACAGGTTCATCATCTTTGGTATTGGTATAGTCACTAGGTATTTAGTTTAATCGCAGATTAAGTTTACTGCATATTGTTGTTATAAAAAAAATTTTTATTCAAATTGGGATATTGCAGTAGTGTGGGCTTTATCAATTGAATTTTAAGGTATTCGAATGCGTTTTGACATTCATCTGTCCATTAAAATTTAACATTCATTTTACATAATCTGCTTAGGTGACGTGAGTAATCGGAAAAATTTTTAATAAAAAGTCTGTAGTAATTGCAAAATGCAACGAATCTTCTAGCCCTGTCTGCGTCCTTTGGGACTGGGTATTTTTATATTACATCATATTTCTTACTGTCTGGAAAAATACTTTTGTCAGTTCACTTGCGTCCAAGGAAGGTCACTTCGTGTCTGTAAAATGTGCACTTTTCTGGGTGCAGTTTAAGGTTGTGTTTCCTACATAATTCAAAAACTTTTGTAAGATTTATAATTATGTGCTTTTCTGAACAACCGATGACAATTAGGTCATCCATATACAAGAATGCCTGGGAAGGTTCGATACCTGAAAAGGCAATGGTCATCATTCTTTGGAATGAATTTGCCGCTATTTTTAAAGCATAAGGTAATCGCGTGATACGATAGGAGCCATTACTCGTGGAAAAGGAGTTTTTTCGAGTTCAATTTGATGAAATCCTGACAACAGATCTAGCCATGAAATGTATTTGGCCCTACCTAATTGGTCAGGAATATCGTCTATTCTTGGAGGTGGAAATTTACCTAATACATTTTTTTTGTTAATTTGGCGGTAATCTATTACTAAACGCCATTTTTAAGTCTTGCAATCTGGCAATTATTTTTTCGGGACTATTAATAATGGACTGTTGTATTCAGAAGTTTAAAGTTCTACTATTTTGTCTTTAATTAATTTTTATACTTGTTTTTCTAAATCTTCTTTTTGACTGTGAAAAATTCTATAATTCTTTATGTATACAAGTTCATCATCTTTCATTCTTATTTTTTGTTTGTAAAAAATATTAGTTGATATCGATTCGGATTATATTCCGAATATATCTGTGTATTTGGTGCAAAATTCTTTAAGTTTTTCTTCGAACTGAGGTGGAAAATTTTTGTTCAGTTTGTCTAAGATTTCTTCTTGCTAGCCAAGTGCTACAATGTGTTTGTACTTATATTAATGTATAACACTGAGTACACAGTGCTTCAGATATGAGAACATACAACACCTCCCTCATTTTGAAAAATAACGTAATTCGATGAATTTATTTTCTTAGTAATTGTATATATAATATAAATAAACATCTATTTTATTATTATTTTTTTTTGTTTTCGAATCAGAAAGTATTATTTTTTTTTATATTTTGTTCATTATAATTATGGTTCTTATTTTTTGTATGATATTTAAATATAATAGAATTAAAGTGATTATGAAGTAAATATTTATACCCTTGCAGAGGGTATTATAATTTCAGTCAAAACGCAGTGAAGGAGAAACCTCCGACCCTATAAAGTATATATATTCTTGATCAGCATCACTAGGAGAGTCGATCTAGCCATGTCCGTATGTCCGTCCGTCTGTCCGTCCGTCCGTCTGTCCGTCCGTCTGTCAATCTGTCCGTCCGTTTCTACGCAAACTAGTCTCTCAGTTTTAAAGTTATCTGCATGAAACTTTCCCAGAAGTTGTCTTTATATTGCAGGTAGTATAATTTTTGCCGCTTTCCAACAGTGGCGTCACTCTTAATTCGTAGTATACTTTGAAGGACATCACACTGATTAAAACACAAAAACCTAAATCTAATATCACAGACAGTTTCAGGTACAAATCGTGGGTTCAGATAGTTATTATCAGTGATTTCAGGTACTGTGCAGCTTAAGAACTTTTTATTAAGTTCATTTACATTCATGTCTTGTTCAAGTCTTGGTTTAACTTTGCATATTCCCAGGTTTTTAATTATTTTCCATGTCTGAGCAGTGGAAGATGCGTTGTTGAATTTATGGGAATAGAAATTTGTCTTTTGCGGTGTCAGTAAGTTTGGTCACTTTTTTTTTCAATGACTTAAACACTGCGTAAGCTTCAGGTGTCCTGTACCTTCTCCACTTATTGTACGCCCCGTCACGCTGCAATATTGCGTCTTTGATGTTTCTTTGGAACCATGGTTTTTCAGAAACACGAATAACTTTGCTACGAACAGTTACAAGACAGTTATATAAATAACAAATATTGTTTTTTAAAAGGTTAACTTGTTCGTCGGAAAGGGAGTATATGTCATTCCAATTGCACAAATTAAAGGTGGAGTCCAAAAGGTCACAGTTGATATTTCTAAAGTCCCTAAAAACTATTGGATGGTCAAGGTATTGTAGGTCAAGTGCGTAAGTCAAGTATATGAGGTCGTGTTTTGAAAACGATGGGACAATAAGTTGGTCAAATGTATCTACTTTGTCTGTATTAGACACAAAAAATAAGTCTAAAAGCGAGTTGCGGGTTTTGGTAAAATGCGTAGGGGACACAAAGTTAATTAACTTCATCCCCAGCGATTTCATGTCCTCTGCAAGGTGGGATTCCCTTAAAATATCGCTATTAAAATCGCCTGTTATAATGACGTCTGAATAATTAATTGACACGTCTGGAATGATGTTTAAAAATTGTTCATAGTCAGTTAGGACGGTATATACACCCAATTAGTAGCTTATCAGCATATCTTTGGCATCTAATTTATATAAATAAGTATTCAATTGCACTACTGGTTGAGTGTTTACATATAAACGTGGAACATAACTTTTTACTAACATATATTGCAACCCCACCCCCATGACTATCACGATCAGAGCGATGCAAATTATAGCCATCACATTCAACTGAAACATCACATAAATTAGGAACAAACCAAGTTTCAGAAACACATATAACATCTACGCTCGAATTGATAAAGAGGTATCTAAATTCTTCAATTTTTCGTGTGAGGCTTTGAGCATTTATATGACACACATTAAGACCCGCTCTCTACTTTCCGAGAATCTTTAACGTCGCATGGTTATTTGATCGATTTGTATTTTTTAGTTTATGTTCTTGTTGTTGCTGTCACCCATTTTAAATTTTTTAATTGAAATATTAGCTGCGCTCGCAGTCTATAAATATTTATGACATAAAGACACACCACACCAAGAAACAAAATAAAATTAAAATTAATGCGACTGATACTAATCCTAAATAAATATAATAAAACTACTGATAATTTCACAACAATATAAATATCAGCGCCTCTTAGGTGCGAAATGAATTAACATTTAATGTCCCAGAACTAGCAGCTTCCAGCAAATCTCCATTTGAACCAGTTCGCCCAGGCTTTTCACGCAAATGGCCTCCCCTCCCTCTCTCTCCTTTACGAAGATATCTCCACGACGAGAGAAAACAGCTATTAGGCGCTTCAGCCTCTTGAGATGCATCGCCCGCTTGAAAATTTCATATTTTGTTTTGGTCAGCTGTTCGTTTATATATATAAACGCTGGCGAGTCTAGGCAGGTGAGCTTTAAGCTCAGTTGCGTTTTGTTTTCTTTTTGGTATGCCCCAATCGCACGCAGCGATTTTCGCGGTCGCATTCGAAAAATCGTACGTACTTTAGACGGCGGGGTCAGTTTGAGAGATAAGCCCAGTGCGTGAAAAAGTGCTTTCACATTTTCCCCCTGGACTTGTGGGACCCCATGCCAACGCAAGTCACAGCCGACTTCAGACGCCGCCAGTGCGTTGCAGGAGGCCACCCACTTGGCCTCCAACTCGTTAACGCGCTGATATTGGCAGTTTTTGGACAGTTTCGCCTCCAGCTCCTGGACCCGCTGCCTCAGCATCCCCATCTCTCTCACCTCGCTCTCCAATTGAGTGACTGTCAGTGAAAGTTTGTTGCAGTCAGCTGCTATTAACTTAAATTTTTCTTCCAGAGTGCCGGTTATACGTGCCTCGACATCACGGATCTCCCCTGCAAGACTTTCCTTTAGCTCGGAAAATCGGAGGTCGATCGTGTGAAGCAGTTGAACATCAGAGTCACGGGCTCCCTTCAGATCGCAGTGAGTTTCCTTCCTAAGTCGCTTTGCTGCTGAAGACATTATTGTGTTGGTGACGAGAGGGTTGAGTGTTTTGATGTGTTGAATGTTTTGATGTGTTGAGTGTTTTGTCTCTGTGCTCTGTTTTGCTATGCACTGTTTCTTTATTGGTTTGTTGTTACACTCAAAATTGTGGATTTATTAAGAAGCAATTTACTGCTTAAAACCGATTTATTCCGGGCAACAAGAACTTTAATGTGTTATACTCTTATTTATGCAGCTGCCGTAAGCAGTTTTTAATTTTTTTAAGCCGAGTTTAAGGTGTTTTTCGGTGTTTAAAGCGGAGCTACACAAAAGTGCGTCTATTTCTCTCTCACGGCTATCGATATATGAGTTGAAACAATATACCAAGTATTGGAGCCATACATACCAATCTGTTTTATCAATTGAGATGTATGAATTTATTAATGTTGTGTGGCTTTGCTTCACGGTTCCTACAGTCTGGTGATGGTGTGCGGTAAAAGTTATGTTTTTGATATTTAAATTTTTACATAAATCTTCAGTTATCGAATTTTTATATTCTGTTCCCATGTCTGTTATGAACGTCTTCATTGGACCGTACATCAGAATAAAATCTTCGAATATAGCTTTTGCTACTGTTTTTGCACTTTTGTATGGAATTGGTATAGTCACTAGGTATTTAGTTAAATCGCAGATTAAGGTTACTGCATATTCATTTCCTTGTTCGGATTAAGGTAGTGGACCGATCGTATACACAATTACCCTGTTAAAAGCCATTTGGGGCGTTTCAGTAATAGTCATTGGTGTTTTTGTATGTTTTGTTGTTTTTGATTTTTGGCATTTTGGGCATTTTCTTATATAATTTGATATATCTCGGGTCATTTTTTTCCTTTTTATTTTTGCCACTGTCACTACTTTTCTTACCTCGTCATTTACAATGACTTGTTAACGTTGGGCTGAGAAGCTTTATTTAGAGTTTGCCTAGGCAAATCTGTTTTTTCTTTTTCTGTGCATGGACAGGAATTTTTCTGTTTATTTTGGTTTCTGGTAGTGACTCTCAGAATTTTCTTACTCGTTTGAAAATTTTTTAAGTTTGTTATAGTTATTCTTGAAAGCGCAACGGCTATATGATTGTTTTTTCCCTGAAGATATTCCACAGTAAAATCATATTCGGCTAAGTCTAATCTCATTTGTGTTAGTTTTGAGCTCGGGTTTGTCATTCAAAATAAGTAAGTTAATAGCCTATGGTCTGTTTTGACGGTGAAACGTGTTCCATAAACTTATGGTCGAAAATAATTTATCGCCCAGTGGATAGCTTCTAACTTTTGTTCAGTTGTATTTTTGTAGCTTTCTCCTTAAAACGATGTAAACGATCTCGATGCATAGGCTACGGGTAGCTGGGTGTTATTGTAATCTTGGGTAAGAACAGCTCCACACGCTTGTTTGCCTGCATCTGTTGTTATAAAAAAAATTTTTATCCAAATTGGGATATTGCAGTAGTGTGGGCTTTATCAATTGAATTTTAAGGTATTCGAATGCGTTTTGACATTCATCTGTCCATTAAAATTTAATATTCTTTTTACATAATCTTACGTGAATAATCGGAAAAATGTTTAACAAAACGTCTGTAGTAATTGCAAAATGCAACGAATTTTCTAGCCCTGTCTGCGTCCTTTGGGACTGGGTATTTTTATATTACATCGTATTTCTTACTGTCTGGAAAAATATTATTCAACTCATGATATTGCAGTATTGTGGGCTTTATCAATTGAATTTTAAGGTATTCGAATGCGTTTTGACATTCATCTGTCCATTAAAATTTAACATTCATTTTACTTAATCTGCTTAGGTGACGTGAGTAATCTGAAAAATTTTTAATAAAAAGTCTGTAGTAATTGCAAAATGCAACGAATCTTCTAGCCCTGTCTGCGTCCTTTGGGACTGGGTATTTTTATATTACATCATATTTCTTACTGTCTGGAAAAATACTTTTGTCAGTTCACTTGCGTCCAAGGAAGGTCACTTCGTGTCTGTAAAATGTGCACTTTTCTGGGTGCAGTTTAAGGTTGTGTTTCCTACATAATTCAAAAACTTTTGTAAGATTTATAATTATGTGCTTGTCTGAACAACCGATGACAAATAGGTCATCCATATACAAGAATGCCTGGGAAGGTTCGATACCTGAAAAGGCAATGGTCATCATTCTTTGGAATGAATTTGCCGCTATTTTTAAAGCATAAGGTAATCGCGTGATACGATAGGAGCCATTACTCGTGGAAAAGGACGTTATATTCTAGACGTTTTTTCGAGTTCAATTTGATGAAATCCTGACAACAGATCTAGCCATGAAAAGTATTTGGCCCTACCTAATTGGTCAGGAATATCGTCTATTCTTGGAGGTGGAAATTTACCTAATACATTTTTTTTTTGTTAATTTTGCGGTAATCTATTACTAAACGCCATTTTTAAGTCTTGCAATCTGGTAATGATTTTTTCGGGACTATTAATAATGGACTGTTGTATTCAGAAGTTTAAAGTTCTACTATTTTGTCTTTAATTAATTTTAATACTTGTTTTTCTACATCTACTTTTTGACTGTGGGGAAATCTATAATTCTTTATGTATACAAGTTCATCATCTTTCATTCTTATATTTTGTTTGTAAAAAATATTAGTTGATATCGATTCGGATTCTATTCCAAATATATCTGTGTATTTGGCGCATAATGCTTTAAGTATTTGAACTGAGGTGGAAAATTTTTGTTCAGTTTGTCAAAGATTTCTTCTTGGTTTACATTTTTATTAGATTTAATTATATCATAATCATCCAATGGTTTAACTTTGAGTGTATTTAGTATAATGATTGCAGTTTTATTTTTTGTATTCAAAATTTGGACAAAACGTTTTTTTAGAATCTGCAATGGAATTCCCAATGAATTCTCCATTTTGGATTTCTTGGTTTGGTAGTAATATATGCTGGTAAAATTGTCAAATTATTGTTGAGTGTATGGCTTATTGGAATATTAATGGGATTATAGAGGTTATCTGGTCTCAGTATGAGCCAATAATTTTCTGGTTTTAAATTTATTTGACAGTTGTATTTTTTCAAAAAATCTATGCCTATAATTCCATCCATAATAGCACATGGAATAGGAAAATTCAATTGAATTGAATTGGAATCGCATGAAATAAGTTCTATGGATACTAAACCTTTCGAATTGGTTGTTCCTTCACCAACACCTGATACTTGGGTAATAATTTTATAGTAACCATTGTTAAATGAGTCTGAAGTTTCTTTTATTAAAGAGGTGTCTGCACCTGTATCAACTATTTACGTGTATAATTCATTTGTGTGATAATTTTTAAGTGAAACAAAAATATTGAAGTTTAGGTTTGTAGTGTGAACCGTATTCTTTACTGGGTTTTTATCTTAGGGTTAGGGTCTTTATTGGTTTTCCGAAGTGGCTTGTACCTGTCGGACAATGTTATTGTTATTGTTGTTATTGGTGTTTCCACCACGGTTCCTCTATAATTTTCACGACATATATAGTTGTTGCTGGTCTTATTATTATAGTTTCGGTTATAACTCTTTTGTTTTGCTTCGTTTCCGGACTTAGTTCAATTTTAATCATAGGCTGTGGAACTTTATTTATGTTAGTTATGTTTATGGCTCCTTTTACCGAATAGCCTTCTGGTTCTAAAGCACGATCTATATCGTCAGTAGAAACGTTAGGTTCAATTCCCCTATTACCACTTGCAATCCTTTGCTGCTGTTGAACTGGTACGTATAAAAGCTTTAATTTTTGTCTTGTAAGGAATCGTAAGTTCGGAAATTCTCCTCATTTGGTTTCTTTAAGGTTGCCCTCAATCAGTGACACTACGTGAATCGTATGCTCGCCGATGATGCGAGTAATTGTGTTTACCTGCTCATTGCTCATTGTTTCACGTAAAAAAAAGGAATGGTTTGAGCGACGAAGTTGACGTCATTGTCCAGCAGTGCGAACTTATTTTCGTAAAGACGCAATTTCATCTTTGCCAATTTAGTAACGTTTCAGTTTTTTTTTTTTTTTGGGTTGCGGGTTAAACTTATGCTTTACATCTACATACCAATCCATACCAGTGTGTAGCATACGGCGGTTTGATGCAATTTCAATTTGTAATGACGGAACCAATATGCTTAGGCCGGCATTTGTAGCTGTGCTTGTCGTGAGGGCGGAACTCACCGTTGTAACAGTGCTAGTTGATGATGACCCAGCTGACGGATCTATGCTTATTTGCATTGTTTTGGCGATTTCTTGCGGTGTAGTTGGCGACTGAGAGTGCTAAGGGGAGCTCTGCAAGCTGATTGGTGCTGAAGATACCGAATTGTTGTTCTCTTCGGTGCTTTTCGGAGAGTAAAAAGAGAAATATGCGTTTTGTCGATCGGTCTGAAGCCTACGTTCGGATCTTAGACTTCTGGGTTCGGCGTACCCAATTTGGTGCGTTTTTCATCGTTTCGTCTGGAATGACGTTTGCCGGTTGTATTTTATTGTATATTGGCACATCCAAATGATTTTTCCACGTTGACATCTTGGTCAATTTGATCAATATATATAGCAGGCACAACCAAGCAGCGAGCCTATAAGCGTCTTTTCGCGTAATTAATTAATTGTGATTTTTTTTTTTTATTTTGACATGCCTATTTGCTGATTTTGGCGGAGCGATTAAAAAAACTCAAGCGCTCTGCTCGACTGCTCGTTCTTAACTAAAATATTTAAAATTAAGGGTACCATACAAAAAGTATTCAGTTTTATATTTTGAATCAGGGAGTCCATCTGCACCGGAAAATCAAGGTTTGATCATTGAAAGATTTTATCAACTTAAATTTTAAATCAGTGTTCTTAACCAAAGTTTATTTCAATAAAATACAGACGTTGTCTTTAGTCAAGAATTCCTCCGTCTTAATTTATTATTATCTATTTATTATTATTATCAAAATATTCGCCCGGGACAAAAAAAATGAAAATAAAACCACAGAGGCTTGGGTGACTTATACCAAAAAGATAGTTTTTATGAGAACAAAAAAAAACCTCTACTTTAAATAATGGTTGGGCCTTTGGCTATTTATATATTTTATATCCATATTGTAAGCAATAATTTTAAATAAAAAAATGTTATTTCGTTTAAGGTTTGAAAATAAAACAAATCTTTGGGGCAAGCTTATTACATCTGCGACGGGAACGTTGTCTACCCATGATGGTTACGAGATGGCTAAAACGTTTTACAATAAACATAACGGACAGTTTGGCAGTGCACAACACCTTATAGAGAGATCCCTTCGAAATATTAAGGAAGAAGTTCATTGGAGTGAACAAAATTTTCCAGTAATAGAACAGTGGCTTGACAAATTTTTATCTGACAATAAATTAACAACTACTTAGATGGTTGGACATTATATGTAATGTGTAATACTTATTCGCAAATAAACAATGGTTCTTAAAATATTCATTCTTAACTCTAAAAAGGTTTTAAGTTTAAAATTTGATTGCAAATAACTTAAGCAATATGCCGAAAGTAACGCCATGGCCTTGCGGGAACAGAAAACCAAGTAGAAAGATAATGTTCGTTCAAACATAAGCGGAGACAGGCTTAAGATTCGAGTTCTATCAACGACATTCTAAATACCACATGTCCGGCCCTTATCTGAATAATTAAACGAATCAATATTCGAGTACGGGACTAGTTTTTACTGTTGGGTTGTTGAAAATTAAACACGTTCTTCACTTTTTTGAGCTCCCTTTATTTATATTTATTTATCTATCTTAAACTAACTAAATATTATATGATTCAAGAAAAGCATAAATGTTTGATGATATCCGATCAAAGATATTGCATTATAATTTGAACAAAGCACCCGAAAGGGCTAATGGAGGGCAAAGTTGGATCTACAAATTGGCAAGTGAAAGTACGAGTAAATCTTGAGGGAACTGCGATGTTAATATAGCTAAGGAGGAGGCCAGAATTCACCTCACCTATGAGACGCTTATGCAAAAAAATTACTCCGCTGCACATTCTACGATGTTTTAAAGACTTTAGATCAATTAACATTAACCTTGACGAGTAAGGTGGCAAACGCCTCACCGGGTCCCAATTCAGCTATCGAAGAGCATATAATAAAAATTGCTTTTGGACTGACTCGATTAATTTTTGTTGATCAATATATTGAGGGTTCCAAACACATGCGCCGTATTCAAAATAGGGCGAACCATGGAAATTTAATGAGTCTTTGTAGTATACGTGTTGTCAAACTCCTTGGCCCAACGTTTTATTAAGGCTAAAACTCCCATAGCTTTACCAATGGTGACAGAAATATGGCTTTTGAAAAATAACTTCCTATCAAATAGGACACCAGATCAGTTACTTTCGTAATACGTTCTACGTTGAGTTTCCAAGATGGTAAGAGTGTATGCGGGCTGAAGTCCGGTAAAAGGACATATATTGGCATTTAGCGTGGTTAAGAAACAACAAATTGTTGGAACACCATTATTTTAATTGATCATTGTCCGACTGCAGGCGAAGGTATGACATTTGGTCAGAGAATGATAGGCAAATTTCATCACGTCATCCGCATACATTAAGTAGAGGCATATGACACTAGTTTTGGAAGATCATTAATAAAAATAAAGAAAAGTAGTGGCCCAGATGACATCCTTGGGGGACACCAGAAAAAAAATTTGCGACGGAGGAAAGTTGATTATTGAAGAGAACGCGTTGAGTTCTGTTTGAAAGATAAGCAGAAATCCAGTTAAGTAAATTAGGTGGAAAACCAAGTTTATGAAGGAGAAGGCTATGGCTTACTGAGTCAAATGCCTTGCTGAAGTCAGTAAAAATAACGTCAGTTTGGCATTTATTTAGGAAACAACGGTGGATGGGAGAGGGAAATCGAAGAAGATTAGTAGAAGTCGACCGATGTTTTACAAAGCCATGATATGTTGACATATGTTGAAGTTGATAAGTGACCAGCTGCTCGAAAAGCTTAGGTATGGCAGAAAGTTTGGCTATACCACGATAATATTCGACATCGGACCTTGAACCTTTTTTATGAATTGGAATAATAAAAGATTCATTCCAAATTCTCGGGAACTCTGACGATAATAAAGATAAGTTAAATAGAAAAGTGATTGACCAAGACAGAGCTTCGGCACAGTTTCTTAGAACACAGCTAGGAATGTTATCAGGGCCCGCAGAATAGGACGTTTCCAGCGACAGAAGGGCTTTAAGAACATCGCTAACTTCAAATTAAGGAATAAAAATATTATTGATGCAGGGCAGATCATAAGGGTAGGGAGTGGAGAAGTCATAGGATTGTAGAGAGTAGGTTAACTGAAAAAACTTAGCAAAAAAATTAGAAAAGTCTAGATGATGATTCAGTTCGGTTGTGTAAATACATAGTTGAGGGATACGCATTTGATTTTCTTTTGGAGTTTACAAAGGAGTAAAAACTTTTCGGATCATTACGAATGTTATCTCTACATTGAGCGATGTAGCTTTCATAACAAAGTTTAGAGGCATTAAAAAACAGCACGCGGGTCGTGACATAATTGTAAAAATACACCGCAGAATTGGATTTTGAGTATTTTTTATACTAACTTGGTTTTATTTTATTTTTGAGGTAAGACAAGTGCCTATTAAAGAGTCACTTAGAAGTCTTAGAAGAGTCACTTACCGATAGGACGAAAAGATTTATCGACGACTGCAATGTCAAATTAAAGGATGACACTGCAGTTTCTAGGTCAGTGCATGATTTTAATAAGGACCAATCGATAGCACTCAAATGCTGGTGTAAACCAACAAAATTGGCATTGCGGAAAAATTTTACACGTAAGGCCGCCTTAGTCTGAATTTCTGCAACGATCTCAACATTTAACAACAGGGTTGGATGAAAGGGGTCTTCAGGCAGAGAAAAGGGAGGGCTTCTGAGGACATTTGCGAGAGTGTCCTTATTAACAAGACACGTTAGATATGTCAAAATCTCCAATTATAATTAGGTGGTCCTCGTCGGCAATAGAAGAGGATACTAATTGAAGAAGAATTGAGAAGTATCAGATCTAGGTGGAATGTAAGAGCAAGTTATATAAATATTAATGTTATTAATATTATTTTTAACTGCAACGAATTCAATGGAAAGTGGTTTTTCAAAATGAAAAATTTCCGATGAAAGTGAGTTGTGAACTGCAATTAATACGCCACCGCTCAGGGAGATGCGGACAGTTCTATAGATAACAAACTTATCAACGAATAGTTCTTGATCGGAAACCGTTCGTTTTTCTTAGTTTTTTGAAGCAGCTGAATTTGAGCCACGAGGCTGGTTTTTCTGAAGATACTCATGTACTAAAGTATTAAATGGCCAAAGTGTAGAAACAAGTGTCTTAGAGATATAGGAATCAGTGATACGAATTTTAAAAGAAGAGATATTGCGCTTTTGCTTAAAAATGAACTTATGTACAGAAATAGCGTTGTCCGGAGCATGCAGTTTCTCACAGAGGAAGATCCTAACATCTTCCGGTAGAACATTACCAAGTGATTCTGCAGCCAATGAGACACGCGAGGGAACAGAAGAAGGTCCAGAAGGGGTAGTGTCAGCCAGTGGCAGAGACGGTGTTAAGTAGTTTGGCGAAAGGTTCATATTATTAGCATTAGTTGGCGTCGAGACGGATGGTGAATCATAAACAGGAAGTTGAAGAATATTATTTGGGATTTTTCTTTTCGGTGACTCGCTAAGAATCTGAAGTCCAAGAAACTGAGATTTAACTGCCAGGAATTTGTCATTCACAGCGTTGAAGAGTTTACGAACTTCAACAAATCCAGTCCTAGTTTGCCTCAAGACGTGCAGTACCAGGTAAAACCAACTCGTTTGGAGATTAAATCCCCAACACGGCCGTTGAAGCCAACTCCATCACACTTAACATGCGAACAGTTATCACATAACCAGCAGATGAGGTAGGTATAGCCACTAATAATGCCTGCAGCAGCAGGGCAGAGAGCGTGTGAGCGTTGAAGAGCAGCAGCAGCGGTACAGAGTGCGGTCAGATGTAAGCGTTGAGCAACCGATCGTAACAAGTGCAACGAATGCAGCTTTGTGTAAATGTACGCGGTGAGCACTAAGAGCGCAGTGTCACTAACAACACCAAGCTTTAGGAGCAGCGGTAAACGCTGACCAAGCAGAGCAATAAGAAAAATAGTCTATTGGCAGCTTGTTTTAATTTAAATAAACCGTCATTAACTTTTAATGTCTATATGTAATAGTAGGGTTACTGACAAGACAACTAAGCTAGGCAAAATACGTAATACTCCGGAAGAACACAGTGTGAAAGAGTAGCGTCGAATTACACGTCCGATTAGATGAAACTCTCATACAGTTCTTGCCTCGTTCCTTCGGTGTATTAGTGCCCAGTCCAAAGGTCTTGGGCCGAGGGAGTTGCGATCTGTGTAGGCACGCTGGGTGCCGGTTCAACTCGCCGGACGGGGTGGGTTCTTTGGAAACCACTCCCTCCCCTACATAACGATAATAAATGTAAATTTAGTTGCCAAAGTAATTAAACGGAGAAATATTCTAAGCTGTGTATATAATATTTGTATTAACGTGCAATCAAACTGTTAGGAATAAATATAAATTCAAGAATAATCTTTCGAGTTTATTTAAAAAATAATATTATGTATACTACATGACTTTAAATTTAATGTATGAGGTTTTTATATATAAATGTTTAAATTGCAAATAGATCTAGGTATTGCACATATGTATAAAGATATGAATAACAAACTTAACTTTTAGCCTTCGTAATTGTAACTAAGTAACTCTACTTAAATCTAATGCTAGGAGAGCGGGGGTGGAGACACTTAACAGACCGAGATGAGAATTCATCTGGACATAACTGCTCTCGACTGTTAACGAATAACATCGATAGTGGCCCCTCCTTGGCGCGGACATCACGATAAATGTCAGAGCCCAACACCAGGGATATAGTCGCCGGGCGATGAAACTGTTCATCAGCAAGACGGATATCGTTAAACCTAGCGCGAATATCGTCGGCTAGGGCACGGATTGGAGTGCGAGTGGAGAAGTTGGGGATGACCTTAAGCACCACGTCGATTTTGAAGGTGTCTGTCCGTGGCCTTATGGTCGCCGGGCGATGAAACTGTTCATCAGCAAGACGGATATCATTAAACATAGCGAGAATATCGTCGGCTAGGGCACGGATTGGAGTGCGAGTGGAGAAGTTGGGGATGACCTTAAGCACCACGTCGATTTTGAAGGTGTCTGTCCGTGGCCTTATGGTCGCCGAACAGACCGTCTCGTCTCCGACGCTTGTAGTGGGGAGACGGAACGCCGCGGCGAACGATCTATCGATGGTGCTCACCGGGGTGCACGGGCCGATCAGGGCGCCCGTCTCGTACTTTTTGGTTCCAGTGTCGAGAACCACGATGGCCGTCGGGATGATTCCGATGCTCCGACAGAGATGCCACAGATGGAGCTGCAGTTGGCGCTTCGGCCTGGTTGGAATGCCGGGAATGATTCCGCGAGCTGGGCGTTGGACCCTGAGAGCGTGAGCCGGAAGCTGAAGATCGTGTTGAAGTCGCCGAATGTGGCACCGAAGAAATTGATTGGCGACGTGAACTGGAAGACTCGCGCATATGAAGCAACGAGTGGTGGTCCTGCCCACACTTTTTGCACGTGTCTCCGCTGCGACATACTCCTTCGGAATGCTGGTGTGCCAGGCAATTAGCGCAATATTTGATAATGATAACAGTGCGGAACCGCTTTTCAGTGCTGAGCCTCAGCAACCGGTTGCACTTCCGTAGCGGATGGATTCCCCGACAGACTCGGCAGCGGTATGATCGAGTACCTGTCGTCCGGAGTTTGGGCGCTGCGAGGCCTGGTTTTAATGCTTTAATATGAAAAAAAAGATGATAAGTACCTTTAGTGTCAATTGTGAACGAATTTTGAAGCATGAGGACAGAAGGCACTATTTTGGAAGTACGGAGTTTCTCTTGGTCTCCAAGAAGTACTAGCTTATGGTCGGGATTTTTAATAATCCCTCGAGCGGTACAGATTTCTACTACGCGAACTGTACTGTCGGCCCCTGGAAAGACAGATACAACTAATGAGGCATGCTCTGCCTGTATAGTTTTCGATTTCAAATGTGCCTGCATAATCAATGCCAGTATATGTAAATGGCCTGGAAAAGGAAACTCGATCGGTCGGAAGATCGCCCATTAATTGCGTCTAAACTCTCTTCTTGTAAATAGTGAGTTTAGCAGAGCTTTTACCAGATTCTTGATTTTAGGAATCCAATACTTCGATCGAATGAAGCGTTGGTGGCCGCCATGCAGGGAAACCTGGTGTGAAAAAAGGCCGAGCAGACGAGATAGCCGACAGTTATATGGCAATATAATAGGATGGCGCTCGTCTAACTGAAGGGCCGTTGAGGCAGTAATGCGACCACATGCCCTTAACAGGCCGTGCTGGTCTAGAAATGGAAACAGGTTGGCTATCGGGCTGGACACTGGAATTGGACGCTTATCGTTTAGGAATCTAAGCTCTTAGGTATATTCCTCACGCTGAGCATATAGAATAAGTGCTCTTTCAGCTTTTCGAACCTCCGCCTTCGTAGGCCGGTCAGCTGGGCCCCTCGGCATCTTGCGGCAGCGTTGAATGAACCGTAACACGTACGCAAGGACCCGCAGAGCCTTGTCCAACTTGGATAGGGCCTTTGCGAAATTGACCTTCACAGCATGCTGTTTTAGGTCTGTAATTGGAGTAGCAAGCACCTGTGTTGGCCACTTGCCTTTTGGTTGTTGTAACCAGTCCGGTCCTTCCCACCAGAGTTGGCTATGAACCAGCTCCCGCAGCGAAACGCCTCGGCTGGCTAGGTGGGCGGAATTGTGCTCAGATCCCACATCCGTCCAATGCTCAGTGCTCGTCACCTGAGTAATCTTGGTCACTCGGTTGGCTACAAACGTGGCCCAGTGGCATGCCGGTTTGTTCAACCTTGCGAGGACGATGGTGGAATCAGTCCAGCAGAAAATTTCGGAATTGGAAATTGGCATATTCGAAGGATAACTGCGATCATTTCTGAGAACAACAATGCCTCACACAGATCGAGCCGTGGGACACCGTTTTAGCAGGTGCGACTCGGGTTTTGGCGGTAAGCAGATGTGTCACAATATTATGTCCTACTTCAACCCGCAAGTATATTGCGGCCCCATATGCCTTGATATCGCGAAAGTCATGGTGGAGTAGGTGCTCGTTAGGGATGTCTTCAAATATGCTATTCTGATTAGCTGTCCACTTTCTCAAGGGGAACCCGGCGAGGTTAAAAGCGTGGCAAAGCTCGCTGTTAGCAAGTCGAGCCTCTTGTATGCAATTAGCCCCTGCCAGTACGTCATCTACGTACATATAATGCCGAAATGACCCCAAGGGTGACGGTTTTTAGCTTAAAATCGCTTACTTCTCCTTCTTTATTCCGGAATCAAATTCTTTGGATCGGCGTATGCTTGGGATCGACCCAGATTTGACGGTACATTTTTGAAATGTCTACACTGAACACGTACTGGAAATAACGCCACTTCAAGATCTGAATGGTTAAATCAGATTGTAGGACTGTACTTGCATTAAGAATATCGTTCAAGCTTGTCCTAGAAGCATTGAACACCTCGCGAAGTTTGGTGGTGGAAGATAATAGTGTGTGTGGTGTGGAAGATAATAGTTTGGAGTATCTCATGTGACCCAGATCCAAAAACTCTTGAACGACTGAGTCATATTGCTATTTTAGTGGAAAGTCTCTTTTCAAACGGTTTTCAGTTCCTAAGAAACTGAGCTAGGGAAATGGATCGTCAGTGCCCCAATTTGGATCCAAAATTTTCGGATTCACGAAAGGTAACGTTACCACGTATTTCACGCTTGCGAGTCTAAAGGTGGTTTGGAAAAAATTCGCAATATAAATCGGATTCCTTTACCCTCTTTGTTGGTATATTCCCGCTTTTGGCTTGATGCGTTGGACACTGGGCCGGTAAGCACCCAGCCGAAAATAATTTCCTGACCTAGCAGAGAGCCGCAAATGTTGGTGCGCGTGCCGCTCAGTAACACGGACGGAAAATGTCGGCTCCGATCAGAACATCTATCTGGGAATGGCCGGTAAATCGACCAGCGCATCTCGTGGAATTGGGTACGACGGAAGCATTCCAGCCAGTTCAGGCAAAACGTAAGTTGTGGTTTCTAGTTGAAGGCCTGCCTTGTTAGGGGCTCGAAAAATGGCAGAACCTGGTCGCCTGAGCGGAAACGGTCTGATTTAAGCCCGAAACTTTGACTTGGTTAAGGCAGGACTGGCAGCTTAATCAGATTGAACAGGCGTTCCGAAATAAACGTAGCCTCAGAACCCGAGTCTATTAGAGCAAAAGCTCTGTAGTTCGTTCCCAATGGCCGTGCCTAGCAGAACCGTTCTAGCACCGATTGCGCAATAGTTCTGCACACAGGGCGGATTTTCTAAACCGTTGGCGGCCCCCTGTACCGCTGGATTTTGTGGGCTTGCAGAAGAACTAATTGCGCAAGTAGACCCACGGGAAATGGGGTTGCCTTTATGCAACAGTGTATGATGCCGAGTTCGGCATGTGAAACAGCTGTGAGTGCTAGTACATTCACGTAGCTGGTGTCCTTTAGCAAAACAATTTAGGCAAAGCTGCTTATTTTTTATGTAGATCGTTCGCGCATCTACAGACATCTGCAGAAAACGCTGGCATAAGCGCACTGGATGACTCTCTTTTGAGCACAGATCGCAATTCTTCGGTTTAGTAAGGTGGTCACTAAGGCTTGGAAGGAGTTGAGCTTCCTGGGAACGGGTTGACTCTTAGCGTTAGAGTGATTGCTGTGGCTGGGTTTCATATCCTCCTCAATCGCCTCTAGCGTTAGGTATCGTTCGCTAAGAAACGTGTTCATTTCATTCCAGGTCGGAATGTCGGACTTGGATGACTGGGACTGCTCCCATATGGAGAGGGTAAGTTTTGGCAATCTACGCACAGGAAAACCAGGAGTCAATCCCAGTTTTCTGTAGAAATGTTGGAATGAGCCAGCTCTGTAGGTCTTTCAGAGCCTGGCCAGATTCGGGACTTACGGAACCCAAATTAAAAATTAGTTT
This sequence comes from Drosophila gunungcola, assembly GCF_025200985.1. Classification (NCBI taxonomy): domain Eukaryota; kingdom Metazoa; phylum Arthropoda; class Insecta; order Diptera; family Drosophilidae; genus Drosophila; species Drosophila gunungcola. The sequence continues at coordinate 228,415 of NW_026453219.1, read as the reverse complement.
GAGTTGGCTGTTTACTAGCAGTCTCTTATTTTCGAAACGGTCTCGAAGCGCTTCACATGCTGAATCGAATTGTCTAATACTGCGTGTGGATCTTTAAGCTGGAACGCGTGACTTTCATCTGTGGAAATGCAGGAGAGCTTAAGGATATGTCGCTTTTTGCGTTGAAAATCAAAGTTTTGAGTTCTTGTTTACCCTGAGACACGCGAGGGAACGTTGATCGTGGTCGCTCTAAGCTTACCCGCGGAGCTGTCTTCAAATTTTTCTTATTCCCTATGGGCATGCTAGGATAAGAATCAGGAAATTGCCCCTATTGGCCGTAAATAAAGAAACAAACTTCTATTAAAATCAATGGACTCGTATTTATATGGATGCCAAAATTAGTTTCAATATATTTAATAAGCATCTGGATATCGCAGGTTCAAGACAACAATAGGACAGATCACTGTAGTAGATAAAACAATTGTCATCAATTTTTATGGTAAAACTTGTGTGTAGCAAATTTCTGGAATACAAGTAGTATGCGTAAGTGAGCACTGTCCGTTAACCCCGATTGGAAAAAACGTTTAACTAAAGCTAGCGTTGCTACTCATAGATAGATTCAATAGCCAGAATATTTTAATTAAATACAATAGTAATAAACAAAAACCAAAAACTAAATCAGAAAGATTATATTCGAAACCAGGTTAGACAAAGATCAAATTATTATATTCTTAAAAAGGTTCAAGCGAAGAGAAAATAAATGTATTGGTAAATGAGCAGAAAATAAAACCTGGAATTTACGGAATGGAACGAATGACATTTTTTTTAACTCGATGAGGAAAAATTAATAAATATTGTGAGTTAGAACACACCAAAACAATTTTTAAGGTGTATAATTAGTTTTCGTATACTATTATTTAATTATGTTTTGTTTGCCCTCAGGTTTCTTTCTTGAGTTATTTATTATTATTTTGTGTATGGAATGGCGCACTGCTTTTTATAAATAATAATCAATAATATTAATTTATGCCATATATGTGACGGCATGAATGGAATGTAACAATAAATACCAGTTGAATATTTCCACTGTCCCAAGTGGAATTGGTTGCTCAAGCTTTGGATTTCGCAGCTCCCGGAAAAAGTTCATAAATTCCAACAGTTCATAATTTCAATTGTAAACAGAATTTATATATAAGCAAATATATTTAGAAAAAAAAACAAGTGGAGCTGGAGTATTTCCGTACTAAATTTATTTTCTGCTTCGTATTGTTATGTCTGGGTATTTCTCACATACACTTGTTTAAATATTTGGAAATAAATACTCGCCAAAAATGTGAATAAATTTAAAATAATATTACAATGAGTTTATTTGTTAACACACATAAACGGCTGGGATGTAAATATTGTGTGTGTGGATTTGGAATGCAATTTTTGACGCTATGTTTGGTGGAAATGTTTCTATGTGGGATGAAAATATATGTATGGAAAAATATTTCTTGGACAGTTGGAAATGTTTGTGTGGGGGAAGAAAATAAATGTGTGGAATAAATATTTTTAAGACAGTTGGAAATGTTTTTTGGTTGAGGACTGTATTGTATTTTGTTTTCGTATATATGTTTCACGGATATAGAAATGTGGATATGTAAAATTATTCTCTTAAATTATGTACGTATTTATTTACGCTTTGCAAAGTTATGCGCATAAAAATAGAAATGGAAAAACCGTGGAGTCGCAAAATGGCGATCGGTTGCAAATGGTAAAATCGTACTTATCTCGGATTATTCTGAAAATTGACAAAAAACCAACCGGTGCCGCTGAAAATCGCAGATCGATCCGGCCGAAGAACCAAAATGAGGAGATGGGAGGGTGGCAGACTTCTGTCCGTAGAAATTGCTGGTAGTAAATGCCGACTCGCTGGTTTAATTTATTTTGCACTTTTATTTCATATCACGATCACAATATTAAACTTCAATTTTAGCCTTCGTAATTGTAACTAACTATCTCTACTTAAGTCTAATGCTAGGAGAGCGGGTGTTGAGACTGTTAACAGAATGAGAATTTATCTGGACATTACTGCTCTTGACTGTTAAGGAATAACATCGACAGTGGCCCGTTATTGGCGCGGAGATATATTTTTTATAAAAGGGCGCTTGACAGTAAGGTCGAACGCAACAAACTTACCCCTTGTAACGACCCTTTTTTGGGAGGCGGTATAGCTCGCCTAGGCCAGGGTTCGAGACAGAAATTTATTTCCTCTTGAGATCGGTTTACCTCCCTTTCCCCAAAGAACAACACAAATCGAACGCTACAGAGTATGGTTATATTTTAATAGTATGGTTGGTTAGGACTACGTTTCCGATTGTGCACTGCTTGATGTCGGCGCTTCGGAAGGGCCGTTTTCACTGCTTGACGTCGTCGTGTCTAGTCGTTCGAGTAAGTCGGGTTCGTTGTGTTCTAGGTCGTTTAGAGGAACGATCTACTTGGGTTTTCTAGTGGGATGTGGGAGTGTAGGGCATCGTTAGTTTCGATCTGCCGTTTATTCCGTATCGTTTGCGGGTCTGAAGCCGGAAACGTGACTTCTGGGAGGAACTCACTTAGATGGACCGGAATAAAGCAAACCGTACCGGGCTCAGTGATCACTACCGGGGCTGGGTGCGTATTCCAAATCCGCACCGGGCGTCGGTGATCCACCAGGTCGTAGAGCCGACTTAAAATCGAACACTTACGCGGATATTACTCCTTGGTGATGTTTACTCGAAGCTCGTCGGAAAGCAAGTGTCTGGTCTGAGGCGGTGTCTCCGCCTTTATAGACTCCGGTTAGTGTGACCAGATCGGACGATGGCGATAATCCCGCTTTGGGTAATCGGGTTATTGGGCGATGATTATCGGCGATCGATAACTTCATCGAATATGTTGTAACGACCTGATTTCTTATATATTCTCGCTCGCTACGTAAACGGGCGGCTAGCTCAGAGAGGTTGTGGGATCGTTCCACCAAATTTATATTGAGTGATTGCCTTTGACCAAAGAATAACGCAAGAGTTCTGTTGGGATCGTAAAGGTTTTTATTTGTCTCCTTGTAAATAGCCTCGCGGCTCTTCCGATACTGCTGCTTAAGACTCCTCACATTTCCCCCTTTCTTCGGAAATGTTATGAAAGTGGTGATTTCCCCGCCCCCATTGTTCGATTATTAAATTCCCCGCTAAACTCGTTCTCCTCGTGACCCTATACAGTTCCACAAAAGTCTTCAACTTTCCCTAAACTGTCCTCGTAAGACTCCCCCGAGACAGCGCTCTGAAAGACCTTTAACATTCCCATGGCTGTGCTGCGTTAGCCTGTTCCCCAGACAGTTCCCCGAAAGACTTGAACTTTCCCAAAACTGCATCTCGCTTCCCCAGACAGCCCCTCGCTCCCCCAGACAGCCCCAGAAATTTGAATTTCCCGCCCAGACATTTCCCCGTGTTTGAAATCACCATTTTGATTCCCGTCGTCTGGCCACTCTACTGAACACGTCTCGATCGCAATTATCGATAGTGGGTCCAGAATTGCCATCGTTGTTGCCGTTGTCGTTGTCTTATAGCCTGATTGCATTGGCGCATTAAAACGCATTTAGCCTAATGCGCATTTATTTACACAGCGAATCCCATAAGGCTAAATGCCGCATTTAAAATAAATGCGATTTTTAAATGCGATTAAAAACCATTCGCCCCGAACATTAAAAAAAAAAAAATATCGGAAAATACCGATGTTGAACGATATTTTGTTCGTGCCACCACTACAACAGCTGTTTTCTATATGCAAGGTTGGCGCAATTTTTGATGTCTTTTGAATATAAAATCTATTTTGTATAAAAATTACTGAAAACTAAAGCGCACGCTGCAAATACTGCTCGCAGTACCACAATGCATTACTGCTGGATCTCTGGCATAAAATAACTCCTACATATACGGGGATCCTAGCCCTTTTTGGTAACTGTGGTGGTCTCCATTGCAAACCCGTCATAACAACGCAATCAGCTTCTCTTCCTTGTCGTCCAAGTTGGCAAATGCCTTGGTCGCATTATAGATGTCCTGCTGAGCATTACAGAGTTTAGTAAACTCACTCATGTTCATTAATTTTAATTAATTTCTTTTGGATTTGCCAAAATGCAAAAGTAAACAAACCCAGATCAGCTGCTCGAGCCACTCACATGTCGGAGTAGCATTAGCTAAATGCTAATGCGCCAATGGAATCAGGCACATTTAAAAAGTCCACTATTGCGGCAATGGAATCAGGCTATTAAGTTGCCTCAGTGTGACCGGTTCTTGAGAAATCCAGTATTTTCTTGTACCCATCGATCGCAACTATCGATCGACCGCCTATTGTCAGGCGCCCAAGTCCCTAATTTTTCAATGGCCTCGTTGTCTTGCGAAAACTGGTGAGTATAATGACTTTTACGTTGTTTTTTTTGTAACTAACCTTTTTTTTCTTTTACAGCGACACCATGATCATGATGCCTTTAAGCCCCTGCCATGTCTCGGGGTGCTGACCCTGGACCGCATGCCCCGGGAGACCCTTGCAGCGGCAAGTGACCCCCCTCACCCTGCGCCCGCGGGAGCCTCGTTTTTCTGCCGGCCCGCGTGCTTGGACTCCGCTCCGCGATCCGTCCCCGCTTCGCGATTGGCTGTGTTGTGCTGTGCACCCAAAAACTAAAACGCTGGTCTTTCGTTTTGGGGTCCCCTTTATTGGGCCCTGAAAACCCACACCCGGCCCCCTGCTACCTTAATGCTGTAGCGCGCCCCGCCGGCCAACATGAGTTTGGCCCAGCGGTCCTTCCGGTTCCTCCCTACGGTTGCACGCCCTCCGACTGCTGCCTCTCTCGCGGACTTGCCTCGCGGATCGCGCGGGTGCATCGGCGGTGGGCGCTGCCAGTCGATGGCCTCGACTGCCCTCCGTGTACCCGCCTCCTATGCAATCCGTGCGCTCTCGCGCTCCTGTTTGTGTGTGCCATTGTGCTTGACCGTTAAGTTCGATTCATGATTCAGTAACACGGACGGAAAATGTCGGCTCCGATCAGAACATCTATCTGGGAATGGCCGGTAAATCGACCAGCGCATCTCGTGGAATTGGGTACGACGGAAGCATTCCAGCCAGTTCAGGCAAAACGTAAGTTGTGGTTTCTAGTTGAAGGCCTGCCTTGTTAGGGGCTCGAAAAATGGCAGAACCTGGTCGCCTGAGCGGAAACGGTCTGATTTAAGCCCGAAACTTTGACTTGGTTAAGGCGGACTGGCAGCTTAATCAGATTGAACAGGCGTTCCGAAATAAACGTAGCCTCAGAACCCGAGTCTATTAGAGCAAAAGCTCTGTAGTTCGTTCCCAATGGCCGTGCCTAGCAGAACCGTTCTAGCACCGATTGCGCAATAGTTCTGCACACAGGGCGGATTTTCTAAACCGTTGGCGGCCCCCTGTACCGCTGGATTTTGTGGGCTTGCAGAAGAACTAATTGCGCAAGTAGACCCACGGGAAATGGGGTTGCCTTTATGCAACAGTGTATGATGCCGAGTTCGGCATGTGAAACAGCTGTGAGTGCTAGTACATTCACGTAGCTGGTGTCCTTTAGCAAAACAATTTAGGCAAAGCTGCTTATTTTTTATGTAGATCGTTCGCGCATCTACAGACATCTGCAGAAAACGCTGGCATAAGCGCACTGGATGACTCTCTTTTGAGCACAGATCGCAATTCTTCGGTTTAGTAAGGTGGTCACTAAGGCTTGGAAGGAGTTGAGCTTCCTGGGAACGGGTTGACTCTTAGCGTTAGAGTGATTGCTGTGGCTGGGTTTCATATCCTCCTCAATCGCCTCTAGCGTTAGGTATCGTTCGCTAAGAAACGTGTTCATTTCATTCCAGGTCGGAATGTCGGACTTGGATGACTGGGACTGCTCCCATATGGAGAGGGTAAGTTTTGGCAATCTACGCACAGGAAAACCAGGAGTCAATCCCAGTTTTCTGTAGAAATGTTGGAATGAGCCAGCTCTGTAGGTCTTTCAGAGCCTGGCCAGATTCGGGACTTACGGAACCCAAATTAAAAATTAGTTTGAGTTGGCTGTTTACTAGCAGTCTCTTATTTTCGAAACGGTCTCGAAGCGCTTCACATGCTGAATCGAATTGTCTAATACTGCGTGTGGATCTTTAAGCTGGAACGCGTGACTTTCATCTGTGGAAATGCAGGAGAGCTTAAGGATATGTCGCTTTTTGCGTTGAAAATCAAAGTTTTGAGTTCTTGTTTACCCTGAGACACGCGAGGGAACGTTGATCGTGGTCGCTCTAAGCTTACCCGCGGAGCTGTCTTCAAATTTTTCTTATTCCCTATGGGCATGCTAGGATAAGAATCAGGAAATTGCCCCTATTGGCCGTAAATAAAGAAACAAATTTCTATTAAAATCAATGGACTCGTATTTATATGGATGCCAAAATTAGTTTCAATATATTTAATAAGCATCTGGATATCGCAGGTTCAAGACAACAATAGGACAGATCACTGTAGTAGATAAAACAATTGTCATCAATTTTTATGGTAAAACTTGTGTGTAGCAAATTTCTGGAATACAAGTAGTATGCGTAAGTGAGCACTGTCCGTTAACCCCGATTGGAAAAAACGTTTAACTAAAGCTAGCGTTGCTACTCATAGATAGATTCAATAGCCAGAATATTTTAATTAAATACAATAGTAATAAACAAAAACCAAAAACTAAATCAGAAAGATTATATTCGAAACCAGGTTAGACAAAGATCAAATTATTATATTCTTAAAAAGGTTCAAGCGAAGAGAAAATAAATGTATTGGTAAATGAGCAGAAAATAAAACCTGGAATTTACGGAATGGAACGAATGACATTTTTTTTAACTCGATGAGGAAAAATTAATAAATATTGTGAGTTAGAACACACCAAAACAATTTTTAAGGTGTATAATTAGTTTTCGTATACTATTATTTAATTATGTTTTGTTTGCCCTCAGGTTTCTTTCTTGAGTTATTTATTATTATTTTGTGTATGGAATGGCGCACTGCTTTTTATAAATAATAATCAATAATATTAATTTATGCCATATATGTGACGGCATGAATGGAATGTAACAATAAATACCAGTTGAATATTTCCACTGTCCCAAGTGGAATTGGTTGCTCAAGCTTTGGATTTCGCAGCTCCCGGAAAAAGTTCATAAATTCCAACAGTTCATAAATTTCAATTGTAAACAGAATTTATATATAAGCAAATATATTTAGAAAAAAAAACAAGTGGAGCTGGAGTATTTCCGTACTAAATTTATTTTCTGCTTCGTATTGTTATGTCTGGGTATTTCTCACATACACTTGTTTAAATATTTGGAAATAAATACTCGCCAAAAATGTGAATAAATTTAAAATAATATTACAATGAGTTTATTTGTTAACACACATAAACGGCTGGGATGTAAATATTGTGTGTGTGGATTTGGAATGCAATTTTTGACGCTATGTTTGGTGGAAATGTTTCTATGTGGGATGAAAATATATGTATGGAAAAAATATTTCTTGGACAGTTGGAAATGTTTGTGTGGGGGAAGAAAATAAATGTGTGGAATAAATATTTTTAAGACAGTTGGAAATGTTTTTTGGTTGAGGACTGTATTGTATTTTGTTTTCGTATATATGTTTCACGGATATAGAAATGTGGATATGTAAAATTATTCTCTTAAATTATGTACGTATTTATTTACGCTTTGCAAAGTTATGCGCATAAAAATAGAAATGGAAAAACCGTGGAGTCGCAAAATGGCGATCGGTTGCAAATGGTAAAATCGTACTTATCTCGGATTATTCTGAAAATTGACAAAAAACCAACCGGTGCCGCTGAAAATCGCAGATCGATCCGGCCGAAGAACCAAAATGAGGAGATGGGAGGGTGGCAGACTTCTGTCCGTAGAAATTGCTGGTAGTAAATGCCGACTCGCTGGTTTAATTTATTTTGCACTTTTATTTCATATCACGATCACAATATTAAACTTCAATTTTAGCCTTCGTAATTGTAACTAACTATCTCTACTTAAGTCTAATGCTAGGAGAGCGGGTGTTGAGACTGTTAACAGAATGAGAATTTATCTGGACATTACTGCTCTTGACTGTTAAGGAATAACATCGACAGTGGCCCGTTATTGGCGCGGAGATATATTTTTTATAAAAGGGCGCTTGACAGTAAGTCGAACGCAACAAACTTACCCCTTGTAACGACCCTTTTTTGGGAGGCGGTATAGCTCGCCTAGGCCAGGGTTCGAGACAGAAATTTATTTCCTCTTGAGATCGGTTTACCTCCCTTTCCCCAAAGAACAACACAAATCGAACGCTACAGAGTATGGTTATATTTTAATAGTATGGTTGGTTAGGACTACGTTTCCGATTGTGCACTGCTTGATGTCGGCGCTTCGGAAGGGCCGTTTTCACTGCTTGACGTCGTCGTGTCTAGTCGTTCGAGTAAGTCGGGTTCGTTGTGTTCTAGGTCGTTTAGAGGAACGATCTACTTGGGTTTTCTAGTGGGATGTGGGAGTGTAGGGCATCGTTAGTTTCGATCTGCCGTTTATTCCGTATCGTTTGCGGGTCTGAAGCCGGAAACGTGACTTCTGGGAGGAACTCACTTAGATGGACCGGAATAAAGCAAACCGTACCGGGCTCAGTGATCACTACCGGGGCTGGGTGCGTATTCCAAATCCGCACCGGGCGTCGGTGATCCACCAGGTCGTAGAGCCGACTTAAAATCGAACACTTACGCGGATATTACTCCTTGGTGATGTTTACTCGAAGCTCGTCGGAAAGCAAGTGTCTGGTCTGAGGCGGTGTCTCCGCCTTTATAGACTCCGGTTAGTGTGACCAGATCGGACGATGGCGATAATCCCGCTTTGGGTAATCGGGTTATTGGGCGATGATTATCGGCGATCGATAACTTCATCGAATATGTTGTAACGACCTGATTTCTTATATATTCTCGCTCGCTACGTAAACGGGCGGCTAGCTCAGAGAGGTTGTGGGATCGTTCCACCAAATTTATATTGAGTGATTGCCTTTGACCAAAGAATAACGCAAGAGTTCTGTTGGGATCGTAAAGGTTTTTATTTGTCTCCTTGTAAATAGCCTCGCGGCTCTTCCGATACTGCTGCTTAAGACTCCTCACATTTCCCCCTTTCTTCGGAAATGTTATGAAAGTGGTGATTTCCCCGCCCCCATTGTTCGATTATTAAATTCCCCGCTAAACTCGTTCTCCTCGTGACCCTATACAGTTCCACAAAAGTCTTCAACTTTCCCTAAACTGTCCTCGTAAGACTCCCCCGAGACAGCGCTCTGAAAGACCTTTAACATTCCCATGGCTGTGCTGCGTTAGCCTGTTCCCCAGACAGTTCCCCGAAAGACTTGAACTTTCCCAAAACTGCATCTCGCTTCCCCAGACAGCCCCTCGCTCCCCCAGACAGCCCCAGAAATTTGAATTTCCCGCCCAGACATTTCCCCGTGTTTGAAATCACCATTTTGATTCCCGTCGTCTGGCCACTCTACTGAACACGTCTCGATCGCAATTATCGATAGTGGGTCCAGAATTGCCATCGTTGTTGCCGTTGTCGTTGTCTTATAGCCTGATTGCATTGGCGCATTAAAACGCATTTAGCCTAATGCGCATTTATTTACACAGCGAATCCCATAAGGCTAAATGCCGCATTAAATAAATGCGATTTTAAATGCGATTAAAAACCATTCGCCCCGAACATTAAAAAAAAAAAAATACCGGAAAATACCGATGTTGAACGATATTTTGTTCGTGCCACCACTACAACAGCTGTTTTCTATATGCAAGGTTGGCGCAATTTTTGATGTCTTTTGAATATAAAATCTATTTTGTATAAAAATTACTGAAAACTAAAGCGCACGCTGCAAATACTGCTCGCAGTACCACAATGCATTACTGCTGGATCTCTGGCATAAAATAACTCCTACATATACGGGGATCCTAGCCCTTTTTGGTAACTGTGGTGGTCTCCATTGCAAACCCGTCATAACAACGCAATCAGCTTCTCTTCCTTGTCGTCCAAGTTGGCAAATGCCTTGGTCGCATTATAGATGTCCTGCTGAGCATTACAGAGTTTAGTAAACTCACTCATGTTCATTAATTTTAATTAATTTCTTTTGGATTTGCCAAAATGCAAAAGTAAACAAACCCAGATCAGCTGCTCGAGCCACTCACATGTCGGAGTAGCATTAGCTAAATGCTAATGCGCCAATGGAATCAGGCACATTTAAAAAGTCCACTATTGCGGCAATGGAATCAGGCTATTAAGTTGCCTCAGTGTGACCGGTTCTTGAGAAATCCAGTATTTTCTTGTACCCATCGATCGCAACTATCGATCGACCGCCTATTGTCAGGCGCCCAAGTCCCTAATTTTTCAATGGCCTCGTTGTCTTGCGAAAACTGGTGAGTATAATGACTTTTACGTTGTTTTTTTTGTAACTAACCTTTTTTTTCTTTTACAGCGACACCATGATCATGATGCCTTTAAGCCCCTGCCATGTCTCGGGGTGCTGACCCTGGACCGCATGCCCCGGGAGACCCTTGCAGCGGCAAGTGACCCCCCTCACCCTGCGCCCGCGGGAGCCTCGTTTTTCTGCCGGCCCGCGTGCTTGGACTCCGCTCCGCGATCCGTCCCCGCTTCGCGATTGGCTGTGTTGTGCTGTGCACCCAAAAACTAAAACGCTGGTCTTTCGTTTTGGGGTCCCCTTTATTGGGCCCTGAAAACCCACACCCGGCCCCCTGCTACCTTAATGCTGTAGCGCGCCCCGCCGGCCAACATGAGTTTGGCCCAGCGGTCCTTCCGGTTCCTCCCTACGGTTGCACGCCCTCCGACTGCTGCCTCTCTCGCGGACTTGCCTCGCGGATCGCGCGGGTGCATCGGCGGTGGGCGCTGCCAGTCGATGGCCTCGACTGCCCTCCGTGTACCCGCCTCCTATGCAATCCGTGCGCTCTCGCGCTCCTGTTTGTGTGTGCCTTTGTGCTTGACCGTTAAGTTCGATACCGTGATTCGTCCTCCCCCTTTCCGTTAGGGTACAGTGCTCCTCCAATACGACGGATTTGTTGTGACTGCCCCTCCTTGCTTTGCGGTTTCAACTGGCTATGTCTGTTTTCATTTCTTTGAGAGTGGAAATTAATTATTTTAAACGGCCCTTCGTATCTGGGGGCCAGTTTCGCCGCGCATCCTTCTGCTGCCTTTGATAGATGGTTCTCCTTGGCCCATACCGTGTCTCCGATCTGCGTCTCCAAGGGCGCCTCCGGAGATTGTAGTGGCGCGCCTGATCCTGCGCCGCCTTCTCCATGTTCCGCCCTCTCCGTAGGATTTTCTTGTGGCGTGTACGGGGATGTGAATTGGTGCCGAACTTCCAACTCTGTCAAGAACCGCTTGAACGCCCTTCTTGTGAATTGGGGCACAGTTCCGCACATACTTCCTAATGTCGCGGTGCATGCCCGGCAAATAATACCTCGCTGCCATCCTCGCTCTGTGAGGAATGTGTCGGTACAGCCGGTCGGCCTCCACTAAGTAATCCGGATGTTTTTGGGGGTTCTGTGCTATCTTGCCCCTGATGTCCCTTATCCAGCTACATTCGGCTTGTTTCTCCGGTTGACCTGGTGGCTTCGTCTTCATCCTTCGGCAGGTTTCAGGCAAGGGCTGCCGCGACAGTACGTCCGCCACAATATTCAGCTGGCCTTTCCTGTATGCGATTTCTAAGTCGTATTGTTGGAGCTCCAGTGCCCATCGTGCGATTCTTCCGGTTGCGCTCTCGATGCCATTCAACCACTTCAGGGCCAAGTGATCTGTAATTACTTTGTAATAACAGAGGTATGGCTTTAATTTCCTTATGGCCCACACGATTGCTCAACATTCTTTTTCAGTGGCCGAGAAATTCTTTTCCGACCCGTTTAGGGTCCGGCTGGAATAGGAGATCACCCGCCCGCAATTTTGAGTGGGAATGGCACCCAGCCCATAATCGCTGGCATCGGTCTGCAGCACAAACGGTTTTGTAAAATCCGGGCATGCCAAAATTGGGTCGGCGACCAACCTCGCCTTGACAGCTTCAAAGGCCTGCTAGTGGTCGTCGGTCCATTCCCATTTGACACTCTTTCGTTCAGCGGATGCACTAGCGGGACAAAATCTGGCACAAAACGCATGTACCACGACGCCACTCCCAGATATTGCCGCAGCTCCTTGACAGGCATAACGGCATAACTTTCCATTAAATCAGGCCTTTTGCCGGCACTGTGAATGCGGTGTACTGCCTGCTGGCTGCCTCCAACGGTATCTGCCAGTACTCGTCCTTTAAGTCGAGGCTGCTAATGTACTTATATTCTCGAAGTTGGTCCAGGATGTAGTTGATCATAGGCATTGGATATGCATCCTTCACGGACTTCCCGTTAATCTGCCTGAAATCCACGCACAGCCTCCATTTCCCGGTCTTCTTTCTCACCATGACTATTGGTGAGCTTTACGTACTCCTTAACGGTTCGATGCAGCGCTTTTCAAGTAGCTCGTCTACTTTGGCGTTGATCTCGCCCGGCTGATCGTCCTTCATGGTGATCCTGTGTACTGCCACGTTTGACGTGCCTTGCAGATTTTCCAGGCTCTCCAACTAGGTCTTTAAAAACTGGTCCACATCCTTTTCCGAAAATCCCTTCGGGGCTTCCACGACTGCTACCCACAGTTTTTCCTCCAGCCAGCCTCGGTGTCTGTCCCTCGCCGGTTTCACAACGCTGTGACCTGCGCATTTCACCTTGGCTCCGATTTTGGTGAGGAAGTTCCATCTTAGCACCAGTGCGTTGATCAATCCTGGTAGGATCAGCAGCTCCATTGACACTGTTCTTTTGCCAAGTCCGATTTGAATTTCTAGCTGCGGTTTTACGTCTCCGCATCTATCGTCCGCCATCCGTACTTGCCTCTTTGTGAGTCCAACCTTTCCTGCCGCCTGCAGCCTGTCCGCCAGCTCTTTGCTGATGAAGCTCGCTGTGGCGCCGGTGTCCACCGTGGCCTTAACACTTGCATCACCTATGAGCACTGTGGCGGCCATTATTTTTGAGAGGCAGTACCTTACGATCCCTGGCCGCCCCTCGGAGACTGGGATCGTTGCGCGTTTCCCGAACAGCACTCCACTGTTCGGACACCTATTTTCCCGCATCGCCAACAGAACATGAGTCGCCGAATCCGGCACTCCTTTGTCCAGTGATCTGCGACAAGAGTTTGCTGGATTCTGGATAAATCCACTGCGATCGGCTGATGGTCCGTGTTCCTGCGGCGTATGCCTCCGTGGCGCATCTGTGTCCTCCTACCGCCTACACACCGCACCCTTCTCTGCCCTTGGCCGTGGCACTGGGAGGTTCTGCATTCTTTGGGAGTGGTTTTCCAGCTCCAACTTCTCCCGTTGTTCGTCCAGCTCCTCGAACTTATCTGTCAGCGCCATCAGGGTGTCCAGGGGCCGGATAAACATTCGAAGGGCCGGCGTGCTGTTCTCCTTGATCCTGTTCAGGACTTCTTTTGGCAGACATACCCAGGGGCCGCATCAGCGTCTGCACATCTGTCTGCCTCCGCTGCCTGACCTGGTCGAGGGAGGAAATAGCCTTGGAAGCTGAATATGAAGTCTCCCCAGTTGTCCCACTGCCGGTTGTTGGCTGTGATCCACTTTAGGGTTCTGCCCTGCAGCAGCTCCGGCATTGCTCGTGGGATCTGGTTTATATCCAGATCATATGTCACGGCTGACCACTCCACCTGCTCCAGGAATTCCAGTGGCTTATCGTTGCCGTCATACCGAAAGTTCCCCTCTCGCACTTGCTTGGCAACCTTGGCGTAGTCCTGCGGATGTGGCCGTACGCTTTCTGTCCTCTCTCGGCTGCCTTCTCGATGCTTTCCGTCGCTTGCCATGCTCTTAATATCTAGGCTTGATATCAGACCTTGGGCATTCGCGGTGGTTAATTTAAATTTTGGGACCGGTAGCTTCCGAAATTTGATGGCCAAACCTGGCACCAACTCTGCCACGACCGGGTCTTCTGCTATACGGTCAATCGTCTCTGCCAGGGTCTTCCTTATCGCCTCTACTGAGCCCTCGAGTTCTATTACCAGAACATTGCTCACCTCGGCGAAGTCCTCCTTCCTGAGATTATAAATCCAGGACTTTCCCATCATGGATCTTTTGTTTTCTTGGTCAGGGAAATCACTCATGGGCGCCAGATGTAACGACCTGCTTTCTTGAATATCTCGCTCGCTACGTAAAAGGGCGGCAAGAGTTCTGTTGGGATCGTAAAGAATTTTATTTGTCTCCTTGTATATAGCCTCGCGGCTCTTCCGCTGCTGCTGCTCTTCGTCGTTGACTGCTTGCTGGTATCTGACTCGTGACGGTTCCTCCGAGACTCACTGTCGGGACCGGCATTGTGTTTCGCCTAGCAGGTAGAACTAGGTTCTGCCTCTTCGCCCAGACACCTTTATCGCAGGCTCCCTAAGCTTAGTCCGGATTGTGTCGGCAAGGTGTATCGACTGGCAGGTAGAACTATGTTCGACCTCTTCGCCCAGCCACCTTTATCGCAGACTCCTCAGCCTTGTAGACTCCCAGTCGCTGGTACTCGGCACTTGATTAACTTGCTACTGGTCACGCGTACACACATTAGCTCTGATTCTCGGGGTGAGCTGCGCTTGCGCCGCCCTTTTGTAGCCTGTAATGGTCCCGTTATTCCTCTTCTCCAGCTCGCGTGATCGGTGCGTCCTCTTTGTGCAGGTCCGAAGTCCGCCAATTTACCGTTCGACCTTGTTTCCCTTGCCGTGTGAGGGTCCAATGTCCAGCGTGGTACCATTAATTCACGGTCTCTCCGCTTTGCCCGGGTCCAAGGTCCGTTGTTTACCATTTAACGCTGTTGCCCTTGACTCCTCCGGCATTCTCGCCTCTTTTGCTGTTGCTAGGCAGCTCTCCTGCATCGGGATTTGCTGCCACTTCGCCCGATTCGAATCCGAGTTGCTATGTTCCCGGTCGTCACCCTTCGGGTCCCTCGGCTTTTAGGACGCCAGGTGGCTTTGAGGAGGGCTACGGCTTTCGCCACCTTCTCCTCGTGTTGGGTGTTTCCTATGGGTGTCTTTGTTGCCTTGTCGCATTCCTCATCCCAATTCTCATCGGAGTCCTCCGAGAGGTTTATTGGGCCAACTCCCAGGTCTCTATAGAGGTCCGACAAGCGCCTCGGTTTAACCCATATATAAGCTGGTGCCGTTAAGTGCCTGTTGTTGTTTTTTGTTGTGGGGTCTTGATCGGTGGTTTGGGCTATGTTTCCGTTGTGATTATTCAGTGTTGTTTCTGGTTCCTTCCTCATATCCTTGGGTTGTCCTGGTCGTCGTAGGTGTGTTTGATGATCCTCCCTTCCGGGCTGGAGCTTGTCTCGCGACTGGTGCCGCCCTGGTCGGCCTTCGACCTCCTGCTGGACCTGCCACGTTCACGGCTCCGAGTATAATGACTCGCCGCCTCTGCTGGTTTAAGCTTTCCAGGTTCTTCCTGTTCTTCTTGAGTGAATTTTCTAGTTTTTTGTCCATTATGAAATAGGAAACGCATTGGCTGATCAGTTCGGGAGATATCTATTTTCACACATTAGGCTACTTCGATCTCTACTACGGGTTTTAGTTCGTTAATGTATGCTCTGTGTGTTTTTCCTGTCACCGTATGTCTTATCGTCGCTATAACTGTTGACACGAAACCAGTCACTTTGAATGTCCCTCGTATTTCGGTGCTTACTGGGCTGCAAGCCCAATAGCTGCTTTTGATAACGGGTGTTGTCGTTCCCATACGAGGTCTCCTCTACGACTCTACTTTGGGTCTCCAGTCTCTTTTCCGTAGGTTTTACGTTCTGGATTGATCTTGTGTTGCATTTCCCATGTACCGATGTGATAACTTGCTTGTTTCTATTATGCGTTGCAACCGTGATTCGATCGTTTCCTTTACCATTCCGGGTCCGGGTGTGGTTTCGTTATACAGACTCCCAGGTAGTCGTATTCCACGTCCGTATAGTAGATATAGTATAAGTCGTCCCACCGCGTGTGTTCGGGGAATGGAGCGATTATAGTCTTTATTGTCCTATTTGCCCTCTCGGCCGGGTTCTCTTGCGGGTTGTATGGAGCTGTCAACTGGTGGACAATTCCCCATTTCTGAAGCTGCGCTTTAAACTTATTGCTCGTAAAGTGTACCCCGTTGTCCGAGATGAGTTTTTTCGGTGCTCTATATCGTGTGAGGATCTGTTCCCGTAAGTTTTTTATTACGATTACTGTAGTTGCTTTTCTGCCGGCTGCTAGCTCCACCCATTCGGAAAACGTTTCAAACAAAACTAGAAGCATGTTATTGCCGTGGCTAGACCTCGGTAGTGGACCAACGAAGTCTATGCAGAGGGTTTCCCAGGGTGCTTTTGCTACCTCTGTCAGCATTTTCCTTAACGCTTGCTGCTGTGAGGTCTTGTACCTTTGGCATGTTTCACAGCCTCGTACGTACTGTTGTATGTCTCTGTGTATCCCTTGTTAGTAGTATGATGCCATTACCCGGTGCTTCGTTTTTCTAATCCTTAGGTGGCCTGCTGTTGCTTCGTTATGGTTTTCTCGTAGAACTCGTTCTCTTTGGTTCTTTACCACGCATAGCTTCCACGGTTGCGTATCCTTGACTGCGGCTCATGACGGTAGATGTCTATACAGTTTTCCTTGTAATATCGCGTTATCTAGCCATATTTTTGGGTCTTTTTCTATTGCAAGAAGTTTCCTCGACTTCGACTCCGTGTACTTCTTCCTCGAGCATTCGGGATAATACGTCTGCCACGACGTTAAGCTTGCCTTTGCGATAGCGTACCTCGAATGAGTATGGCTGCATTGCCAATGCCCATCTGTCAATCCGTCCTGAAGGGCTCTCGATCGAGTTAAGCCATTTACGAGCTTGGTGGTCAGTGACAACGACGAAGTGATATCCCTCCAGGTACATCCTCATTTTCTGGATGCCCCAGTGTATTGCCAGGCACTCCTTTTCGGTGGCCGAGTAGTTTTGTTCTGTTTTTATAAGTTTCCAACTGGCGTATGAATAACGTGTTCGCCGTTTTCGTACTCTTGGGTAAGTACTGCTCCTAGTCCGTAGACACTGGCGTCCGTCTGAAGTACAAAGGTTCTTCCAAAGTCAGGACAAGCCAGTTAAGGTTTTGGTCGCCTCTTCTGTCTCCTCGGTCCATTTGAACTTTGTCCTCTTCTTAACCAAGTTGTATAGCGGTTGTGCCAGTTCCGTGAAGTAAGAAACAAATCTTCTGTACCAGGAGGCCACCCCTAGGAAGCTGTGTACCTGCTTTGTCGTCTGTGGACTTGGCATGTTAAGGATCGCGGCTATCTTTTCTGGATCGGTGGGTATACCCTAGACATTTCAGTTCTTCCTTAAAGAAGTGGTATTTCTCTGTGTTGATCGTCAGATTTGCCTTGCGGAGTCGTCTCATTACTTCTTGTAGTTTCTCCAGGTGTTCCTGTTTCGTGCGTCCCATGACCACTATGTCATCCAGGTTTGCGAACGCGAATGGTTTCATCTCCGGTCCGATGACTGAGTCTAGAGCTCTTTAGAAAGTCGCTGGTGCCGTGTGTAATCCGAAAGGCATTACTTTCCACTGAAACAGTCCGCGTCCTGGTACAGTAAAAGCAGTGTACTATTTACTATCTGCATCCATCGGTATCTGCCAGTAGCCACTTTTCAGATCTTGTGTGCTTATATATTTTGCCTCGCGGAGTTGGTTGAGAATGTGATCCATTCGGGGTACTGGTTACGCGTCTCTCTCAGAGTGCTCGTTCAGATGCCTATAGTCTATGCAAAGTCTCCATTCCTTGTTTTTCTTATCCACGATTACCACTGGAATCTGTAGGCGGAGAGCGAGGGTTCTATGAGGTTCTGTGCTCAGTGATCACGACAGGGCCTGGGTGCGTATTCCAAAACCGCACCGGGCGTCGGTGATCCTCACCAGGTCGTAGAGCCAACTTAAAATCGAACTCTTACGGATCCACCACCACTACCAAGACTATCTACCAGAACACTTACCCGGATATTCCTCCTTGGTGATGTTTCCTCGAAGTTCGTCGGAAAGCAAGTGTCTGGTCGGCACACCCTTTTATTCCCATCGATGAGAGCTCTCATTGTGGTATTCTGGGTTTGGAAAATTAATTATACACATAT
Source organism: Drosophila gunungcola (assembly GCF_025200985.1). NCBI lineage: Eukaryota > Metazoa > Arthropoda > Insecta > Diptera > Drosophilidae > Drosophila > Drosophila gunungcola. The sequence goes on along the minus strand of NW_026453219.1, from coordinate 210,190 downwards.
GCATAAATATATATATCAGTTCAAATTCACTTGACACTGTTCATAAATTGTTGAATTATTTTATATAAAAAAATTATGTTAATTGACATTTCTTATTATTGGTCGGTGTTGGTAATTTTTCACAAACAGAAAAGAGGTATTCGCTTTATTGCGATACGAATTGCAAGGAAGACGGTGGTGCTTCCAGCAGTGGTTTCTCCAGTGGTTCCAATAACAAATAAAACTTTAATTTAGTTTTAATTTAATTTGTCGGTTACTTTGAGATTACATTACATTACGTAACAATAAAATAACTCATTTTAACATTTACAGATTAATACATTTAATAGGTTTTGGTGAGTTACATAAATAAATGAATTGAATTTTAAAGAAAATAAAATTAACATAAAAAATAATAATATAAAATTAAAATAAGAATTAGCTTGTGCCCATTAAATAGTTTATATGTTCGTTTTTATACTATCTTATACTTTTTATATGTTTGTTCTAACTGAATAAGCCAGTTGCGCATGTTCAATTAAGTACTGCGGCTCTTTTTTAGTCAGGAGTTTATGCAGAAATAAGAGGGTTTTTAACTTAATCCATAACTCAAAGCTTAGTTCAAAAATCTTATTTGAGTAGCATGTTATGTGCTCCCTGTGGTTTAAATAAAAAAAAATATCACGCAATTGAGTTGAAGGCAACTTTTAGTCCCTCATGCTTATGGCGTCGCAGGATCCAAATACTTTAGTACCGTAAAACAAAATTGGAATTATGCAGGTTTTCCCTACAAGCATCCTGATATTCTGTGAAATAAGGTCTCTGGATAAGAAATTAGGTGGAATTAAAGTCTATTCCCAGATTTGTGGCAGGTTTAACAAATTCTATTTCAACATTATTTACCTCAATCTTTGAAAGTCAATTGATTTTTTATGAATAAATATGCATTTTGATTTGGATGGAATGAGTCTTAAACCGTTTGAATCAGCCCAATCATTTATTTGTTTAATTTCATTGTTGCTAATTCGAATACACTCACGAATTATACTTAGGGCAGGGCAAACATATAACTGGGTATCATCTGCATATAGGTGCACATCACATATAGAAATACATTTAGGGAGATCATTTACATATAACGAGAAAAGCTGTGGACCTAAGACTGAGCCTTGTGGGACTTCTTGTGTGAGAGGCAAAAATGAAGATTCTAGCGACCCGGAGACGACGGATGAGGTTTATTGCACTTGAAGATAAATTGTACAGTGTGCGAATCTTTGTGCAGAATCTTTCGTGGTTTATAGAGTCAAATGCTTTGCTAAAGTCAAGAAGTGTTAGAAGGGTTACTACGCTGTCATCGATTTTTTGGCGAATGTCTTTGGATATCTTTAAATGGCAGTTGAAACCTGATTGCTTGCAACTAAGAAGATTATTGTTCTCCAGGTGAGTTTGCATCTGCAGGGCAACTAATTTCTCGAAGGACTTTGCAAGGAAAGGCAAGATGGAAATTGGTCTAAATTCATTTTTTGATTTCGGGACGAGAAAAATTTTTATCAATTTTCCAGCAAACTTTGACGTGGTAAAACTGTATTAAAAATATGGGTAATATAACAAATTAGTTTTGGGAGCAACATTTTTATAAATTTGGGGCTTACATTATCTAGACCTTCTGCATTTGATTTTACTTTAAGTATACATTCAAGGACATCACAAGGACGTACACACATAAAGCTACAAATAAATAGGGATGACGGATGGAACCTTTGAAAATTTCTTATTAAGGGCGTCTACATCAAGGTCCACTGCATTTTGTTTTCCTATGCCCAGGCTTCTCAAATCCTTCCAAACTTGACCAGGAGTCTCTGCATTGGCGAATTTATTATTATAAAATCTTCGTTTGGAAGAAGATATCGAGTTTATGACTAAATTTCTCAGTTGTTTAAAAATGATGTGCAGGATTTCAGTTTTATAACTTTTCCAGCGTTTGTAGGCATTATTCCGCAGTCGAATTTGTTTTTTAATTTCCAAATTAAACCATGGCTGTAAGTCAGGTTTTTGTGTTTTTGTTCTTAATGGGACACAGTGTTCAAATAACCGTCGAGTGTTGGAGTTAAATAATAGAAGTTGTTCCTGTGGCCAAGTCAAGTCATAAATGTTTGTCCAATCATAATTTTTTAAATTCAGTTAGAAAGTTGTTGAAATTCATTGATTTATAGCCTGTTTAGAACAGACCGCTAACACCTAGTCAAATACTCATAGGTGTGCGCTGCACACGCAGGACTGGTATGCAGCTTTGTTCTTCGTTTTTCTTATCTCACTACATTTGTCGCGTTATATATTCAGCTGAGCTACAGCGAAAACATGTACAAAAATTTAAAGTCAAGCTTTCGGCAAATCACTTATACAAAATCGCTGCAACTCCGAGCACAGCTAATAAAATCAAGAAATAATTTTAATTGAACCTATCGTGCGTTTAATTTATATTTCTAAACTAAAGGGTGGCATTTTGGTTGTTTTCCCCATAAACATTTTGGTGGCCCCGACGTGATATTCGTTTAATCGGAGCCTGCATGTCGGTTTTTCACATTGTTTAATATCGTTTAATTACTTACTTTCGCTGTCGTTTGCTGCATCTCAGTCACAAACACACGAACACTTTATGTGCGCGCTGCCGGCCGGCCGTTTGTTTTTTTTTTTTTGAGCATTATCGCGCTGTGAAAGGAGCAAAACTGTGTTGTGCTGCAACATTAAACATAAAAGGAAACGCAATTAATTGTTGTTAAACGCGTATATTGCATACATATATATGTGTAAATAGCCGTGTATGTGTATGGTCACATACATTACTTTGCCAAGTCAATGCGCTGTTGCTAGTCAAAATTTCGGTAAAAAGAACAAAAACAAAGTCAAAGTTTCCGTTACGTTGTTGGCGACGCTCGGAGTATTAACATTTGCTCGGCAATAGGCATAGAGTGTTTCTTGCCCTCTGAATCCGGTCAGACAATTTAAAAACTATTTCGCTAGCTGCCCTCATTTCAACCAGTCACAACGAATTGATCTTTTAATTGGCGCTGGTCTGTTCTTCGAAATAATCGCTAAAGGGAAAATTAATTTGGGTAGCACCTTGCCCACGCTTCAAAACACCAAACTTGGTTGGATAGTTTCTGGAGGGATGTCAAGTATGCTAAATTGCAAATCTGTCTTGGCTGCCATTGTCAAGGATCCTGCAAATCATTCAGATGATGACACACTTGCTGCCGTAGTAAAGCGGTTATGGGAGACTGAAGACATTAGTTCAGAAAAACCATCGATGCTGGCCGAGGACTTACGATGCGAGCAGCATTTCAAAGTAAATTGGAAAATGGTCAATATTCGGCTCTCCTTTTATCCACTTTAGGATTCGAATCTTTAGGTGACTCCTACTTTCTGGCCCGTCGTCATTTTAAAAGTTTGGAATCAAAACTAAATAAAAACCGCAATCTGAAAGCGCAGTATTCGGCATTTTTACAGGAATACCTCAACTTAGGCCACATGTCTCTCGCATTAAGGGATCCAGCGGTGCCACAATTATTCTTGCCTCACCATTCTGTTCAGAAGCTTGAAAGCACTACCACTAAACTTCGTGTCGTCTTTGATGGTTCTGCAAAAACTAAATCTGGGATAGCTCTAAACGACTTGCTTCTAGCGGGACCAGCAATTCAGCAAAAAATCTTTAATATTTTGCTTCGGTTTAGATTTTTTAAAGTGGCTCTTTGTGGAGACATCTGCAAGATGTACCGCTGCGTTCGTGTTTCGTACCCTGATGACTTTTTGCAATGTATCATTTGGCGAGAGAACTCCACAGATAAATTGAGTGTTTATGAACTAAACACGGTAACATATGGAATCAAGTCGGCTGCCTTCTTGGCTATAAGAGCCATGCATCAGCTCTCTTATGATGAAGAGGAATCATTTCCAGTTGGAGCAAAAATCGTTCGTAGAGATTTCTATGTGGACGATCTAACCTCTGGTGGCAATTCAGTTGAAGAAGTGAAAGAAATTCGTCATCAGGTAAAGGAGCTACTAGCGCGCGGCCACTTTCCGATCCGAAAATGGTGTTCAAATGAAGCAAGCGCTCTCGAAGGAGAGTCTGATCGCGATAATGAGCAATTGATTAAATTCTACGACGGATCAGCTATCGCCAAAGCTTTGGGGTTGGCCTGGGATCCATCTGCGGATAATCTTCTCTTTAACTTTGCTCAAATTTTATCAAGTCAACGAGCAACAAAACGGAGTGTAATGTCAACAATTGCGAAATTTGATGATCCGCTTGGTTTAATAGCACCCATTGTTACAAAATCCAAAATTTTATTGCAAAAGTTATGGAGCACTAATATGGATTGGGACGACACACTGCCAGAGCCCCTTTTTTCGTCATGGGGGGAGTTGACCTCTCAGTTTCCACGCGCTTGCTTATATTTGCGGTCGGAGGCCAATGGCAACGCTGAAGCACATCTACTCTGCGCCAAGTCTAGAGTAGCTCCCTTAAAAGCTTTAACAATACCAAGATTAGCTTATCGTAAACGTTAAGGAAACCATAGGTTTTGAATGCACCTTTCATTGCTGGTCGGACTCGTCTATTGCGTTGGCTTGGATTCGGCAACCTCCGAGGGAGTTCAACGTATTTGTGTCTAATAGAATCGCGAAAATCCAGGAAATGACGAAAGGTATGGCTTGGCATTATGTTCCAACAGACTTGAATCAGGCGGATGTGGTATCGCGTGGATGTACCCCCAAAGAATTGCTGGTGCACTCCCTTTGGGCAAATGGACCTCCATTTCCACTGAAAGGAGCGTCGAACTGGCCCTCCCTGTAAGACGTGATGGCTTGGGAACACGTGATGGGTAGCCTGCCAGCAGATCGAGTTCAGCCTAACTCAGCTTTTCACACCACAGGAGTGGACTGCCTCAGAGGCAGTCCACGTACTATTTGGAGTGATAATGAGACAAACTTTGTTGGCGCTAAACGAGAGCTAGCGGAGTTATTTTTGAGTGAACCGCACACGGCTTCGATAACTTCTTCCTGCTTAGCGAAAGGGATTTATTGGAAGTTCATACCCCCGCGTGCCCCACATTTCGGTGGTCTATGGGAGGCGGCTGTAAAATCGGCAAAATTTCACTTCTACCGAGTTGCGGTGCAGCCATCTTAGCCCTTGATGAATTGAGAACTCTTGCATATGAAATTTCTGCCATTCTTAACTCCCGTCCGCTTTGTCCAATTTCAGAAAACCCTGAACATTTTGAGGTGCTAAAGCCAGCGCATTTCCTCAAAGGTTCCAGCTACACAAGGCTTCCTGAGCCTGAGAATAACACAAATGCAGCAGCACTTCTGGAAAACATGGAGAAGAGAGTATTTGTCCCTGTTGCAAGAACGAAGCAAATGGCGGATCAAAACATCCAACACCCAAATCGGTCGTGTTGTATAGCTTCAGGATAACAACCTTCCACCGATGAAATGTCAGCTTATGTCGGCTGTTATGCAGCTTTGTTGTTGTTTTTCTTATCTCGCTACAATAGTCGCGTTATCTATTCAGCTGAGCTACAGCGAAAACATGTACAAAAATTTTAAGTCAAGCTTTCGGCAAGTCAGTTATACAAAATCGCTGCAACTCCGAGCACAGCTAATAAAATCAAGAAATAATTTCTATTGAACCTATCGTGCGTTTAATATATTTTTCTAAACTAAAGGATGGCATTTTGGTTGTTTTCCCCATAAACAGTCCCTATAGCTAAAAACTCGTTTTGAATGGTCAGAAATAAAATCATATGTCATAAATATCAAATCATGTTTAGAGAACGCTCGCACACACAACTGGTCATAGAGAAGGATTTTTGACGGTTCACTAACAAGGAAAACATCTAACAAAGAGCTACAGGTACTAGTGAAATGCGTAAGTAGTTGGCAGCTTACCAAGTTTAGGCTAAGAGAGTTAAAGTCATTTTGCACACTTTGTTCTCTGATCATGTTGCAAGATCTACAGGCAGGATTACGTTTTCGTACGCCAAAGATATGTCTGATACGGGCTCTAAGAGATCAGTATATTCGGTCATTCGATGGGGTTTATAAATACAACAGATTAACATTATTGACTTGAAGCTAGGATCTACGACAAATATTCAACTCTACCTTCGATCGGGTTTGATTTAATAAGCTTCGAAGTGTATTTGTTTCTTACAAAAATCGCTACACAACCTGCGTGTTTTAATCTGTCGGACCTCTGCACTCACACTCAATAGAAACGTCACTGTAGCCACTTACAAACCATGTTTCTGAAACACACACTACATCAACATTTGATCGTACAAATAGTTACCTAAACACATCCATTTTTCTGACCAAGCTGTTTACAGAGAATTCTCAGCAGACTGCTCGCTGTTGCATTATTGTATAGAAAACCTAAATTACTCTTAAAAACTATAAAAATAAAGAGGTAAAGAGAAAGCTATTTTGGGCTGCACAAGGGGACCCTTTGGCAACCAGTGCGATGGATCCAGAGAGCAGACTCAGCAGACGTGATCGCTGAAAGCTCATCAAGCTGCTGGATAATATAAATGTCCTCTCTCCCACTGCACTTCATGTGCACAAACCCACGGCGCGTAAAAACAGCAGCAAGAGATTTCTGCTTCTTCAAACGCATGGCTTCTTTAAATATAAGGAAATTATCTCTCGTGAACTGCTCATAAACGTAGAGAGCGGCCAGCGAGTAAAAGCCCAGCAGTGAAACATTTTCCCTCGTAGTTTCCAACTTTATCAGAATTGGCGGGTCAACCAGTGAAATTTGCGTTTTTGGATCCTAAATATGTCGCGGACTCTCGGCGCCGGAACAAGGTTTGTCGCAAAGCAGAGCTTGTTAAACATCGGCCTTAGTTTCTCTCCTTTCACAAAAGGAACGCCATGCATACGCACTGTGCACGTCTCGCTTTCGGAACGCTGTGCGTCAAGCTTTCCTTGCACCGTGCCAATTTGGGATTTTAAGGAGCGCAGCTCCTCAACCTCCTGCTCCAGCTGCAGCATGCGATCTGCCATCTGCTTCATCTCCGCGGTGACACCCAATTGCCGTTTCTACAGCACTTAGAGCATCCTCTCCTCGACCACATACATCCGGAGGAAATTCAGAAGCAATATAAGGGTCAAGAGTCCAGTAATGAGGTACTAATCATTGTAGACTTTAGTGATGTCCTCCTTGTGATCTACAATATGCCTTCGAGGTTGTAGATCCCATGATATATATGTATATATATATATATATATATATAAATAAATAGCGGATTTCTATCGGGTTCCAAATTAGATCACTCGGATAGGTCCTCCGCGTTTACTGTTTTCGCCGTTAGTGGACTGTCGTTTACGCGGTGCCGCTGTCGTTTCTGACTCGACTCCCGATTCTCAATTATCTTGGACTGTGACCGGTGGTATTGCTTCCGGGTCATCTAAGTGTGCCCCTTAGATTTAGCATTTTCCCGTTTTCTGGCCCTCTTCTGGATTCTGCTTAGTTTAGTAATAATTGCTGCTCACACCCATTGCATGCTGTATGTTCTTGTGAATTGCTTACACTGACCAATTCGTTGCTGGTTACTGTATTGGCCAATTTCGGTCTCTGGTTATTTTATTTAATTTATTCCTTACCCCGCCTTAGCCCGGTCCCGCAACAAAGTCTCCTTTGCATACAAAATAAACTAGAACTGTTACCATAACACGAAGTAAATTTCAGACGATATATTTATATTTAGCTATTCAGTTAACAATCCCTTTCCGCCAATAATCGCAACGATTCTTCTAGTGGCCAGGCTTGGAGAGCCGTGTATAAGTACCAATGGGTCGACTATGTGATTAGGCTTTTTTTTATTATTAAGAAAAGCTGAAATATATACAATAGCAATAGCAAATGGTTGAAGAGGCAGAGGTAGAAAAGATTCGTTCCCTGTACAGAACTCTTTAAAGAACTCCATGCCCGGAGATAATCTGCGTGAGGTAGAAGTATACCTGCCCGTGCCTTCTCTGCAGCCAAGGGATAAGACTGGGATTAACCTGTGCGTCCACCGTCCTTTGTTCGCATTGTTCCACCTCCTTTGCCAAGCCTCTATCGTCCTTCTGCGCTGGGTCCTGCTTCCTTCGTTCTGCCGCCAGGAGGTCTATTGGTATTGGTCGAGGTCACCACTGTGGCTATGATCCTTCTGCTGTGCTGCTTTGGTCCTCGGGTGTTGGCCATCACCCGAACGATAGCCTGTGTTCGATCAGTACCCCAAGGTACTTGATTGAGTCGCTTGTTACTATTGAAGTTGAACCGACTCGAATTGTTGCCTTCTCAACAATCTACCTGCTGCTTATGAGCACTGCCTCCGTTTTGTGGTCGGCAGGCGATAGCCCGTGGTCTGCAAGCCAGCTCATAAGGGTGTCTATCGAGAGGCTGCACCTTACCGTGGCCTCCTCGGGGGCTTTCGATACCGTCGTACAAGGCGTTCCATAGAATCGGGCCCAGTACTGAGCCATGAGGTACTCCACCCGTCACCTGGTACTCATGTACGTACTAGGAGGGCCACTGTGTTAAGGGTATGCGCTTTGTAGGACGTTAGGCGACTGCTTAAGGAGGAAAATCTTGGGCTTGTCTGGGTGATGATCAGCGCGTGCTCGCTGTGGCTGTAGATGTCTGACACACTCCATGCGCAATTGCGGGCCAGTTCTGGGCTAGCAAAGGTCAAGTTGATAATCGACTGAATTGCTAAAGGTTGGGCTGTTCCCTTCGTTGAGTAGGCATACATTTAACAAAGCCAATGCTGTGTAATACTAGCACTGCCCCATGTCGTGGACCATGCGTTGAATTCACCTGCGATGAGGATTGGAGACCTGCCGCGTGCGTCTTTAGTGATATCCTGAACTCGCTAATGCGTACGCTCGGGGCAATGTAGCAGCTGTAGACTGTTAGTCCTCTGATCATCGCTCTGGTATATCCCGCCCTGGATGCCCGTTGCGATAGGTTCCAGAGGGCTCCCCGCAGCTCCATATCGCTGCCATCCGAGCTATGTTGCCATACGCCTCCGTGTTTGGCCTAATAGGGCTCGCTGAGTATTGCCACATCAGCCTGCAGCGGTGGCCTTCTGGGTTAGTAGGTCCTGCGCCGTTCTGCAGTGATTTAGGTTAAGCTGTAGAATCCTAACCGTGCTGTATAGAGTTCAAAGCTTTCGGGTGCGCAGGACAAACCCTGCTGAGGGTAGAGTGTTCGGCCTATCCACTAGATTTTCCTCGTCTCGTGCAGATTATGCATTTCGGTTTGCCCTGGGTACAAGTTCTGTACTTGTACCCATCCTTGCCACATATGAAGCAGGATTCCTGAGGGTTTCTGCATCTTGAGTAGCAGTCTCCCATTGGCTGTCCTGCGTATGCCTTTTACCCCATCCTTAAGCCCCTGTAGTAGGGCGGGTCATTAAAAATTTTTTTTCGACTTTGAAACGCTAATAGGGCTTAAAAGCTGTGTACACATGTCCAGAATACGTGTGCAAAATCCGATTGCTGTGCGACGATGTCTTTCGTATGCGCATTGACGACAAAAATAAAAAAATTTTGGTATATTAACGAAAAATTTCAAATTCTAGCAATTTTTTCTCTACTTACATATTTCCAACTTTTACTAGTCAAAAGTGGTATTCTCAGACACTAAAATACGTATGAATTGCTGTCGAACCTATATCTATTCTAGAGAACTCTGTCAAAAAGTCGGAAAAAGTAATCGAATCGGACCGTTTTTCCACGAAATCCGCTGTTTACTCACTTCCCCTTGTTGAAAGTTAATGTCGAAAGATTGCGTGTTCTTTAAATTTATTTCTCGAAAATTATAATTTGAAATTTGCATCTCTTCGCCACCTTAGATTTACTTGTGTGAATCGTTAGGGCCCAATACTAACTTCTGCGTGTCAACGTAAAAAAGTGTGTATGTAGACCTGTTGTTCTACAGTTGTTTAGTTTGTGTATCTCAAATAGTTCACAAGTGAATCTTAGTAAAGCTGTTTATCTGCATTTAGCCACATCGACATGAGTGTATGTCGAAGAAATCTTACATTGAACATTTTATGGCATCCTACAGATTTCGATGGGCGCAAGCTGCCAACTCGAGAGGATGCTTTAGAGTATTACTTTTACGTGTGGCATGGATTAAAAGAAGATAAGAAAGGTAGCAACCCATCTTTTAGAGAAGCTGCTTTTTAGTGCTGATACGCGTAACTGACGTCTGGTCATCGGCTTCCATTCCTGTGGTGAGCTAATAGGGCTTAAAAGCTGTGTACACATGTCCAGAATACGTGTGCAAAATCCGATTGCTGTGCGACGATGACTTCCGTCTGCGCATTAACGACAACAATAAAAAAATTTTAGGTGAATGTATGGAAAATTTGGAATTTTGGTAATTTTTTTCTGTATCAATGTTCAACTTTTACTAGCCAAAAACGGTTGTCTTTGCCACCAAGAATGTATACCTGTTCTAGAGAACTCTGTCAAAACGTCAAAAAAAGTAATCAAATTAGACCTCATTTCCATAAAATCCGCCTACTCACTTCTTCGTGGAAAAAGTTAATATTGAAAGATTTTGTAGTTTTTTTTTTTAATTTTTTAAAAATAATTTTCTGATATTTGCAGCTCTTTGCCACCTTATATTCACTTACATATGTGAATCATAAGGGCCCAGGCTGCACTTCGAGTCCCTCCCGTCCCACACCCAGCCAACTCGTACGGGACGAGTTTTACGTTTTGTAACGTACACACTTAGGCGTACGATACAATTTTTGAATAATAATATGTTAGGTTATAGGTATAAGCGTCGGACCGTGAATATTAAATATTAAGTTAGTAGTATGTAAGTTATAGGTGTAAGTGATCCATAATGAATAATAAATTTTAAGTTGAAATTGAATATTAAGCTAAGTTCCTAACCCGAGTGGCAACGCCAACAGATTTTTAGTGAGTAAAGAAAATACTAGAAATTAAGAAATATACTAGAAACCCCGAAAGCGGGAAAAAGGGAGCGTGGGGAAGGTGGTCACACACCGATCGAGCGAGCGCTCTCTTGTGTCGGAATGGTAAGACGGGGCGGACGTGTCTCCCGCAGTAATTTTCCGTGTAATTCGAGTAACGCCTCGACCGCGCGACGACAAATGAATAAGGGGCTCTCGTGCCGGAAAAGTAGAACGGAGCGGACGCGCCTCCCTTAACTCGCTTGCCGGATAATTCGAGTTGCGCCTCGACCGCGCGAAGGCACGCGGTTCGTGAAGAAGTGGACGAGTGATTGTTTTGAGGTTAGTGTATGCAAAATTCCTATCCGTCAAACAAAGGCGGTGTAGCGGACTCGTAGGAAGACAGTAGATAAATAAAAAAGGATAATAATAATAATAATAAAATAGAATAATAAAACAAAGTAAATTCCATGATCGTGATTCTTTTTATTTATAGTAGCCTAGCTCCCTTCCTCGTAGTGCATGTGACCTGTACGTGGACATCCGTCCCGTCCGGTCTGGTATCCTAACCTCACTCCCCGTAGTATTTGGGACCTGTACGTGGACACCCGGCCCGTCTGGTCCAGTATCTTGGTTCCCCACATCGTAGCATTTGAGACCCGACGTGGACACCCATCCCGTTCGGTCTAGTATCTTAGATCCCCCCCCCCCCCTCGTAGTGCATGGGGCCTGTACGTGGACATCCGTCCCGTCCGGTCTAGTATCTTAACCTCACTCCCCGTAGTATTTGGGACCTGTACGTGGACACCCGGCCCGTCTGGTCCAGTATCTTGGTTCCCCACATCGTAGCATTTGAGACCCGACGTGGACACCCATCCCGTTCGGTCTAGTACCTTAGATTCCCCTCCTCGTAGTGCATGTGACCTGTACGTGGACACCCGGCCCGTGTGGTCTAGTACCCTAGTTTTCCTCCTCGTAGCGAATGCGACCGGCACGTGGACACCCGGCCCGTCTGGTCTAGTACAATAGCTTTTCTCTTCGTAGTGCATGTGACCTGCGCGCGGACATCATTCCCGACTGGTCAATCGTACCGCCATCCTTTCACCTCAATCCCCCCCTCGTGTCTGACAAACCCTATCCGGCTTGGCCTCGCCCGAAGGTCCAGCCCGGTGGATTTTTGGCATCCGATACATCGAGAACGACTTGCGCGCGACGCAACTCCCCGGTCCTACTCTCGCGAAATAGTATCCTGGCTTGGCCTCGTCCGAAGGTCCAGCCCGGTGAATTTTTGGCCTGCGACACGCGGAAAGCGACTTACGTGTCCCAATCGCGGAAGTGATCGGCGGGACTACCCGGCGTCCCCATACTCGCGAAACCGTTCGTCTGGCTTGGCCTCGCCCCAAGGTCCAGCCCGTGGAATTTTTCACCCAGGAGCAAGACACGGCGTGACCAGCTCCGACACCAACTCTCTCTCCCCCGGCGTCTATGAGAACCTTCGGCGTGACTCCCCAAACGACTCATTCACTCGTTGAATGATACTCTCTAGTCCGGTGTTTCGGTGATTTACAAATTTCTTGTAAAGGACTCCTGGGTCTGACTGAGATCTGTACCCCGGCCAGAGAGCATCCTTACAAGTGGCGCCCGAGCAGGGACACCGAGACTAGCTAGAGAATCACCCAAGTGGCTTAAAGACCCACTGAAGAAAAGGAAGGGTAGAGTCACCCGAACCGATCTCCGGAAGGATCTAGAAGACTTGAAAAGGAAGTTCACGCCAAACTAAATCGAAGAGGATAACCAATGATGAGTAACCCTAAGGACTCTGACGGTGAGTACGAAGAAGCCGATTTTGTTAAGGATCCAGGTATAGGAGTCCGCTGGATATACGCTCGCCGAAAAGACGAACTCAGCGCTCTCGCCCTGGAGTTTGGTTTTAAAACCGACGGAACCGTCGAGGAGACCAGGAAGGCATTCGCCAACCTCGTCAACACAGGGTCGTTCCCACAAAGTGTGTGGGACCGACTGGCTCAGTTGCAGGTGCAATATAGTAGCCGGGCCCCAAGTCCGAACCCTCCAGGCAGGAACGGTGAGACGGGACAGTTCGCAGAATCCCTCACCATTCCCATGACGACCGGAGCCACATCGATCGGGACACCAGCCCGCCATCGAGGGATCCACCCAGGATCGACGCACGGTAGCTGGATGCCACCGGTAGACGCCCGCTTACCCACCAATCTACAAGGACAAGACACACGGAGCAGCACGGCTCCAACTCAACATCTGCTCCCCGAGAAGATGCACAAATGGAATCTACGGTTCGATGGGAGTTCGGATCCGTTGACTCTCATCGCCGCGCTCGAGGAAAAAATGATGACATACAGGATAAATCCAGAGGAGGTACCCCGCGTTATGTCCGAGATCTTGGAGGGCCCAGCGGCACGATGGTTTCGCACGAGCCACCTACAGTCGGCCTCATGGGGAACTTTCAGGAGGGAATTCCTCGACTTCTTCCTACCACCTCGATATTTCGAGCGGTTGGAAGATGAGATACGGACCCACGTGCAGCGGAGAGGAGAGCCTTTCAAGACCTACTTGATCGAGCTCAGAACCAAGATGCAGCAAGCCGGTTATCGAGAAGAGGAAGAATTGTACCGGGCATATGAAAACATGGCTCCAGAATACCGACTGTATATTAAACGCAGTGAATTCGAGACTTTGACACAATTGACCCATATGGCCACAGAATATGAGAGTGTCAAACAACTCGAGACGACTCGACGCGAGCCAAAAGTAACCACGGACCGGAAGCAAGAAGAACCTCAACTTCGCCGATCGCCGAACCCATTCCGGAATCCGGTGAATTTAACGCAGACAGGACACGTGACCCATCAGATGATCGGTCAAGGAACCTCTCGAGTAGATATAAGGCGGGCTTGTAATCGCTGTGGAGAGAACGGACATCTCCAAAGGAACTGCCCCAATCCACGTCGGGATTTCTGTTGGGACTGTGGACGATCAGGAGTTTTAACGATAGAATGTTGCCGTCGAAATGCGTCGGGAAACGGAGAACGCCTCCGCCGGAACCCGGGTGCGGCGGAGACGAACGCAGCAGCAACCCGACCCCAGTAAAACCCCCGTTGAGATTACACGGCGGGCTCATCACAGCAGCGATAGAAGTCGGAGGACAACGTGTGGACGCCACCATCGATACAGGGGCATCGAGGAGTTTCGTCAGTGAAAGTTTTTCTCGACTGGCCGCGCGTGCAGACGAGTTGCAGGATGTTGTCACTAGAATAGCGTTGGCCGATCGGTCATGTCTGGATGTGACAAAGCTCTGGCGAACCTCGGTTACGTTGGCCGGCACTACGGTGCTCTTACCATGTTAGTAATGCCCACCATGTTAGATCGTATAATACTTGGAATGGACTTCCTCAAAGTAGCGGGAACTCAGGTGCGATGCGGTCGAGCTACCCTCGACTTGCAAAATGAAGCCCAAGCGGCGGGAGACCATTTTTTACAGCCAGTACTTATAAAGGCGCGGGGCAACCAGGAGAAAACGGTACACCCTGTTGCGGTTGGTGCCCATTTGGGAACTGCCAGGCCAGAAGAAGCAGAGATACCCAGTCCTATTCCCACGCGAACTATAACCCCGAACATCAATGCCGGTGCGCCCATTAGGTTGGGGACGGTAGAAGACGAAGAACAGCGACAGAGCACATTATTGAGTCCGGCGCAACAAAGCTTCATCGATCGGGAACTGGCCTTATTCGAGAAACTGCACGGGGTGTCTCACGTCGCCGAGCACACCATCGTCATGCGCGACGACAAGCCCGTAAAACAAAGATATTATCCCCGGAACCCCGCGATGCAACATGTCATCGATGCCCAAGTAGACGAACTGCTCCGTGACGGGGCCATCGAACCCTCCAGAAGCCCACACAGCGCTCCCATCGTATTGGTCAAGAAGAAAACTGGCGATTGGCGCATGTGTATAGATTACCGTCAGTTAAACACACACTCAGTGCCCGACGCCTACCCAGTCCCGAGAATCAATCACATTTTGGAAAAATTACGCCACGCCCGATATATCTCCACGTTGGACTTGAAGCACGGCTATTGGCAAATTCCCATGGCTAGGGATAGTCGCCAATATACAGCGTTCACGGTCCCTGGGAGAGGATTGTATCAATGGAAGGTCATGCCCTTCGGGTTGCATTCTGCCAGCGCCACGTTTCAACGCGCTCTGGATAGTGTAATCGGCGTGGTAATGGAACCGGTCGCCTTCGCTTACCTAGACGATATTATTATCATAAGCGCGACAGAAGACCAGCACTTTACTCATCTCTCGGAAGTTTTCCGCAGATTGCGGGCCGCGAATTTAAGGATAAATCCAAAGAAGTGTTGCTTCTTCAAGCAGAAACTCGTCTACCTCGGCCACGTCATCAGCAGTGACGGAATCCAGACTGATCCCGAGAAGGTGTCGGCTATCAACGGGTTGAAGGCCCCCTCTAACTTAAAGGAACTCCGCCAATGGATCGGGATGGCCTCGTGGTATCGGCGATTTGTCCCTAGCTTCGCGACTATCGTGCAACCGATGACCGCGCTACTAAAGAAAGGACGGAAGTGGACCTGGGGACCAGAACAGCAAGCCGCCTTGGAAGAAATTAAAAGATGCCTGACTACTGCTCCCGTATTAGGCTGTCCGGATTTCGACCAGAAGTTCATTTTGCAAACAGACGCGAGTGACGTCGGCTTGGGCGTAGTTTTATCACAGGGCTCCGAAAGTCAAGAGAAGGTCATCGCATACGCTAGCCGCCGATTAACCTCCGCGGAACAAAATTACACTACCACGGAGAAAGAGTGTCTGGCCATAATCTGGGCAATCAGGAAGATGCGGTGCTACTTGGAAGGGTACCGATTCGAGGTCGTTACCGACCATCTAGCTCTCAAGTGGCTAAATTCTATTGAGAGCCCTTCTGGCCGAATAGCGCGTTGGGCGCTAGAATTGCAGCAATTCCAATTCGACGTACGCTATCGACGAGGTAAATTGAACGTCGTGGCCGACGCACTTTCTCGACAGCCTTGTGAGATACTGCAGGGTGCTGTCGAACTCGAGGACCACTGCGACTGGATCAAAAGGATGAAGGAGCAAATACAGGAGGAACCCGAGAAATTCGCTGACTACACGAATGAAAACGACCAGCTCTACAGGAACATGGGTTACCGAGCTGACGATGAGGACTACTTCCCGTGGAAGCTCTGTGTGCCAACTTCTCGTAGAAGCCGCGTCTTACGTGAATGTCACGATTCCCCGACCGCAGGACACTTGGGAGTCCGAAAAACAATTACGCGTCTGACCCAGAGGTATTTCTGGCCCGGTATGTATCGCGACGCGAAACGCCATGTTCGCCATTGTGAATCTTGTCAAAAGTTTAAGACGGAACAAACCAAAGCGGCAGGTAAGATGCTAACCCGGGTTGTCAGCGAACCTTTCGACATTCTCTGCGCGGATTTTGTAGGCCCGCTACCCCGGTCAAAACAAGGTAATACCATGCTTCTGGTGTTTCACGACGTATTTTCGAAATGGGTAGAACTGATACCACTCCGGAAAGCCACCGCAGCTCAAGTGCAGAAAGCGTTTCGGGAACGTATACTTGCACGAGTGGGCATTCCCCGGAAGTTCGTGTGCGACAATGGAGCCCAGTTCACAAGCCGGGTCCTGAAAGACTATTTCACCAAGCTCGGCGTAGAAGTCCAGTACACGGCTCCATATTGTCCACAAGAGAATCCCACAGAAAAGACCAACCGCACTGTGAAGACGCTGATATCCCAGCTGTCGGAAGGCGACCAGAGTTCGTGGGATAATATGCTGCCAGAGATATCCCTCGCGATCAATAGCAGTGTATCGGATTCGACGGGGTATAGTCCCGCGTTCCTAACTCAAGGACGGGAACCACGCTTGCCTGCGATGCTGTATGATGAACTGACCCCCGGATCGGCGGTCGTGCATACAGGTCCTGAAGACAAGGCGTCTCACCTCAAAGGAATCTTCGACATCGTACGAGCGAATCTTCAGCGAGCGTCTCAAGACCAGGCGAGACATTATAACCTACGAAGGCGAGCATGGAGACCCACGCTCGGCGGTCAAGTTTGGCTGCGACAGCATCCCTTATCGAAAGCAGCCGAGGGATTCGCCGCCAAACTTGCTCCCAAGTATGACGGCCCTTATACCGTTACGAAATTCACATCTCCGAACTTGGTACGCCTGCAACGTCCCGGAGATCGACGGCGACGGATCGCCAACATATCCCAGCTCAAACCATACTACGCAGAAGCCACTCCAGACAGGATCGATGACAGCGTCGCCGGACTGAGTAACCCGACACAGTAAGCAGCCTGCAGCCGCAGATAAATTAAATATTCATTGTATAACCACCGTATAACCATTGTATAATCACTGTATAAGCCTCGTATAACCATTGTAATAGATTAAGACCGAGTCCTTTGTTAGCTACGCCGTCACGTAGGGAACTCGAAGGTTAGTTTACCGGCGACGGGCGCCTTTTTATCGCGCCGCGGGAAGAAAGGGGGGGGTGTAACGTACACACTTAGGCGTACGATACAATTTTTGAATAATAATATGTTAGGTTATAGGTATAAGCGTCGGACCGTGAATATTAAATATTAAGTTAGTAGTATGTAAGTTATAGGTGTAAGTGATCCATAATGAATAATAAATTTTAAGTTGAAATTGAATATTAAGCTAAGTTCCTAACCCGAGTGGCAACGCCAACAGATTTTTAGTGAGTAAAGAAAATACTAGAAATTAAGAAATATACTAGAAACCCCGAAAGCGGGAAAAAGGGAGCGTGGGGAAGGTGGTCACACACCGATCGAGCGAGCGCTCTCTTGTGTCGGAATGGTAAGACGGGGCGGACGTGTCTCCCGCAGTAATTTTCCGTGTAATTCGAGTAACGCCTCGACCGCGCGACGACAAATGAATAAGGGGCTCTCGTGCCGGAAAAGTAGAACGGAGCGGACGCGCCTCCCTTAACTCGCTTGCCGGATAATTCGAGTTGCGCCTCGACCGCGCGAAGGCACGCGGTTCGTGAAGAAGTGGACGAGTGATTGTTTTGAGGTTAGTGTATGCAAAATTCCTATCCGTCAAACAAAGGCGGTGTAGCGGACTCGTAGGAAGACAGTAGATAAATAAAAAAGGATAATAATAATAATAATAAAATAGAATAATAAAACAAAGTAAATTCCATGATCGTGATTCTTTTTATTTATAGTAGCCTAGCTCCCTTCCTCGTAGTGCATGTGACCTGTACGTGGACATCCGTCCCGTCCGGTCTGGTATCCTAACCTCACTCCCCGTAGTATTTGGGACCTGTACGTGGACACCCGGCCCGTCTGGTCCAGTATCTTGGTTCCCCACATCGTAGCATTTGAGACCCGACGTGGACACCCATCCCGTTCGGTCTAGTATCTTAGATCCCCCCCCCCCCCCCTCGTAGTGCATGGGGCCTGTACGTGGACATCCGTCCCGTCCGGTCTAGTATTTTAACCTCACTCCCCGTAGTATTTGGGACCTGTACGTGGACACCCGGCCCGTCTGGTCCAGTATCTTGGTTCCCCACATCGTAGCATTTGAGACCCGACGTGGACACCCATCCCGTTCGGTCTAGTACCTTAGATTCCCCTCCTCGTAGTGCATGTGACCTGTACGTGGACACCCGGCCCGTCTGGTCTAGTACCCTAGTTTTCCTCCTCGTAGCGCATGCGACCGGCACGTGGACACCCGGCCCGTCTGGTCTAGTACAATAGCTTTTCTCTTCGTAGTGCATGTGACCTGCGCGCGGACATCATTCCCGACTGGTCAATCGTACCGCCATCCTTTCACCTCAATCCCCCCTCGTGTCTGACAAACCCTATCCGGCTTGGCCTCGCCCGAAGGTCCAGCCCGGTGGATTTTTGGCATCCGATACATCGAGAACGACTTGCGCGCGACGCAACTCCCCGGTCCTACTCTCGCGAAATAGTATCCTGGCTTGGCCTGCGACACGCGGAAAGCGACTTACGTGTCCCAATCGCGGAAGTGATCGGCGGGACTACCCGGCGTCCCCATACTCGCGAAACCGTTCGTCTGGCTTGGCCTCGCCCCAAGGTCCAGCCCGTGGATTTTTCACCCAGGAGCAAGACACGGCGTGACCAGCTCCGACACCAACTCTCTCTCCCCCGGCGTCTATGAGAACCTTCGGCGTGACTCCCCAAACGACTCATTCACTCGTTGAATGATACTCTCTAGTCCGGTGTTTCGGTGATTTACAAATTTCTTGTAAAGGACTCCTGGATCTGACTGAGATCTGTACCCCGGCCAGAGAGCATCCTTACAGTTTTAAAGTCTTTTTTGCTTTCAAACTTGGGCATAAGGTTTCGATCTTGCGCGCTGTGTGTCCACATTTTTTACTTGAAGCCTCTGTTACTTCTTTGACAACCCTCTCTACAGATTGCGTATGCGATGCAACGTTGGCTAATCGGACGTCTCGCGAAATAGTAGTCTAGTACAATAGCTTTTCTCTTCGTAGTGCATGTGACCTGCGCGCGGACATCATTCCCGACTGGTCAATCGTACCGCCATCCTTTCACCTCAATCCCCCCTCGTGTCTGACAAACCCTATCCGGCTTGGCCTCGCCCGAAGGTCCAGCCCGGTGGATTTTTGGCATCCGATACATCGAGAACGACTTGCGCGCGACGCAACTCCCCGGTCCTACTCTCGCGAAATAGTATCCTGGCTTGGCCTCGTCCGAAGGTCCAGCCCGGTGAATTTTTGGCCTGCGACACGCGGAAAGCGACTTACGTGTCCCAATCGCGGAAGTGATCGGCGGGACTACCCGGCGTCCCCATACTCGCGAAACCGTTCGTCTGGCTTGGCCTCGCCCCAAGGTCCAGCCCGTGGATTTTTCACCCAGGAGCAAGACACGGCGTGACCAGCTCCGACACCAACTCTCTCTCCCCCGGCGTCTATGAGAACCTTCGGCGTGACTCCCCAAACGACTCGTTCACTCGTTGAATGATACTCTCTAGTCCGGTGTTTCGGTGATTTACAAATTTCTTGTAAAGGACTCCTGGATCTGACTGAGATCTGTACCCCGGCCAGAGAGCATCCTTACAGTTTTAAAGTCTTTTTTGCTTTCAAACTTGGGCATAAGGTTTCGATCTTGCGCGCTGTGTGTCCACATTTTTTACTCGAAGCCTCTGTTACTTCTTTGACAACCCTCTCTACAGATTGCGTATGCGATGCAACGTTGGCTAATCGGACGTCAGGCATTTGGGCAAGCGGAGCTTCTATGATGCGTTGTAGTTCGATTTCCGTCAAGTTGGTGGTTATCGGTGGTTCGAAAATTTTTTCCTCGGGCCATTCGATCATCTCTGTATAATCATTTGCAGAGAAATTCAGGATCGGTGGGATGAATTTCCGGTCGATAGTAGGGTTGCTGCGTTTGCGGGCCTGCAAAATTGGACGAACTGCTTGTTGCCGCACTTCTATCCTCTCGTCGTGTAACATTGCCACCAAAATATTTTCGTGGTGCGCGTGGAAAGCGTTATCTTGGAGTACCTTTTGTGCTACTTCTTTCAACTGCTTGGGTACGTAAAGCAATCATTGTATGCCATAGGATTTTAGAAGCGTTTTTTAAAGTGCCCTCTCGTTTGATACGGAACCATGAGGGAGCGTACACTGTCACCACGAACATTGTAAGATTCTTCAAATTGGCTAAAGGTTTTGGAGTAGAAACGTATAGTCTAAGTATACGGCTACCTGTGGTAAGCCATCTTGCGTGATGCATCTTCCCAGGTTTTTTTTTAGCAAGCTCATCAGAGACTACACCACATGATACGGCTTTGCACATATCATATAGGTAGAGTTGGTCAGTAGGTCTTTTCTTGAAGATAAGTCCAGATAGACTTAAACTCTTCTTCAGCCCCATGAGATTCTGATACAACATGACCAAAATATTCATCACCTGGTTGTTTTACGAGGGATAAATGGTTTTCTTTAACAACTCTTTGGTGTTGCCGGCCATCACTCGTAGTTTCAATCGTAAGAGTATTATCTTCGCGGCCGTCAAAAAATAAAGCTTCAATGGTTGTATCTCGACATTCTTTATCTGTGACTTGACGCTGTGTTTTCGTCTTACTTTGCTCTTGTCAATAATAAGTGGGCCTTTCGATGTAGATGGCATTGTTTTGCCGTGAACGATCCTGGAGAAGAGATGATGCAAGAGATGCTGCAGCTCTGTCTCCAATTCCAAATCTGTCACACTTGCTGGCAAAAGAGGTCAATCTAGGCAGTTTCACTCTAGATCTATCAGCAGATAAAGCGGGTACACTAAAGTCAGCGTCTTTTATATCACTGTCATTTGTTTCATCGTCACTAGCACACACTGAACCACTGGCCAACACATCTTCAGTTGGTCTCTTGTTAACTCTGTTATCCTCGATGGCTTTCCTCTCTTCTTCTCTACTTTGTACGCTGATCTTGCAAAAACTCCCTTTCCGCTGCTGGCACTTTGTTTTGCAAAGAGCATTTACCGATGGAGTGGTGGCACTTGCAGGCAGCTACATCAAACAACACTCTAAACTGTGCATGAAAAACAGAAACTTTTTTTTTGAAAGCATCACTCTTCATGTCTCTTTTAAATGACTTGTTTAGCTGTTGATAGGTAGAAACGTCATTTTTTAACAGTTGCTCCATTCTTGTAACGCTCACCACAGGAATGGAAGCCGATGACCAGACGTCAGTTACGCGTTTCAGCACTAAAGAAGCAGCTTCTCTAAAAGATGGGTTGCTACCTTTCTTATCTTATTTTAATCCATGCCACACGTAAAAGTAATACTCTAAAGCATCCTCTCGAGTTGGCAGCATGCGCCCATCGAAATCTGTAGGATGCCCTAAAATGTTCAATGTAAGATTTCTTCGACATACACTCATGTCGATGTGGATAAATGCAGATAAACAGCTTTACTAAGATTCACTTGTGAACTATTTGAGATACACAAACTAAACAACTGTAGAAAATAAATTTAAAGAACACGCAATCTTTCGACATTAACTTTCAACAAGGGGAAATGAGTAAACAGCGGATTTCGTGGAAAAACGGTCCGATTCGATTACTTTTTCCGACTTTTTGACAGAGTTCTCTAGAATAGGTATAGGTTCGACAGCAATTCATACGTATTTTAGTGTCTGAGAATACCACTTTTGACTAGTACAGGGCCTGTAGGGTAGGCTCGGTTTTGACCAACTTGAGCATGTCTCCGTACGATCCTTCGCTGCATTTAATCAGGATAGCGTCAGAGCGATGGTGTGTCTTACGTGATCTTCGCTTTCCCCGATATTCTATGCAGTCTCGCGGGGCTTCTAGGTTTTGCGCCTTACCTGCTGCCAGCACGTGTTTCTCGGCGGGTTCCCTGCACCAGTATGCATCCTCTCTGTGCTAGCGTGTTCTTGCCCTGGACCAACAATCGATGGTGTTGTGTGCTGAGCTGCGCAGGCGGTCGAGGCCCTGGCGTTCGTCCAGCGTCGCACTTATTTCGCTTTGCAGCTTTTTCATAGCCTGCAGTGAGACGATCGTGGCTTAAGTGACATGACGGACGACCTCCTTGTTGTTACTTTTGGTGTCGGTGAAATTCGGCTGGTTGGTTCCCGACTTCTCTTCGGCGTGGTTTGATCCTTGTTACTGCTGAAGTTGAAAATTGTTCCAGCAACTTTGGGGGGCGCTGACAACGGGTGAGCCTCGGAAGTCTGCCCTATCCCCGTAGAAGACGGCGGCACCTTTTGTTTCATCATCTGAACCTTCTTTAGCAACTCTTCCTCAGCCCTGGCAACTGGAAGAGCCTGGGTCTCGTCATGTCCGGACCGGCGGATCGTTTCTTCGTTCAGGACTTCTTGTTTTAATTCCGCTTGCTTTGCCGTTGGTTCCCCGAAGTTTTTCCCATTGGTGCAGTACACTCGCTTTGGCAGACCTAAACGGGATACGAACTTTCGGAGGTTCGATATGTACAGCCTTCGACGAAAAACATATGATCTGATATGATCTGAGTCATTACTTTGGCTAGTAATGGAAACAGTGTGTACATGTGCGAACGACCCTTCGAGATAGGTCTCTCGCGTTTGGTATCCAGGTCCACTCCCTTAAAAGAGAGAGCAGCACCTTGGCTCCTGCGTGTAGATTTGTTTTGTGTGAAAATTCGATAAAAAGGGCGAATCGATGCTCTCGCGTAACTAAAGCAAGGAACTTGTCACCGTTCGGGATATTTTCATTGGCTAATCGCCCCCAACTCG
Organism: Drosophila gunungcola; assembly: GCF_025200985.1. Taxonomy (NCBI): domain Eukaryota; kingdom Metazoa; phylum Arthropoda; class Insecta; order Diptera; family Drosophilidae; genus Drosophila; species Drosophila gunungcola. Next base: position 186,891 of record NW_026453219.1, on the reverse strand, counting down.
AATTATGTTTATCGAGCGCTCGTATGAATCAAGTTGCGTTTCGTCTAAAAATGGGGCTATACCCTGCAATCTGTCAATAACACGCTGTTGTTTCTGTATAAGAGAGATTTCAATACAATATACTAATTGCTGAATGTGTTCAATTGCCCTCCAAAAGACAACGTTTAGTTCTCGCGATGAGATATGGACTACTGCCAGTGTGTTTACGACTCTGTTAGCTGAAATTCTATAAAAAGGCGAAATATATATGCAATAGTTCGAATTTATCGATAATAGGAGGATAAATATTCAAGTATTTGATCAATGACTGACTCTTCTTACAGGCTTATTGCGCTATTGCAAGGTTTCCTGGCCTTCTTCTTTGTGTCTAGCTGAAAATACTTTTCGTGTTTATAAAAAGATATTGCCTTTTTCGGATTTCAGGAACCGATTGAATTGGCCCGAAGTGGTGTGGCAAAAGTGAATTGTTCTCTTTCAAGAATTGGAGCCCCTGAAACCAGAAATTTTTTTTAGGTTAGTAGTTGTGTAACCCCTCGACACGAAACAGCTAGGAAAATGCATTTTCAACTAATTTGGATAGCGTTTGTACTTTAATTGGCGCTTCGCGAGATTTGGATATTAGCAGATTGACTTAGGTTCCTTGGGTCATCTTCGCTCGTATGTAGATGCGGCATCCGCAAGCTCGTTCTGATGCGTCTGAGAAGCCATGTACTTCGCTATCATGATTGAGTGATGTGTGCAAGAAACGTGGAATGCATAGCGTCGAGTTATTCTAAAGACCTCCTTGAAGGGTTTCCAGCTTAACCTAAAATTGTGTTCTAAGGGGTCTTCCCAATTTAATTTTAAAAGAGATCGGTTTTAAAGAAAAATTTTGCACCGGATAACAATTGAACTGATTAAACCTTAAAAATCGAAAATCCTTGCGATGGTTGATAAAACTGTTCGTCCAGTCTGCACTTCGTTGACGAACTCCTTGGGTCGAAGCCCGAAAGTATCCTAAATAGGCTTCCACGCTAATCCAAGAGCCATTAATGTATCTGACTCGTCGAATTGAATCTTAACATTTGAGTGCAATGATTGTGCCAAGCTTGTCGAGTTGTTTTGGAATTTGGTTAACAAGAGACCCGCTCTACTTAGCAACTCTATCAGCTGCCTCGTTTTGATATCCAATTGACAATGGTCGTCGGCACCTGTAAGTCCGTCATCCACGTATAGATCGGATCGCTCGCTTCGATCGGGAACCCACTCACAATATACGCCAATCTGCGAAAAGCCAGAACCAGGGCAGCTTAGAGCCCGTATTAAGTCGGTATATTTGCAGGTTCTCGGAATTGCCTTTCCAAGGGAAAATTGATAATTCCGATCTCATTCATCCACTACTAATTGTCGGTGTGCTAAAGCTCGAAAAAGTTTGAAATCTGTTCACGCTTGCCTCTTTATTTTATTTGATATTGTATGCTGAACTGTCACCATATATTGTAAAGTAAATATTATAATCCACATCGAAAACGCTAAATCATAAGCTTTCTTGTAACATGCATATCCCAAATAGGATTATAGTCTCACACAGAACTCCGTGAAGTAAGCATCATTGCCTCCGTTCGGCATCGCATCATTGCGTCACCGGTACACTTTGGAAAGTTCCATCAGACGTAAGCTTTGAGATCAGCAGAATTAATCAATTTCATATATATGTTTTATTTATCTGACGGACAAAAAATACAAATAAAAAAAAGTTTTCAAAGCCTCTCATTCGCATTTCCCTTTCATTTTGGCCGATCTTTGATCACTTTGCAAACATGTTTTTAGGAGCAAAAGAACTTTGCTTAAGGAAACATGCAACGAACATAATCGATTACCATCTAAACTCCCAAAATTTGACGGAAAATATGCCGAGTACAATCGTTTCATTGCAGCCTTTAATCATATAGTTCATGATTATCGTTGCGTGGTTCGCTTCTCTCTCTTGGCACCGAACAAAATGCCTTTGAACCCATTTTAATTCAGCTCGTTTTGCAAAAGGTCGATTCAGATTCAAAACATGCATATGATCGAGGTCAAAACTTGGGATAACTTCTACAACATATTAAGAAGGTACTGTCAGTTCGTAGAATGCAGCGCAAAGCCAGGTCAGAAGTTCAAACCATATGCAAAGCGTTCGGAAAAACTATGTCACCCACAAGAAAGCCTTCTTAGCCGCTAGGGGCATTTGTATAAAGTGCAATTCTTCAGATCACAATCTAGGATCGTTCATTCCACATGAGCAGCGCCATGCTTGGGTCAGTCAGGCAGCTCTATGCTTGAATTTTCTTCATAAAGGCCCTATCGCAGCTGACTGTCCTTCGCTGTAAAACTTTTCGCGGGTTGCACCATTCTTTGTTGCATCGCAGGAGTGAAACACAGCAAACTGCTCAATCAAATTTAGAACAAACAATCTGCGCTCAATTTACTCATAGCAAAGTCAAAAGTTGCCCCAATCAAAATTCATTCTCTTCCACGATTAGAGCTCTGTGCTGCATAAATTATTTGCGACCAAAATAAAGCATAAGCTGGATAGACTCCAGAATCGTCTTGCAATGGCTTACTATGCACTCTTCCCAATTAATTTGCTTTTTAGCTAATTGGATCTAATCGGCGTCATGTGCCAGGAAAAGAAAATCCTGCTGACATCTTATCTCGTGGATGCAAGGCCAACGAACTTAAAAATACAAGTTAGTTCACAGGACCAACCTTTCTCAAGATGGAAGAACATCTCTGGCCGCAGTCGTTGTACAACATCGAAATCAAAGAAGCGGATTTGGAAAATCGGAAAGCGTTATCTTTAAAATGCACTGGATCTGAAGAAAGCATCATCGACCAAATACTGAATCGGATCTCTTCGTATCATCGTGTTCTTCGAATCACAGCTTAAATTTTACAATATTCCTGCAAGCAAAAACCTCAGCGTGTCGCAAGCAGTTGCCCTGTCAGCAACTGAGTTGCAGCATTCGTTTCTTTTTATTTTAGGACTAATTCATTATCAAACGTATTTGAAGAAAATTGATTGTTTAAAGAAGGGTAAAGTCTAACGCCTCCAAGAATGCATCATTGATCTCGTCGACTGGTGAGCAAAGTGGTGCGCAACTGTGACCATTGCTATCAATATAAACCTCGTTTGCTGGATCAGATCATGGGTTCACTTCCTGCCGACCGGTTGTAGCTCAAAAAACCATGTGCTGTCTCTGGAGTCGACCTATATGGTCCATTTCTGACGTCCTATCGTATTCGCGAAAAAGCGCCATACAAAACATATATGGCTGTCTTTGATTGCTTTGTTACAAAAGCAGTACATGTAGAATAAGTATCTGATCTTTCGATTAATACTTTTATTCTCTGTTTAAAGCGCAACAATCTTTGTTGGAACCCGCACTTAATTAGAGGAACTTAAAATGCAACTCTTCAGCCAGCAAGCGTTGAAAGACCTACATATGTTCACCGCATCCAATTATAGTAGAATAAACTGTTGCACTTGTTTAGTATTAAGCAGACTTTATTGAATTTTGACCGTTTTCTTATAGTTCCTGTTCGCAATTGCCCGATTTAACATAGCGTCGGTTTTTAACATAAGATGACGCCAAGTTGGCTGCGGTCAGTACCAATATGTATTTAAAAAAGCGTCGGGTTTTAACATAAGATAAAGCGAAGCTAACTGCGAACAGTACCGATATTTAACATTTTGCTGAGTTGCCAGATTGGCAAATATATAACAGCTGATTATTCTAAATGCTGACGACTATGATACATCTAAATTCAAATACTAGTTATATGATACATACTTACATAATGGAGTTGTACAAACTAATACATATAGTCAGTGAGTTATCCTACTGATTATCTGATCAAAATTAGATTTTTTTTACAAATTATGCTTATATAATGTACAATATATTCATATTAGTCCAAACTAGTTGTTATTTATTATTTTTTTAATTTAATTCATTATCCAATGTCTTAAGTTCTGCGCACTCCAAACCCCTAGGTAAGGTCTATGTGCTAATTGAAATTCTTCGACGTCTTTTAGTAAAAATCTGTTATTGCGCATCACTTTCGCAATCATATACGGCCCTTTATGTTTGGGAATCAGTTTTCTAGCAGCACCAGCAGTCGTATCCAAATTCTTCACCATTCTCCAGTCTTCTATTTTATCTATAACGTTATCCCAAGATGCACCTTTACTTTGATCAACTAGCTTCGCCCTATTTCGTTTTGGTATTTATATAATACCTGATTTTCCATTTCTTTCAGTACGTAAAATAGTATCCTATTATCATTCGATTTTCTGTTTACTACACCTTTCTTCATTTTTCTTTCTTCATTTCAATAACTTCTGTATTTTCTAACATGGTTTTAAGATTTTTAATTCTTAAATCTTTTCCTTGACAGATGATTACATTTTCTTCAAAACTATTGCTTTCCACTATTAGAATATTGTTATACCTACTGAAAGCATCAACATGCTGCATATTGTTCCTAGCTCTATGTTCAAGATCATAATTTTTTTTCTCTAATGCCCATCTTGAGATCTTCGGATTAAGTTCTGCTCATTTAATTTTAACTTAAGGGCGATACAGTCTGTTACTAGTTTGATATGATTTCCTTGCAGGTATATCCTAAATCTACAAAGAGCATTTATAACTGCCAAAATTTAAAGTTCAAAACTATGCAATAGCTTCATTCGCGGTGGTACGCTTAGAAAAATAGAATACAGGGTTATTTTGCCATCGTCTTTCTTATGTAGAAGTACCGCACCAAACCCTAAAGCACTCGCGTTACAAGGTAATTCTTTATCATCTTTGTAATTATATAAAACTATTACCGGTAACCCGATAAGCTTTTCTTTTAATTTTTGAAAACAATTCATTTCTTCTTCTCCGAATCGAAATGGTTTGTCATTTCTCAAAAGATCGTACAATGGCTTTGCCATTGTATAAAAATCCTTTATGTTAACTGTTATGTATAAGCATAATGTATTCTCGCTACATCGCACTCACCGAGAACGCTTCTAACCAAACACAACATTATTGGTGACGAGGATAAAAAGCAGAATCTCAGCCACAAGAATTATCGTTTTTGTGTAAAATCGTAAAGGAATACAACATTCTTGTGTAAACCGTGTTATCAGCCGCAAAAACACATCGTTTTTGTGTAATACAGTGTCGCGTATTGGTTGATTTTCATCAAGATGCCGGCAGATCAGAACATAATCCAGACAATGCTTGCTCAATAGCAAGAATTTACAGCAGCTCTTATTGAACAACAACGAACATGGATGCAAGCAATCCTAGAAAAAAAACGCTTCTCCAGTTGCTAGTGATTCAAGCCACGCGGGTGAATTATCTATGTGTCCTCCATTCCACAAATTCGACAAAGACAATCAAAATTGGGAGTCATATCTGGAACAATTATCGCAGCACTTCAACGCATATTCGGTTAGTGCAGAACAAAAACAAAAAGCTTATTTCATTTCATGGTGTGGTGTTAACATATTCGAACTATTAAAAAATCTATTCGGGAGTAACAGTTTGAACACGTATACATACAAGCAGCTCACAGACAAGGTAACGGAGCATTTCACCACAAAACGCCATATTGTAGCAGCTCGCTACCAGTTTTTCAAACGAGAGATGAAGCATTCACAAACACATAGAGAGTGGGTAGCCGACTTGCGCGGGATCGCTCGTGAATGCCAATTTGTGTGCAACACAAACGGTTGTTTATCAAATTATGTAGATGAGATGATACGAGATCAGATCATAGTACATACTCCGTATGATGCAGTCCGGGCATCTGCTCTTCAAAAGTCACAGCCAACTCTTAAAGATGTTCTCATAGTTGCAGAAACCTATGAGACAACAACAAAAACCGTTGCAACGCTAAAAGAGAACGTATACAAACAGGATCCAATCAATGCGATCCACACATACACAAAAACGCCAGCAAGCAGTGGAAATGATGCCAGATCGTTTAAAGGTGATCATAAATCTTGCTCTGGTTGTGGTCAAACTCACCAGAGAGAAAAATGTAAGTTTAGAACCGCCGTATGTCACAAGTGCGGTAGGAAAGGTCATATAGCAGTCGTCTGTATGTCAAAGTATGTCAAGTCAAATGTCAAATGGCAGGGTCAAGTAAATAACCGGGAAGTAAAGTCCAATAAGAACGAAGCAAACGAAGTCGAAGTGATCGAAGCAGTTTACAGTGTCACAGGTCAAGTAAAATTTCAACAAAACAGAAAAGTTATTGACCTTGAATTATTAAAACAAGTTATCTCATTTCAAATGGATTCCGGAGCAACAGCATCCGTGATAAACTCCAATACATACGCTTTGCTGCAGAAGCCGAAATTGCATAAGTGTTCCCGAGTTTTACATGCGTTTGGACATACTCCAATACCAATACTAGGGGAGCTGCACACTTTCACAAAGTGCGGAGAGAAAGAGAAACAAGTGGTCATAATCGTGGCAAATATAGAAAGTTCTACTAATCTCTTCGGCATGGATTTATTTAAAGTTTTCGGATTTGATATCATGCAAGTATCAAACATTTTTGAGGTACATAATGACAAAGTAAGTGACCTCTGCAACAAGTACAGCGAAGTGTTTGAACCAGCCATGGGTGTCATTAAAGACTTCAAAGCCAGCGTATTTTTAAAATCTTCAGCGACACCAAAGTTTTATAAATGCCGCCAAATTCCGTTCGCTCAAATGGACAAATTTAAAGCAGAAGCAGACAGACTCACACAAGCCGGAATTTGGAAACCAGTAAAATTCAGCAATTGGGCATCCCCAATCGTGCTCGCTCCTAAGCCAGGTTGCGATATTCGTATTTGTGGCGATTTTAAACAGGCAGTCAACGCACAAATCGACGTCGAACAGTACCCGTTACCAACAAAAGAAGCTCTATTTCACATCATTCGTCATGGTAAGCAGTTCAGCAAGATAGACCTCAAAGATGCCTATCTCCAGATGGAATTAGATGAGGCTTCGAAGGAAATCATGGTGGTAAGCACACCACTGGGCCTTTTTCAATATCAGCGTCTTCCTTACGGGATTGCAAGCGCACCAGCTATCTTCCAAAGATACCTCGAGCAACTTCAAAAAGGAATAGAAGGTTGTGGCAACTATTTAGATGACATCATCATCTCAGCACCTACAAGCGAGGAACATCTGAACCGAATCGACCGAGTTCTCAGCACTCTTCAAGAGAACGGCTTCAGATGCAAACGGCAAAAATGCTTATTTTTCAAGGACGAAATAGAATACTTAGGGCGAAGAATCAGCGCAAACGGCATTCTCCCAGACAGCTTCTAACTTACAACAATTGGAAGCATTCATGGGTAAAGTTAATTATTATTGTAATTTTATTCCGAACTATTCGCAGTTGGCTGCTCCATTGAATCAACTTCGCAGAAAAGACGTAGCCTTCTTTTTTGGTCCACAACAGCAGCAGGCTTTTACAGCTCTTAAGTCCCACATCATTAACGCAACGCAGCTAGCTCACTTTGATGAAAAATTACCGCTAGTGCTCGCTACAGATGCCTCATCCTTTGACATCGGGGTAGTCCTTTCGCATCTTCAGCCAAATGGCGGAGAGAGACCCATTGTTTTCGCATCTAAATCGCTCGACAAGCATCAGGTTAAATACAGCCAAATCGAAAAGGAAGGACTTTCCATAATATTTGGAGTAAAGCGTTTTCATCAATACCTTTATGGCAGAAAATTTATCCTAATCACAGACCACAAGCCGCTTGTTACCATTTTTAATCCAGGCAAGCATCTCCCGTTGATGACGTCAAACATGCTACAACGTTGGGCTATTATTTTCATGGCCTACAATTTCGATATTCAGTATCGATCCACATCTGCTCATGGTAACGCAGATGCTCTTTCACGCCTTCCAGTGGGTACAGATCCAGACTTCGACAAAGGAGAGGAAGCTTGCCTCACTGTAGTCGAAGTGTCACCACCGTTAAATTCCGAGCAAATTCGCAACCACATGGACAAAGACAAAGTTCTCAAACAGGTCCTGCAGTACTTATCTATAGGATGGCCAGAAAAACTCCAGCCAGGCAACGAAGCCCTTTTGCCTCAATCAATTGCTTTGCCTACACACAGACGCAAATCGTATTATAATTCCAGCCAGTCTACGTGCCCATATCCTAAAACTCTTACATGAAGGCCATTGGGGCATTATTCGAATGAAGCAGTTGGCAAGACAACATGTTTGATGGCCTACCATAGACGATGACATCAAAAGCCTTGCTCAGTCTTGTAGCATCTGCAAGTGCAACAATCCTGCACCACCAAGAGAGTACCAAAGTTGGCCAGCAGCAACAACAGCATGGGAGCGAATTCATATCGACTTCGCAGGTCCAATCTTTGACGCTATGTGGCTCATATGCGTGGATGCGTATTCACAGTTCCCATTTGTCATCCAAATGTCGTCTATAAACCGTGTTATCAGCCGCAAAAACACATCGTTTTTGTGTAATACAGTGTCGCGTATTGGTTGATTTTCATCAAGATGCCGGCAGATCAGAACATAATCCAGACAATGCTTGCTCAATAGCAAGAATTTACAGCAGCTCTTATTGAACAACAACGAACATGGATGCAAGCAATCCTAGAAAAAAACGCTTCTCCAGTTGCTAGTGATTCAAGCCACGCGGGTGAATTATCTATGTGTCCTCCATTCCACAAATTCGACAAAGACAATCAAAATTGGGAGTCATATCTGGAACAATTATCGCAGCACTTCAACGCATATTCGGTTAGTGCAGAACAAAAACAAAAAGCTTATTTCATTTCATGGTGTGGTGTTAACATATTCGAACTATTAAAAAATCTATTCGGGAGTAACAGTTTGAACACGTATACATACAAGCAGCTCACAGACAAGGTAACGGAGCATTTCACCACAAAACGCCATATTGTAGCAGCTCGCTACCAGTTTTTCAAACGAGAGATGAAGCATTCACAAACACATAGAGAGTGGGTAGCCGACTTGCGCGGGATCGCTCGTGAATGCCAATTTGTGTGCAACACAAACGGTTGTTTATCAAATTATGTAGATGAGATGATACGAGATCAGATCATAGTACATACTCCGTATGATGCAGTCCGGGCATCTGCTCTTCAAAAGTCACAGCCAACTCTTAAAGATGTTCTCATAGTTGCAGAAACCTATGAGACAACAACAAAAACCGTTGCAACGCTAAAAGAGAACGTATACAAACAGGATCCAATCAATGCGATCCACACATACACAAAAACGCCAGCAAGCAGTGGAAATGATGCCAGATCGTTTAAAGGTGATCATAAATCTTGCTCTGGTTGTGGTCAAACTCACCAGAGAGAAAAATGTAAGTTTAGAACCGCCGTATGTCACAAGTGCGGTAGGAAAGGTCATATAGCAGTCGTCTGTATGTCAAAGTATGTCAAGTCAAATGTCAAATGGCAGGGTCAAGTAAATAACCGGGAAGTAAAGTCCAATAAGAACGAAGCAAACGAAGTCGAAGTGATCGAAGCAGTTTACAGTGTCACAGGTCAAGTAAAATTTCAACAAAACAGAAAAGTTATTGACCTTGAAATATTAAAACAAGTTATCTCATTTCAAATGGATTCCGGAGCAACAGCATCCGTGATAAACTCCAAAACATACGCTTTGCTGCAGAAGCCGAAATTGCATAAGTGTTCCCGAGTTTTACATGCGTTTGGACATACTCCAATACCAATACTAGGGGAGCTGCACACTTTCACAAAGTGCGGAGAGAAAGAGAAACAAGTGGTCATAATCGTGGCAAATATAGAAAGTTCTACTAATCTCTTCGGCATGGATTTATTTAAAGTTTTCGGATTTGATATCATGCAAGTATCAAACATTTTTGAGGTACATAATGACAAAGTAAGTGACCTCTGCAACAAGTACAGCGAAGTGTTTGAACCAGCCATGGGTGTCATTAAAGACTTCAAAGCCAGCGTATTTTTAAAATCTTCAGCGACACCAAAGTTTTATAAATGCCGCCAAATTCCGTTCGCTCAAATGGACAAATTTAAAGCAGAAGCAGACAGACTCACACAAGCCGGAATTTGGAAACCAGTAAAATTCAGCAATTGGGCATCCCCAATCGTGCTCGCTCCTAAGCCAGGTGGCGATATTCGTATTTGTGGCGATTTTAAACAGGCAGTCAACGCACAAATCGACGTCGAACAGTACCCGTTACCAACAAAAGAAGCTCTATTTCACATCATTCGTCATGGTAAGCAGTTCAGCAAGATAGACCTCAAAGATGCCTATCTCCAGATGGAATTAGATGAGGCTTCGAAGGAAATCATGGTGGTAAACACACCACTGGGCCTTTTTCAATATCAGCGTCTTCCTTACGGGATTGCAAGCGCACCAGCTATCTTCCAAAGATACCTCGAGCAACTTCAAAAAGGAATAGAAGGTTGTGGCAACTATTTAGATGACATCATCATCTCAGCACCTACAAGCGAGGAACATCTGAACCGAATCGACCGAGTTCTCAGCACTCTTCAAGAGAACGGCTTCAGATGCAAACGGCAAAAATGCTTATTTTTCAAGGACGAAATAGAATACTTAGGGCGAAGAATCAGCGCAAACGGCATTCTCCCAGACAGCTTCTAACTTACAACAATTGGAAGCGTTCATGGGTAAAGTTAATTATTATTGTAATTTTATTCCGAACTATTCGCAGTTGGCTGCTCCATTGAATCAACTTCGCAGAAAAGACGTAGCCTTCTTTTTTGGTCCACAACAGCAGCAGGCTTTTACAGCTCTTAAGTCCCACATCATTAAAGCAACGCAGCTAGCTCACTTGATGAAAAATTACCGCTAGTGCTCGCTACAGATGCCTCATCCTTTGACATCGGGGTAGTCCTTTCGCATCTTCAGCCAATTGGCGGAGAAAGACCCATTGTTTTCGCATCTAAATCGCTCGACAAGCATCAGGTTAAATACAGCCAAATCGAAAAGGAAGGACTTTCCATAATATTTGGAGTAAAGCGTTTTCATCAATACCTTTATGGCAGAAAGTTTATCCTAATCACAGACCACAAGCCGCTTGTTACCATTTTTAATCCAGGCAAGCATCTCCCGTTGATGACGTCAAACATGCTACAACGTTGGGCTATTATTTTCATGGCCTACAATTTCGATATCCAGTATCGATCCACATCTGCTCATGGTAACGCAGATGCTCTTTCACGCCTTCCAGTGGGTACAGATCCAGACTTCGACAAAGGAGAGGAAGCTTGCCTCACTGTAGTCGAAGTGTCACCACCGTTAAATTCCGAGCAAATTCGCAACCACATGGACAAAGACAAAGTTCTCAAACAGGTCCTGCAGTACTTATCTATAGGATGGCCAGAAAAACTCCAGCCAGGCAACGAAGCCCTTTTGCCTTACTTTAACCGGAAGTTTGCTCTTACAATTAACAATCAATTGCTTTGCCTACACACAGACGCAAATCGTATTATAATTCCAGCCAGTCTACGTGCCCATATCCTAAAACTCTTACATGAAGGCCATTGGGGCATTATTCGAATGAAGCAGTTGGCAAGACAACATGTTTGATGGCCTACCATAGACGATGACATCAAAAGCCTTGCTCAGTCTTGTAGCATCTGCAAGTGCAACAATCCTGCACCACCAAGAGAGTACCAAAGTTGGCCAGCAGCAACAACAGCATGGGAGCGAATTCATATCGACTTCGCAGGTCCAATCTTTGACGCTATGTGGCTCATATGCGTGGATGCGTATTCACAGTTCCCATTTGTCATCCAAATGTCGTCTACAACAACCGCCAACACGATCGCTGCACTTTCTTCGATTTTCGCCATCGAAGGATACCCGAAAACCATGGTTAGCGACAACGGTCCTCAGCTTACAGCTGACGCCTTCGAAGAATTCTGCAAACTGCACGGTATAAAGCATATTACCACAGCACCGTTTCATCCAGCATCCAACGGATTAGCAGAGCGATTTGTACAGACATTTAAATTCGCAGTCAAGAAGAACCTCAAAGACGGTATACCACTTAGGGAAGCTGTAACAAAATATCTTTCTTCTTACAGGTTCACTCCAAACGCCCAAGGTAAAACTCCTGCAGAGTTAATCCACGGTCGACCAGTCCGCACCGTGCTTAGTCAACTTTTCGAGCAGCCTGTCGAGAATAAACGGAGAATCACCAAGTACATCTCTAATCAAATGGTATACGCTCGAAACTATTCAAGGGGAGAAAAGTGGATTGAAGGCATTATCGACCGTCCAGTTGGAAAAATGCTGTTCATTGTTCGCACGTCAAATGGTTACATCAAGCGCCATTTCAACCAGCTAAAACCGAAGTTGTCAGCAAACAACTCAATCAAGAGACCTCCAGAGTTTTGGTGGATTCCTGAACTGCCAAAGCCATCCTGCAATCAAGAAATACAGCAACAAGATCGACCGCTAACTCCGCCAGTTGTTCAGCAATCTGATCCTGTTCCTGTTTCTCGTCCTCCTGAACGCGCAGCAGAGCCTACCCAGCAGCCGAGGCAGAAACAATCTACACGACGTCTTTCCGGCATACCAGTACGCCAAAGCAGCCATTTTCGCCAAGAATTCGATCGTTTTAAGCCAAAGGACTTCAGAAAATCTGAATAGTTCTTAATTAAAGGAGGAGATGTGTTATGTATAAGCAAAATGTATTCTCGCTACATCGCACATCCAAAACTAATCTGTATTCGTATTCCTTCGTTCTATAAGCACACACATGTATACACACACACGTTACTTTTGTTCATTCTCTCGCTGATCTCTGAATAAAGTCAGTCTGTACCTAGCACTCACCGAGAACGCTTCTAACCAAACACAACATTAACAGACTTTATCGCCTGCCCTAATCCCATTTTCAAAAATTAAAAATCCTAAATACTTTAAATTTGAATTCAAAAACTCGCATTAGTCCAATCGAAGTACCAATCTATTCTGAGAAAGCCTTTCGTCTAACGTTTTTAAATGCTCATTAATATTTGTTCTGGCAACCATTATGTCATCCATGCAAACTACTTCGTTATTGGCTCTAATCATGTCATCGAAAATTTTATTAACAAAGCGTTGAAAAACAGCCGGTGCGCTTTTTATACCTACCGGCCTTCTTAAAAATTCGAATTGTCCTAGTGGAGTTACGAATGACGTATATTTGACAGATTTACAAAAACATGAAAATATCCATTTATTAGGTCTAACTTTGAAAATACTCTTTGGCAACTAATTTATCTAATAAATCATGTATGTGTGGTAGAGGGTAATTGTCTATTAAAAGTGCTTTGTTAAGTTTCCTATAATCAATACATAGTCTTATGTCACCTGTTTTCTTTTGACTAAAACTATCGGAGATGCCAATTCTGATTCGCTTGGTCTTATTATTTCGTTTTTCAAATATTCATCTAATAATTTTTGTAGCTTATACTTTTCTGTATATGATAATCGTCGAGGTCTGCAACTAAAAGGCTTTGCATTCTCTAAACATAATTTAAATTCTTCTCTAGTCATACGCTTTTCAGGCCTAATTGCTTTCAGATAGCTGTTTTTAATTATTTTTAAGAATCGACATTGTATTTGATGAGTTGTGCTTGTGTTTCAGTTAAAGTCAATGGTTTAATCGTTTGTAAATTAAATGTTAATTTCTTACATTAACCGTCCTTTGTTCTTTAATAATTGTTTCATCTGTCTTTTTATTGACTTGTTTCATATTTGTTTGTTCTATATTATCATTATCCTGTCTCATAACTGTCTGCCCTGTTGTTTCACTGTCTCGTCTCATAACTGTTTGACCTGTTGTTTCACTGGTTTGTCCCGTAACTTTTTGACCTGTTGTTTCTCTGGTCTGTCCCGTTGTTGTTTCACTGTTTTGTCCCGTAACCTGTTGACCTGTTCTTTCACTGTTTTGTTTGTTTCTAAATTTAAATCGTAAGCTTGTATGAAATTTCTACCTAAAACCACATCATGGATCATAGACTCATTTGCAACAACCGTTAAATTAAAATAACATTTTATTCTTCCTTTTAGTACAATACATAAAATTTTTCCGTATATTTTTAATGGTCTTTTGATTAAGCCATAATAATGTTTGGTGACTTCTTGTAGTTGGGCTTCAATGGGCAATAAAGATTTTTCAATTAATGAAATAGTACTTCGTGAGTCTAGAATGCATGCTGCAACCATAGGAGATATAATTTGACTGTCAAAATGTTAAATTTTCAGCATTTCCCTTCCTTTCCTGACATTGAGCTACAAAGTGGCCGAACTTGCCACAAGCATAGCAAGATCATGGCTCTCTTGTTGGCTTTCGACAATCCTTGGCGATGTGTCCTCTGGTGTTTCAGTTACCGCAGCGAAATCCTCCGTTGTTGTTTGCAGTCACCTCCTTCGAAACAGACTCCTAAGGGTTGCTCAAAAAGATACCAGCAAACGCACGCAGAATTTGAATGGGATCTGTGAAAAACTGGATCCGGGCTTGACCAAATTCTGTGCTGGTATTCCCTCGACTATCTGGTCAACTAACTCGTCAGGCTCGATGTCGATGCTGCTTGCCAACATCGTCTTGGCTTCAAAATACAACGCGAATTTTTCTGTACGGTGCCACTTCAAATTTTCAAATTTGCGACGTGCTGTTGCTTTAGAAAGTTCATCGCCGAATGCTAAAATCAGTTTTTCCAACAGATTCTCTGCTGGCTCCATGATGCGCGTTGCATTTGCGTGCAAGCGCTGGGCGTTGCCCTTCATTTTGGACACAGTCACTCTTCACTCACACTGCATCCAGGTTGTACATTTCAGCAATGTTACTTACATGCTGAGTCCAAATTTTTGCACAATTGCTGAGCGGAAGCAATCTGAGCTTAAGAGAAGTTTCAGCCGCTGTACCCAGAGATAGCTGATGAGGCTGCGGTGACGTTGAGTCGAAACTAGCGCCAGTCCTATCTGAGTCCGGTGTTCACGCCCTAGGTAGTGCTCGTTTGATGAAAATTATCAAAAAGTTGTGTTTTAAAAGCCAATCGTCCAATCGTCAAAATGCCGTCAAAATAATGGTAATCGTTGAGCCTGACCGTCATTTAAGCAGTAAATCAATTGCCCAGGAGCTAAACATTGCTCAAAAAACAGTTTGGAACCATTTAACAAAGGCTGGATACACAAAGAAGCTCGATGTATGGGTGACACATGAGATATCAAAAAAAAACATTTTGGACCGAATTTTGATATGCGAATCGCTGCTGATTCGCAAAAAAAACCGACCCGTTGTTGAACCGGATGGTGGTCACTTACGACAACGTGAGGCGAAAACGGTCGTGGTCGAAGTAGGATGAGCCGGCCCAGGCGTTGGCTAAGCCAGGATTGACGGCCAGAAAGGATTTTCTGTGTGTTTGGTGGGATTGATAAGGAATTATCTACTATGAGCTGCTCCCCTATGGCCAAAGACTTTATTTGGTTTTGTACTGTCAACAATTGGACCCTCTGAAAAAAGCAATTGCCCAGGAGCGCCCCAATTTGCATCCACTTTATAGCCCGGACTACGCACCAAGTTACTACCACCTTTTCCTATCAATGTCGAGCGATTTGGATAGTTTAAAATTAGCTACAAGAGAGGATTGTAAAAGCCGACTGGCTCCGTTTATTGCAAATAAGGACGAATGATTTCATGAGAGAGGTATCTTGGAAATACCATCAAAATGGCAATAGGTTGTAGAAAAAAATGGTGCTTATTTCTTAGTTCTTCGACATATAGTATTGGGTAATTATTTCAAAATTACGGTTTAAATTTCATCAAAATCGGACGACTATATATCACATAGCTCCCATAGAAATAATAAAAATATATAAAATAACTATCTAATAATTGAGCTGCAAATCATCATAGTTTCAATGTTTTTTTTTAGCACATACTTAAGTAAATCATAATTTAAATGTTTTTAATGCAATAGCTGCAAGGGTATATGAACTTCGGCTTGCCGAAGTTTGCTTTCCTTCTTGTTCTTTTTTTCATTTTTTTCCGATTGTTCCTAAAAGAGCTACATAATATAGTCGACCGATTTTGATGAAATTTAAACCGTAATTCTGTAATTCGTAAATGTCAAAGAACTAAAAAAAAATAAAATATATTTTTCCGATTGTTCCTATGGGAGCTATATGCTATAGACGTCCGATCCGGCTCGTCCCGACTTATATACTACCTGCAATAGAAAGACAACTTTTGGGAAAGTTTCATGCAGATAGCTTAAAAACTGAGAGACTAGTTTGCATATAAACGGACGGACAGACGGACAGACGGACGGACAGACGGACATGGCTAGATCGACTCTACTAGTGATGCTGATTAAGAATATATATACTTTATAGGGTCGGAAACGTCTCCTTCACTGCGTTGCAAAATTCTGACTGAAATTATAATACCCTCTGCAAGGGTATAAAAAATTAAAACTTTGTGTTTTTAAATTTTTCTATAAGTTCTTCGACATATAGTAATGGATAAATATTTCAAATAGGGAAATACAATACAAGAGTGCATCTTTAGAACAAAGTGACAACAATTATTTATTTTCTAGCAACTTATTTCAAATATATTAAATTAAAATAATATGTAATAGGTAAATGAGATATATTTATACCCTTGCAGAGGGTATTATAATTTCAGTCAGAAGTTTGCAACGCAGTGAAGGAGACGTTTCCGACCCTATAAAGTATATATATTCTTGATCAGCATCACTAGTAGAGTCGATCTAGCCATGTCCGTCTGTCCGTCCGTTTATATGCAAACTAGTCTCTCAGTTTTTAAGCTATCTGCATGAAACTTTCCCAAAACTTGTCTTTCTATTGCAGGTAGTATATAAGTCGGAGCGAGCCGGATTGGACGACTGTAGCATATAGCTCCCATAGGAACAATCGGAAAAATAAATGAAAAAAAATTATAACTTTGCTGTTTTTTAATTTTTTTTTAGTTCTTCGACATTAAGTAATGGTTTAATATTTCAGAATTACGGTTAAAATTTCATCAAAATAGGACGACTATATCATATAGCTCCAATAGAAATAATAAAATTATATAAAATAACTACCTAATAATGAGCTGCAAATCATCATTGCTTCAATGTTTTTAGACATATACGCAAGTAAATCATAATTTTAATGTTTTCAAAAATATTTAATACTTGCAATAGCTGCAAGGGTATATAAACTTCGGCTTGCCGAAGTTTGCTTCCATTCTTGTTTAATTTTATTTTTTAAGTTTTTCGACATATAGAAATGGTTAAATATTTCAGAATTATGGTTTAAATTTTATGAAAATCGGAAGACTATATCATACAGCTCCCATGGAAACAATAAAAATAACAAAAAAAAAAATGTTTAATAATTAAATTTTTTTATTTTAAAATTTTTTTAGAAATTGTTTTTGATTAATTAATAATTTGACAGTTCGCTTTTCATTTTATTAAAATCGGATAACGATATAATATAGCTGCCATAGGAACTATCAAATAATTGAGTTGCAAATCATCATAGCTTCAATGTTTTTAAGCATATACGAAATTCAATCATAATATTAATGTTTTCAAGAATATGTTATTTTTGCATTAGCTGCAAGGGTATATGAACTTCGGCTGGCCGAAGTTTGCTTCCTTTCTTGTTCTATCATAATTTCAGTCAGAAGTTTGCAACGCAGTGAACGAGACATTTCCGACCCTATACAGTATTTATATTCTTGCTCAGCATCACTAGGAGAGTCGATCTGTCTGTTTGTCCGTCTGTCTTTTTGTCCGACTGTCCGTTCGTTTATTCGCAAACTAGTCTCTCAGTTTTAAAGCTATCTGCATGAAAATTTACAAAAAACTGTCTTTCTGTTACAGGTAGTATATAAGTAAGTACATAGCTCCCATAGAAACAATCGGAAAAATAAATGACACAAATTATAAGTTTGCCCTCTATTAATTTTTTTTAGTTCTCCGACATATAGTAATGGTTAAAAATTTTAGAATTACGGGCTAAATTTCATCAAAATCGGACTACTATAACATTATAATGAGCCAATCTTAAGAACTTTAAGACTTTTTAACTCTTTGCCACTAAGTATTCGATTGGTTTGGGGATCCAAGAAGGATGTGCTTAGGCAATTACTTAGGGAATATTTTTTAATTAATACTTAGTTTTAAGTTAAGTTAGCTGATAGCCAGATAAGGATATATCCATTGGCGAATAAATGAATAAATAAATAAATAAATTATGCTCGCATGGGACCAATAAATAAATTTTTTTTAATTGTAACTTTTCTATTTTGTAATTTTTTTTAAAAATTTTTGTTGAATTATTAATTAATTGACAGTTTAGAATTACGCTTTTAATTTTATTAATATTGCAATAGCTGCAAGGGTAAATGAACTTCGGCTTGCCAAAGTTTGCTTCATTTCTTGTTTTGGTTCAATTAAAAGCTTAAGATGAAACTGTCCCATACTATTGTGAAATTTAATTATGCTGACCAATGCAATTTGTTTGGGACTTGGAATTTACTTTACTTTACTTTAAATTTAATTTGCTTATTTTTACCAGAGATTTAAGTATCGTATCAGTTTTTTCTTTTTCCTTGTAATGTGTTTTGTCCTGATTAGTAAATGCTTTGATTAATGAAATCAATCAATTTTGTGTTTATTGGAGTTATGGTAAATCTCATCACTCGTCTCCAGTACCCTTGTGATGATATGTTTGGTCGATATTTTTCATATGTTTTGGGTGTTTTGGGAATTAATTTATTAGTCTGCCCAAGGCCATTTGTTTCTGGTACCAATTAAGTTTTAATTGGTCGTCTACACGGTAAACCATTCCCTCGAGAAATGGTATTCTTTCGTCTTCTTTTAACTCCAATATAAACTTAATGTCTTTGTGGTAAGTATTTAATTTTTACAAAGCTCCAACAATATCTTTTTCGTTTACTATTACAAATAAGTCGACCACATAATTAATCAGTAACCGTGCTTCACCGATAGTTTTTCCATTGTAAGTCCTTTTAGCTGTATTAATTTTTGGTTCTTATATATAAAATATATCTTTTCGGTTATTACAAAACGTATCATTTCCATAAAAAGTTTTTTGGGAATACTGGTGTGCTTTTCCAATTCTGGCCCTCTTTTTTTTTTCAGGGCTAAGTCCGTTGGTACGCTTGGGAATAGGGACACAACATCAAACGATACAAGTCTTTCATATTCAAAAATATGAGTGAAAATTTAATATTATTTTGTATTAAGAAACGCGAAACTTGTGACTGCAGTAGGTTCGAGATAATTTATTTGCGATAAGTTGTGGAAAATTTGTGCGAAAGTATGACGACGAAAGGGAGTGGTTACGATGACGCTCAACTGGTCACTAAATTTAATATTCCAATAATTTCTCTTAGAACCTAACTTATGCTAAGGTGGCGAGAGACGGGGCGAATTCGCAAGAGCGAGCGGACGAAAGCTTTATTGGCTACCGCTCTCGCCCTACAACTAGTGACTTCAAATAAAAAGCGCCAAGTGCGCAAACACCGCCCCCTCTGAATGGACGACCTCCTTCAGCCCAGAACGGGCAACAGGGCCAGTCGGTGGAATGCTCGCAAATACTCCCCCTCCTGCGTCCTGACGTCCGCCACGCGAACCTTTTATCGGAGCCGGCGTGCACCGCTACCACTCGGCCTTTCCTCCACTGCTGGGTCGGAAGGTTGTCTTCTGCTACGACGACGAGCGCTCCCACGACGATGTTGGGCTCCCCCTGGTGCCACTTGGACCGCTGCTGGAGGCTGGAGATGTACTCCCGGGACCATCGCTGCTAAAACCTGTGCCTAAGAGACGAGACACCTCGCCATCGTCGAAAGCAGGTCAGGCTGATCTGGTTCGGGAGCGCCGCTTATGGTGGGGCTAGAAGGGGGCCGCCGATGAGCAGATGACCGGGGGTCAGGGCTTCGCCGTCGTTCGGGTTGCTGCTTAGAGCTCCGAGGGGCCTGGAGTTGAGCACGGCCTCCACGCTGGTGAGCAGAGTTCCAAACTCCTCTGCGGTCAAGAGGTCTTGGCCTACCGTTCGAAGGAACAGGTGCTTTGCAGACTTCACACCTGCCTCCCATAGTCCGCCGAAGTGCGGTGCTCTGGGCGGTATGAACGCAAACTCGCATCCTTTTTTTGATGTGAATGCTTCGATACCGCCCCCCTGCTCCTCCAGACGGGCTCGGAACTCTCTCATGTGCCGACGAAGTCGGTGGCGTTGTCGCACCACACCTTTTCCGGAATCCCGCGACAACTCACGAACCTTCGAATTGACAACAAGAACGCATCAGTCATTAGGACAGACACAAATTCTAAATGGATCGCTTTGGACGCAAAACAGACGAACAAGGAAACGTACGACTTGTACGGTGGCTTACCACTGATACGATACGTTGTGCTGAAGGGATCACAAAAATCAACGCCACAAATATTGAACGGGCGGTGAGCTCGAAGTCTATCTGCTGGCAAGTTTCCCATAATTTGCGTCAAGAGTTGCGGCTTACAGCGAAAGCAGCGCATGCACGACCGAACTGTTCGTCGGCAGACTTCTTGAGCATTAACTAGCCAGATTTTCTCGCGCAGACGACTTACGAGAGCTCGTGGGCCAGCGTGACAGTTCGTAACGTGCAGGTATGACACATAGGATCTGACGAACTGTGAGCTTTTAGACAGCAACAACGGGAATTTGGCTTCGTATGGGATAGGAGCATTCAACAACCGACCCCCAACTCGTAGCAATGTCGAGGAGCACCAATCTAAATTATTTTCCTGAAGAAAAGGGTTTAACTTTTGAATATTCGTTGCTACCGCTTCGACACCTTTCTGCACCTTTGAATAAAACGAAAAGCCCACACGAAAACTCCCAGAAGCTTCAGGTGCGACGAAAAGGACTCTATTTTCTGAAGCACATAATTTGGCTCTGGGCTGACTACGAGAGCTATTGCCGATTTGCGTAGCTCCATCGACATTACATCAGCCGGCAGTTCGAAATGTTTATTTACAGGCCAATTATTTTCTGAGTCTAGCAAGAACGAAGGCCCACCGAATCTGCTGGGTTGACTTTCGTGGGAACGTGTCTTCAAATTGCTTTCTCCGACCACTCCTTAATTTCTGAAACCCGGTTTGAAACAAAAAACGACAACGGCGAGGGATGGGTTTTGATCCAGTGTAAAGTGATCTCGGAGTCTGTTCACAGGAATACATTATCAATTCATATACAATTTAGCAATGGCCGGACACGATTATAGAGATCTGCTAAAAGGTGAGCTGCACACAGTCAAGGCGAGGCAAAGTTTTCATCTTGAGGGGAGCTACTTTCGATTTGGCGGTCAATAAAGACACTTTAAAATCTCAGCAGTTTGAGTACGAACGTAGATGATGGAAGTGTCAGCGAAACCATATATTTGAATCGGGACCTGTGGATCTGTGTTGACGAATAGCGATACTTTAATTTTCGGCAGCTGCAGAAGCGTCGCTTTGAACGTCTCCCACGACGTAAGCAACTGCATCGTTAGCGACTCGAAGCCACAGTTCCAGCAAAAAAATCTTTGCATTTGTGACCAAAGGACACAAGAGGCCAAGTGGTTCGAAAAGTCGAGCAGTCAACGACAAAATATTTCGCTTTGTACACGCATTGAACAGAGTCGATCCTGGCAGCGACAAACGAAAAACTCCTATTTTCATTCTTTTAGGGTTAGATTGGGATTGCTGAACAGTTTTGGGCTTGGAAGCCTCTTCCGCTACCATGTGTTGGTATCGCCTGTTGAGGGCCACCTCACATTCGCTCCAAAGTGGAAGCGAAGTATAATCTAACTCTTCTTCCCATTTTATTTTAGTTCCTGCATCAACCTTGCTCATTACCTGATGTATTAAAATGGCATTGGTAATGCGTCTATCATCCCCAATAGACAGCAAGGAGTCATACAAGGCTGTGACCGTGTCGATGAGGGTGCTCAAGGCTGTAGCTGAAGGCTGGGAAATTATTTGCAAATTAAAAAGTGCCGATATGTTGTCAAAAAAAATATGACATGCATTATCGTACACCCGCTTCAGGCTAGCAAGGGCTTTGGGATAATTTTCCGCAGTGACTTGGAAGGCCCTAACTGTTCCTAAAGCGTCTCCAGCTAAACACGAAATTAAATGATTGAATTTTTCAATATCGTGTAAAGTGTCATCTTTGTCAACGAAAGTTTCGAAAAGGCTTATAAAATTTTAAAATTCTGAGTGTTTTCCGCTAAAAGTTGGGAGAGCAACGCTCGGCAGACGGCATTGAGGCGGGCGATTTGCTGGCAGAGCGGATTTCTCGATATTATTTTGTTTGGACTTATTTAAAACTGAAATCAGCAATGACTTTGTCATTACGGCCCTCTCTTCCAACTCTTCGCGGTATACATCTTTTGAATCTTTCACTTCTATTTGGTTTTGCAAAAGTGAAGCATTTTCAATGTGCGTATTTAGAATCTCTAATCGACACTCAAGCTCGACCGGATTTATAGATAATTTAGCTTTTTTTAAGTGGCGATAAGTTCGGTTAATACTTTTCATGCAAACATCTCGTTGGTGTTTAAGCTCTTCGATATCCTTAGTTGCCATTGCGTTTATTTGTATTTATTTGGTTGGTATCGAAGAGGTGTTGAATATTTATTTTTATTAAATTATTTATTTGTTAAATAATATAATAAAAATCAACGAGTAATATACCGATCGCACACGGTGTAAGGGAGCTAAGTGCCGAGAGAATTACAGCGAAAAATCTAAATAGGGTTTTTAGATTTTTTATATAAACCCTGCGACAGTATATGCCGCACGCACGCACTGTAGGGGAGCTACCGCTCAAGCTCAAGCGTACCGAAAAAACGAACAAACGTTTAGGCAGACCGAAAATAGCACTGCTGCAGCGATCGAGAACGAAAACGACAAAAGATAACTCGAAATAGCGGCAGCGGTGTCGGTGTGCGTGTGTATGTGTACGCGGTTAGCGGCTCTTCCTATGCAAATGCTAACGGAGAATGATACACTGACCGTTAACTAAGGGCAACGAATATATAAGCCTGACGCCAAAATGCGCGCAAAATTATGAAAAGCGCGGAAAAATTGGAAAAGCGCGGGAAAATTCTGAAAAGCGCGGGAAATGTTCGGACAAACTGCGGCGAAAGTTATTGCCGCTAATTTTCTGAGAGCTACACTTTTCACAATTTGCACTTTTTCCAGCTATTTTTATTTATACCCTAAATTGGTGCTCACTACGACGAAAGTTGGGGGAATTAAGTTCGCACTAATTGGGTCGACGACGAGTATTTTATTGCTTGTTTTTTGGCCAAAGCGATTCACATATAATTTGAAATATATTATGTTTATTGTAGAATTTTGGTTGTTAGTACATGCAAATTTTTATTTCTTGGTTAGAATGCTCACTATCTACCGATTTTTACACGAATGCAAAAAGTTGAAAGATGGGCCAAAACACAATTGACAAAACGCCACAGATTAACTTTCAACTTTTGGCACTCTATACCTGGATGGCCGACTTGATAATTGCAACTTCCTTTTTGACTTCCATTTGGCGGCAGCAGCAAATTGAGCAATTAAATTTGCCGAAACGTCAGGCGCAACTTCAAGAACGGCAGAAAATTTCCAGCAACGAAATTATTGAATTTAATTTATTGGCCGAACCGACACGAATAAATTGGTTTTTGTTGGTATTGTTTATAGTTTTTCACCGAAAAAAAAATTAAAACTCGCGAACTCTACTGCTAATCACGTCGGGGTCACCATGAAAAATTTAATTCTATTTTGTATTAATAACGCGAAAACTTTGTGAACGCAGTAGTTCGAGACGATTTTAATTTGCACCACGTGTAGGAATAACACTTAGGTCAAACAGAAACCAGCCGAAACTCCAAACAGGAGGATGACCGAAAATCAAGGAATCTTATTCTGCTGGAACCCTGTATCAGGATATTAGTGTTAATACTCAGCGGGTCGATAGATCCCTTTCTTCGATACAGCCAGATAAGGTGCCGAATATTATTCAAAGATGGCACATCAAGTTTGATGGATCTAAGGACGGCTTACAGGCTGAGGAATTTCCTTATCGACTAAGGCAAGGCTAGTCAATGGTACTCGAGATTTCACCGAACGTATCATCAATTCAATTGGGTAGATTTTCACCGTAAAAAGTTTAAAGAGAGAGATACTGATATGGACATTTGAAAATTTGTAAATAGCAGGCGTCAAGCAGATTAAGAACCATTTGAGGAATACCAATTCCAAGTGGAAATACTTGTTGCTCGCTTGAGTAATCCCATCTCAGAAGAATCATTAGTTAAACTTCTTATACGGCATAGCCATCGCTTCAATATGAATTTATGCAGTTACGCATAAATACACTAGCTAGTCTTGGAGAAGAAATCAGGACTCACGAGCAGATTTGCAATCAAGTAATAGCTCAACCAGTAAAGAGTAATCTTCAGCAACGCTCGTTTGTCTCTCAGATAGAACAATATCTTTGCGTCAGCGAATCGGCTGGTATAGCAGCGATAAGTAATTGGAATTGTGATCAGCTTGGACATCGTTTTGACGATTGCCTCGAAGTTCTAACTATTTTTTGTTAAGAATATGGGGCTTAGAACACATACTGTTTGCGCACTTGGCGCGTTTATTTAAATTGACTAGTTGTTGATGTAGGGCGAGAGCGGGAGCCAATAAAGCTTTCGTCCGCAAATAAATTATCTTGAATCCTACTGCTGTGACACATTTTGCGTTCGTTAATACAATCTAGTATTAAATTTTCATGGTCGTCGGGGTGACCAGTGTGACCCGACCAATTTTTTTTTCGGTGAAAAACTATAACATTTACCAACAAACATGAAAAAGCAAATTAATCCTGTCGGTTCGGCTAAAAAGTTAACAAGTTTAATCTTCCGAAATAAATTTCGTCGTTGGATACTTTCTGCCGTTCCTTTTGTTGTTGACCAAGCCATTTCTTCTACGCCGCTACAACTTTAATTTTGTAATTTGCCTGCTGCCGCTGGAATATGGATTTAAAAAAGGAAGTTGCAATTGTCGAATCAGCCAAACCGGTATAGAGTGCTAAAAAATGAAAGTTAATATGTGGCATTTTGTTAATTGTGTTTTGGCCCATCTTTCAACTTTTTGCATTCGTTTAAAAATCGGTAGATAGTGAGCATTCTAACCAAGAAACAAAAATTTGCATGTACTAACAACCAAAATTCTGCAATAAACATAATATATATCGAATTATATGTGAAATGTTTATTGGCCCATAAACAAACAAATAAATTACTCGTCGTCGACCCCATTAGTGCGAACTTAATTCCCCCAATTTTCGTCGTAGTGAGCACCAACTCAGGATATAAATAAAACAGCTGGAAAAAAGTGCCAATTGTGAAAAGTGTAGTTCTTAGCGGCACAAACTTTCACCGCAGTTTGTTTGAACATTTTCCCGCGCTTTTCAGAATTTTCCCGCGCTTTTCCAATTTTCCCGCGCTTTTCATAATTTTTTCGCGCCTTTCGGTATCAGGCTTTTACATTCGGGCTTAGTTATCGGTGAGTATCATTCTCCGTTAGCATTTTCCTAGAAGAAGAGCCGTTGGAGTCACATAGTGTTGATACCCTATCAACATGAACGACACCAACGAATACGAAGACGTATCGGTTTGGGACTGGCAGAAGGTAAAACCGAAGCAAAATAAACGACCGAATCCAAACTCCCCACCTGTTGCTAGGAAAGTAACTGCATTGGATGTTGGACCAAGCACCAGCTCAAATAAGTTTCATCTTCTAAGCACTGATAAGCCAGCTGATCATGGAAAAGACAACGAAAACAAAACACAAGGAATGGAAACTGGAAGCAACGATTCGGACAAACCACCGCCAATATTCCTATCTGATGTTGCTAATATAAATCAAATGCTGTCATATCTTGGTAAAAAAATTGATAAGCAACACTTTTACTACAAAAGTCAACGCGATGGACATGTTTGAGTAATGGTTAAAACTGTGGAAGAGTATAGAAAACTAATTAAAACTCTAAGTGATGATCTAGTTAAGTTCCATACCTATCAACTTAAACAAGAGACAGCCTTTAGAGTAGTTATTAAAAATCTTCACTTTTCAACAGATACTGGACTGATTAAAAACGTAGTCGAATCTAAGGGACACAAGGTCAGAAACATAAGTAACATCAAAAGCCGAGTCACAAAGGAGCCATTAAATCTATTCTTTCTTGACATTGAGCCCGACAAAAACAACGAGGACATATATGATCTGAAACATATTGAAAATGCTATAGTCAACATCGAGCCAGCTCGCAAAATTAATGATGTAGTGCAATGTTATCGCTGTCAACAATATGGACACACTAAAGCTTACTGCTCAAAAAACTACAAGTGCGTTAAATGCTCTCTTGAACATCCAAGCATCTGCTGCCCGAAAGATAAAGATTCTCCAGCGAAATGTGCAAACTTCGATGAAAATCATGCTGCAAGTTACAAAGGGTGCCGTATTTACCAAGAAGTCATGTCCAAAAAGACAACAGGTCGCAAACAAAATATGAACGCAGACAATGAAACTGAAACAACCAACAATTATGCTCCACCGAATGCAGCGCCGAATACGAATACCAAACATATGCTGAAGTGACATCAGATAATACTAAGGCAAACAATTCATTAGAAAGAATAGAACACCTATTGGAGAAACAGTTTGAACTTACGAATAATTTGCTTAATATGATTATGTTACTTGTAAACAAATTATTCAAATAAATCTTAATATCGGAATATGGAATGCCAATGGGCTTTCCAACCATGTTAACATGTTTTTAAAAACAAAACGTCATGCTCATATCTGAAACTCATTTTACCACCAAATCTTACTGTCGGATAATCGGATATGATTTAATAAGAGCCGACCACCCTGCGAACAGAGCTCATGGAGGCTCTGCCATTCTCGTTAAAAATGGAATACAATTTTCAATTATGGACAGTGTCAGGGAAGATACTATACAAGCAGCTGTTATAGAGATAAAATATGTGCATGCAGATGTGATAGTTTCTGCTATCTATCTGCCTCCTCGATATTCACTCAAAGAAGCGGATTTCAATAACTTTTTTCAGAGACTTGGGCCGAGATTTATTGTAGGAGGTGATTTTAACGCCAAACATCCTTGGTGGGGCTACAGACTAACTAACCCTAAAGGAAGCGAGCTTTATAAATGCATACGAGCCAATAAATTTGTAAGCCTTTCAACTGGAAAACCAACATACTGGCCCACCGATAGCCGCAAAATTCCTGACTTGATGGATTTTATAGTTTTTTTACTGGAATTCCACAATCACACATGAATGTTATCGAAAATTTTGACTTAAGCTCTGATCATTCTCCTATAATAGCCATAATAGAGCTATAATAGAGCTGCAACCTACGCAGACGACACAGCCATCATAGCAAATAGCTCTCTAAGGGAAGAAGCATCTGAATATCGACAACACGAGCTCGACCTTATTGAAGAGTGGTTTCAGCGATGGAAAATAAAAGTAAATCCGCTTAAGTTTGTACAGGTAACATTTGCATTAAGAGCTGGAAACTGCCCAGAAGTGAGATTCAATAACTCACCTATTCCGCAAAGTGTCTCAGTTAAATATCTTGGCATGCACTTTGATCGCAGGCTTACATGGATGAACCACATAAAGGCAAAGGTGACAACAACTAACTATAAAAGCTAACAAAATTACCTGGTTTCCGGGTCGAAATTCTCAAGTCAGCATAGAAAACAAAATACTGCTATATAAAGCGATTCTCAAGCCTGTTTGGACGTATGGTATACAACTGTGGGGAACTGCCAGCAACTCAAACATAGAGATCCTCCAGCGCTTCCAATCTAACATGTTAAGAAGAATTGTTAACGCTCCTTTTTATGTGACAAATGCAAATATCCATAATGACTTGAAAATCCCATTTGTGAAAGATGAAATTAGAAAACACAGTATAGCATACGTAAATAAATTACAAAGCCATGAAAATACTCTAGCAATTAATCTTGCAGATAACAGCTTAGAAATTAGAAGACTTAAAAGAAAACATGTTTTCGATCTCCAGTATTTGTAAAACTTTAAATAGTATGTAATATAATAGTAAGCTTTTCTGAAAGCTTTCTATTCCTGTAATTGTTATTGTTATAAAATTTGCTTATTGTCTACGATACACAGATTGTAAATAAAATCGTTAAAAATAAAAAAAAAAAAAACTACCGATTTTTACACGAATGCAAAAAGTTGAAGATGGGCCAAACCACAATTAACAAAACCCACAGATTATCTTTCAACTTTTAGCACTCTATACCTGGTTAGCCGACTCGATAATTGCAACTTTCGTTTTTACATCCATGTTCCAGCGACAGCAGCAAATTAAACAATTAAATTTGCAGCCGAACCGACACGAATAAATTGCTTTTGTGTGTTTGTTGGTAATTGTTATACTTTTTCACCGAAAAAAATATGTAAACAGTGTAGCTTGTATGCATAAAAAACCATATAAAATAATCTCATCAACTACAAACATCAATACGTTTAAAAACCATCTTGAATCAAATGTAAGTTCCAACTTGTCTTTAAAAACAGGAGACGAAATAAATTCTGCAGTAGAGTATTTAACAGCAGCAATACATACAGCGTGTTATATATCCTCTCCTCCTGCAACTTACTGCCAACAAATTAGACCACCATTTATAGCAACAGAAATCCGGTCAATGATACAGAATAAAAGAAATTTGCGAAAACGATGGCAGGAAAGCAGATATCCCGCTGACAAGAGACTGTATAACAAGGCAACATCAGATCTTAAAAAAATGTTATCAGACTTAAAGAACGAATCTCTTACCACTTTTCTTAAAAGTCTAGATCCTCAATCATCAAACTATGAACATATCCTGTGGAGAGCAACAAAATATCTCAAAAGACCGGCTAAGAGAAGCACAGTTGTTAAGAACAATAATGGAGAGTGGTGTAGATCGGATGACAAGATTGCTGAAGCTTTTGCGCACCACTTGCACTCTGTATTTCAGCTAAATAATATTGTAAACGAAACTGTCGAGAGAGATATAGAGAGATTTTTAGTTTCTCCGTGCCAAATGAGCTTACCAATTCGTCGTATACAAACGAAGGAAGTTTTAATGGAAATTAAGAACTTAAAAAACACAAAAGCGCCCGGCCCGGACAATATTGATGGACTTACTATAAAAAACTTACCACCAAAATGCATTCGTTTATTAACTCTTATATTTAATGCGATCATGAGGCTAGAACATTTTCCTACTCAGTGGAAATATGCTGAGGTGGTGATGATTTTAAAGCCAAAGAAACCTGAAACTTAGTTATCTATCTTATCTTATTTCTAAGGTATTTGAAAAATACTCTTGAAGAGAATGTTGCCTATTTTAGACGAACTCACCATCATTCCCGAATACCAGTTTGGTTTCAGGAGAGGACATGGAACCCCAGAGCAGTGCCATAGAGTTATACATGAAATTATAACAGCATTTGAGTGTAAAGAATACTGCACTGCTGCATTTCTTGACGTTCAGCAAGCGTTTGATAAAGTATGGCATATAGGCTTACTATATAAAATAAAAAATGGCTGCCTGCACCATACTATTTGCCACTAAAATCGTATCTCGATAAACGCTGCTTCAACGTTCATCAAAAAGATGAGTCTTCTTCAATAGTAAACATAAATGCTGGCGTCCCACAAGGTAGCGTCCAAGTTCCTGTTTTATATACGCTATTTACTGCTGACATGCCGATTGCAAATAATGTAAGAGTTGCAACCTACGCAGACGACACAGCCATCATAGCAAATAGCTCTCTAAGGGAAGAAGCATCTGAATATCGACAACACGAGCTCGACCTTATTGAAGAGTGGTTTCAGCGATGGAAAATAAAAGTAAATCCGCTTAAGTTTGTACAGGTAACATTTGCATTAAGAGCTGGAAACTGCCCAGAAGTGAGATTCAATAACTCACCTATTCCGCAAAGTGTCTCAGTTAAATATCTTGGCATGCACTTTGATCGCAGGCTTACATGGATGAACCACATAAAGGCAAAGTGACAACAACTAACTATAAAAGCTAACAAAATTACCTGGTTTCCGGGTCGAAATTCTCAAGTCAGCATAGAAAACAAAATACTGCTATATAAAGCGATTCTCAAGCCTGTTTGGACGTATGGTATACAACTGTGGGGAACTGCCAGCAACTCAAACATAGAGATCCTCCAGCGCTTCCAATCTAACATGTTAAGAAGAATTGTTAACGCTCCTTTTTATGTGACAAATGCAAATATCCATAATGACTTGAAAATCCCATTTGTGAAAGATGAAATTAGAAAACACAGTATAGCATACGTAAATAAATTACAAAGCCATGAAAATACTCTAGCAATTAATCTTGCAGATAACAGCTTAGAAATTAGAAGACTTAAAAGAAAACATGTTTTCGATCTCCAGTATTTGTAAAACTTTAAATAGTATGTAATATAATAGTAAGCTTTTCTGAAAGCTTTCTATTCCTGTAATTGTTATTGTTATAAAATTTGCTTATTGTCTACGATACACAGATTGTAAATAAAATCGTTAAAAATAAAAAAAAAAAAAACTACCGATTTTTACACGAATGCAAAAAGTTGAAGATGGGCCAAACCACAATTAACAAAACCCCACAGATTATCTTTCAACTTTTAGCACTCTATACCTGGTTAGCCGACTCGATAATTGCAACTTTCGTTTTTACATCCATGTTCCAGCGACAGCAGCAAATTAAACAATTAAATTTGCAGCCGAACCGACACGAATAAATTGCTTTTGTGTGTTTGTTGGTAATTGTTATACTTTTCACCGAAAAAAATATGTAAACAGTTCGCGAACTCTTCTGCGATCACGTCGGGGTCACCAGGAAAATTTTAATACTGTTTTGTATGAAGAAACGCGAAACTTGTGACTGAAATAGGTTCGAGATAATTTGTTTGCAAGAGCGAACGAACGAAAGCTTTATTGGCTCCCGCGCTCGCTCTACAGCTAGTGAATTCAAATAAAAAGCGCCAAGAGCGCAAACCAAATAGATAGAGCAAAGTATTTTTCATGCCTTGACTTAATGTCAAGTTTCCACCAAATCGAACTAGAAGAAAATTCAAGAAACATAACGTCGTTTACAGCGAGCAATAGCTCATACCGTTTTACGCGATTACCTTTCGGCTTAAAAATAGATTAAAATTCATTTCAGAGAATGATGACTATTGCAAATTCTGGACTTGAAGCTTCTCAAGCATTCCTTTATATGGATGATTTAATAGTCATTAGAAGTTCCGAAAAATATATGCTTAAAAACACAAAAGGCATCTTCGAAACATGCAGAAAATACAATTTAAAAAATGTTCCGAGCAGTAAGCTCCGCTTTAAACACCGAAAAACACATTAAACTCGGCTTAAAAAACTAAAAACTGATTACGGCAGCAGCATACTGTAACGACCCTGTTTTGGGAGGCGGTATAGCTCGCCGTGACCAGGGTTCGAGACAGAAATTTATTTCCTCTTATGATCGGTTTACCTCCCTTTCCCCAAAGAATAACACAAATCGAACGCTACAGAGTATGGTTATATTTTAATAGTACGATTGATAAAGACTACGCTTTCTAACTATAATTATATCGAGCGTGAAACTGCTTGATAAGTGGCGTCGGTGTTACTGCTTGCTGCTGGCACTGCGCAATGATTCGAGGAACTGCTTTGTGTCGACGGTGCGCTGTG
Source organism: Drosophila gunungcola (assembly GCF_025200985.1). NCBI lineage: Eukaryota > Metazoa > Arthropoda > Insecta > Diptera > Drosophilidae > Drosophila > Drosophila gunungcola. Next base: position 154,975 of record NW_026453219.1, on the reverse strand, counting down.
GCTGGGTGCACTGCTTGGTGTGGCGCTTCGGAAGGGCCGATTGTGCACTGCTTGGCGTCGTCGTGTCTCGTCGTTCGAGTACGTCGGGTTCGTAGTGTTCTGGGTCGAACTACTACGAACTACTTGGATTTTCTAGTGGGATGTGGGAATATAGGGTATCGTTAGTTTCGAGCTGCCGGGCATCGTTAGTTTCGACCTGCCGTTTTATTCCGTATCGTTTCCGGGTCGGCAGCCGGGAACGTGACTTCTAGTAGGAACTCACTGAGATGGGCCAGAGTTACGAACACCGTGCCGGGCTCAGCGATCGCGACCGGGCATGGGTGCGTATTCCTAATCCACACCGGGCGTCGGTGATCCTCACCAGGTTGTAGAGCCGAATTCAAACCGAACTCTTACGGATCCACCACCACTACCAAGACTAACTACCAGAACACTTACCCGGGTATTCCTCCTAGTTGTTGTTTCCTCGAACGCAAGTGACTGGTCTGGAGTAGAGGTGGAGAACTATCGATGGCACTATCGACACTATCGATGGTTGGGCGCTATCGAGCCACTATCGATAGCAGCAGACACCTTCGATAGCGGCCCGTCCACTATCGATAGTGCCATCGATAGCGGGCGTCTCACATCGCTAAAATACTTTAACGCGCATTTCACACACAACTTCACACAAACAACTGAAAAATTGTTAAAATTGACGGGAATTATAAAAAAAACTATTAAAAATGGAACGCTTTTTAAAAAAAGGTATGTTTAATGTATTTTGCATAAGTATTTTGATGGATAATGTGTTGCATTTAAGGTACACGTCGGAGGTCCGCAACACCTACTGCGCCAAGTCCAAACAAACAGGACTGTGATTGCACCAGCACGGACTCTGAAAAAGATGTTCTCCCCGAAAGCCAAAAGAACTCTAAAAGGAGTAAAATATCAACTGTTTGGAAGTATTTTAAGAGGTCCGACGACAAAAAACTTGCCAAATGCCTTGACTGTGGCAAGGAATATAAAACAAGCGGCAATACATCAAACTTGCGCGACCATATAAAAAGGTTTCATCCCAGCTTGGAACCGGACTCTAACACAACAGCTGTAAAAAGGAACGACACTGCGTCTACAAGCAGCAGTTGCAGATCGAGTGTGAACTCTGTGGCTTCCTTGTTCAAAAGAGCTGTCCTGTACGAGTCGAATTCTAAGCGAAAGACCGACATCGACAATGCATTGACAGAAATGGTCGCTAAAGATGTACAGCCATACAACATTGTGGAAAACGAAGGTTTTATCAAATACAGTCAGGTATTGGATCCTCGTTATAAATTGCCAAGCAAGACATACTTGCGTGATGTGCTTATGTCCAATCTGTACAAGGAAACCTCTGCCAAATTGTCATTGATATTTCAAGAAGTGACGGATGTATCAATAACTTGTGATTTGTGGACATCGAGTGCCAATGACAGTTTTTTGACGGTGACGAGTCATTTTGTTCATAACTATGAACTAAAAACAGCATCCTTGGCTACAAAAAAACTGTTAAATGTAACAAATCACTGTTCGCAAAACATTGCAGATACTTTGCGAAATATTCTAATTGATTGGAACATTTTTAATAAGACCGTGTGCATTGTAACTGATAATGCCAGCTCCATGCTTAAAGCATGTGCAATATTGCAAATTCAAAATCTGCCATGCTTTGCGCACACAATCAACTTAGTTGTGCAAGATGCATTAAGAGTTGATGACGCAGTCATAAAAAATTTATTTACCAAGTGCAAATCAATAGTTAGATTTTTCAAACAAAGCCCGATTGCTAATGAAAATTTAAATTAGCACAAGAAGGTACGATTTATACTTTGCTGCAAGAAGTACCAACAAGATGGAACAGTTTCTTTTTCATGATTGAGAGAATTTTAAAAACAAATGATGCCATTGCCAAAGTCCTATTAGGAACCACAAATGCACCTCAGCCATTTACGGCTGACGAAATACTTGTGTTAAAAGATATGGAAAAAATATTGTCTTTCTTCCAGCAAGCAAGTGAAAAAGTTTCTGGTGGAAAATATGTAACCATATCTCTGATTATACCCATGGCATATGGGCTTCTGCGGAAAATCGAAAAATTCTTGCCAGAAACTATGCAAGGAAAAACAATCCAAAATATATTAATGGAATCAATAAAGAAACGACTCTCAATTTATGAACAAAGAAATGTATGTATGATGGCAACATTATTGGACCCACGTTTTAAAAAAAATGGTTTTCAAGACGCTTCAAACGCTGAACAAGCATCAACCTTTTTTGAAAACGAACTGGCCCATTCGTCAATCGAAGAGTCCAGAAAGGATCTGACCATCGCAGCGGACACAAGTACCCAGGACACATTTTTTGATTTTTTGGGTGAACGATCAGATAGCAAAATCGGAACGCACGAGTGGATGCTATACTTATTAAAAGGCAATATCTGGAGAGGGCAATTGTCAGTCACGATGTGGACCCACTGTTATGGATTAAGGTATGATTCGAAAACAAATTATAAGTTATCAATATTTACATACGTATTTTACTTTTATTCCAGGTTAATCAAACTGATCTTCCCTGCATAAAGGGCCTCTTTTGCAAATACCTTTGCATTCCCGCAACATCCGTAGAATCGGAAAGAGCTTTTAGCAAGGCAGGGCAAATTGTTTCCGAGAGACGCACCCGGCTCAAAGAGAAAAACATTAACATCCTGTTATTTTTGAATCAAAACTTTTGGTTAAAATAAACCATTTTTCTTAAAAACTTAAAAAAAAAATTTTTAATTTCGGACGATATTATCGGTGACTATCGATGGTACTATCGACACTATCGATGGTTTGAAAAAAACAATCGCTCACTATCGATGGCGCCGACTATCGATAGTTCTCCACCTCTAGTCTGGAGCTGTGTCTCCGCTATATAGGCGCTGCTTAGCGTGACCAGATCGGACGATGATGATAATCCCGCTTTGGGTAATTGGGTTTATTGGGCGATGATTGTCGGCAATCATCCAGTATTTGGAATGTTCTTTTTAAGCTTTAATGTGAAAGTTTAATTTTATATATTTGTGACGGTGGTTCGTCACACTCCCCCTCGTCACGCTGACGTTGCCATTTGTTTTCTACCACAGGTTTCAGTTCGTTGATTTATGCTCTGTGTGTTTTTCCTGTCGCCGTATGTCTTATTGTCGCTATAACTGTTGAAACGAAACCCGTCACTTTGAATGGGCCCTCGAATTTCGGTGCTAACTTTGCTGCAAACCCAATAGCTGCCTTTGACAATGGGTCTCCTTTGGGTCTCCTGTCTCTTTTCCGTAGGTTATATGACCTGGCTTTGTCTTGTGCTGCTTTTCCCATGTTCCGATGTGCTAGTTTGCTCGTTTCTATCATGCGTTGCAACCTTGCCTATATCGTTTCCTTAACCATTCCGGATCCAGGTGTGGTTTCGTTATACAGGCTCTCAGGTAGTCGTATTTCCCGTCCGTATAGTAGGTACGCCGGGCTGTATCCTGTTGATTCTGACCTGCTGCTATTGATGGGTAGCCAGTCGTCCCACCGTGTGTGTTCGGTTCCGGAGAATTGAGCTATCATAGTTTTTATTGACCTATTTTCCCTCTTGGCTTGGTTCTCTTGCGGCGTGTATGGCGCTGTTAACTGGTGGACGATTCCCCACTTCTGTAACTGTGCCTTAAACTAACTACTCGTAAACTGTGCCCCGTTGTCCGAGATGAGTTTTTTCGGTGTACCATATCATGTGATGATTTGTTCCCGTAAAACTTTTAATATACTTTCTGTTGTTGCTTTTCTGACGGCTGCTAGCTCCACCCACTTGGAGAACTTGTCGAACATCACTAGAAGCATTTTATTGCCGTGACTAGACCTCGGTAATGGATCAACGAAGTCTATGCAGAGTGTTTCCCAGGGTGCTTTTGCTATTTCTGTTAGCATTTTCCCTGCTGCCTGCTGCTGTGAAGTCTTGTACCGTTGGCAGGTTTCACAGCCTCGAACGTACTGTTGTATGTCTCTGTGCATCCCTTGCCAGTAGTACGATGCCATGACCCGATGCTTCGTTTTCCTAACCCCTAGGTGGCCTGCTGTAGCTTCGCTATGGTTTTCTCGTAGCACTCGTTCTCTTTGGTTCTTTGTCACGCATAGCTTCCACGGTTGCGTGTCCTCGTCTGCGGCCCATGACGGTAGATGTCTGTATAGTTTTCCTTCTATTATTGCGTAATCTGGCCATGTTTCTGGTTCTTTTTCTAATGCAAGGAGTTTCTGTTTTATCCACTCGTCCTCCTCTACTTCGGCTCCGTGTATTTCTTCCTCGAGCGTTGGGGATAATGCGTCTGCCACGACGTTAAGCTTGCCTTTGCGATAGAGTACTGTAACGAACTGATTTTCTTTATTATCTGCTCGCTACGACTGTCGTGCGGCTAGCTCAGAAGATGTAAGTGTTCGTCCCACCAAATTTATATATACGTGACCGCCCTTTTGACCAGTGAAACACACAGAAAGATTGGGAGTATGCAGTGATCTTTTATTCGCCGACTTGACCCTCGGGTGGTGTAATGGTTATGTAGAATTACGTCCTGCCGTCGTCTCCTTCCCACGTTGAACGCCTCTCTGGATCGTGCCGGCTGCGAAGTGGTGTCTTCCTCGCTGGCTTTGCTTGCGATGTCTTCTGCCACACTTGGCTCGGCGGGTTTACAGGGACTAGGGATGCGTCACCGTTCCCAGACTAGGGTGAACAGGCACTGTGCTCTCAAGGCGTAGGCCTTTCGCAGCCGCAGCCTCCTGTCCCTTGCTCTGTCCCGGCCGGTCGCACCGGACGTCGACTCAGTTTCTACTTGACGGTTCAGGCGTACGCCGGAAGCCGCCAACGCAGTCCCTGGGTAAAACGCCAGGTTCTAGACGAACGCTTCCACCCTACCCTCTCTGCCGCAGGTTTAAGAATTCGAAGTATGGGCTGCTCGCTCGACGCTCGTTTTCGTCGTCCTGGGGTCCTCGTTGTCCTTGTCCGCCTCCAGCTATCTCGACCAGCTCCGCTCCTTGTTGGCGACTCGGTAAGCTGCCGTTCTGGGACTCTAGCGGTGGACCGCTGTGCTCTCAACGCATACGCCTTTCGAGACACCAGCTGAGCAAACGCGCGTCCTTCCGGGCTAGTCGCACCAGGACCTTGTACAGCTCCTGCAGGACGATCAGGCATACGCCGGAGTTCGCCAATGCAGTCCTTGTAGGCAGGTAGCTAGTTCTTGACACTTTGCTTCTGAGCCCACGGTTCTTCGTCGAAGGACTCTATTTGTTCACTTTGTCGGACACGCCGGGTGGGATGCCCAGCTCAAATCGCGACAGAAGTTGTAACAAAACGCCTGGACTTAGCCGTTTGATGCCGTAAGGACCTCAGCTACCTGTGTCTCAATTCGGAGACTTTAGCTCTAAGTCCCGAACGTCTCGACGTAGCGATCTTGTTTCCTTGATGACTCCGCACGGCTTTACTTGCTCCTTCACGATGGTTCACTGGTTACTTGTTCACTTGATGACTGTTACTTTTTGACTTTGTAGAATCGACTGATCCAGCTTCCTGCGCTCGGCCGGTTTATATAGGCCTCCATTTACCGCTAATTATCGGCGTCTCCTTGCCTCCTGGTCAAAAGTCCACGGTTTTACCGTTCGACCTTTCGCCCTCTGCGCACGGCACCAATATCAGGGTCCAAAGTCCGGTGCCGTCCCGTTACTTCCTTCTGCCCACGGCCCTTCGCCACTCTGTTGTATTGCTGTCCCTCTCGGACTCTTCTTGTTCTTGTCTGGTGCTCAGTGCACCACTCTCTCTCGCCGCACTACCGTTACTACGGGCGAATTCGCCGCGTAACTGGTAACTGGTAGGCCACTGCTTGCATGCGCTTACCCTGCTTGCTTCTTAACTTGTGGGGAGTTATTCAACTCCTCACATTCTCCCCTTACTTCGGGAATGCAAAAGAGGCTCGCTGTTTTCTCTGCCTTGGTATACTCCACATTCTGACATCCTTCCCTCGACGTGTCATCTCCTCGTACTTGTCCTCGTTTGCCTGTATTCTTCTAGTCGACTTGCTCCTCCAGACGGTTCCCACGACGCTCACAGCTACTTCTTGAGTTCCACAGCGCCGATCCTCCTTCCAGATTTTGAATTCCCCGCCCCAGACGTTTCCCCCGTAGACTTTAAATTCCCGCCCAGACGTTTCCCCCGTAGACTTTTGAATTCCCGCCCAGACGTTTCCCCCGATGATTTTTGAATTCCCGATATGTCTTCTCCGTCGGATGGCCACTCTACATCGTGCCGATCGGTCTCCAGTCGTTATCGGTGTTATCGATAGTCTCTCGTGTGACTCTCTGTTGTATGGTCACTCTCCGCCAAATCGATCGGTCTCCAGTTGCTATCGGTTCCGTGACCCAACGTGGAGTTGCCACTTAATGTATCGATGTTCCACGGTGTGACTCCCTGTGTCGATATTTCCAGTATTTGTGCCCACCGATCGACACTATCATGCCGCGCCAATCGGTCATAAATCGAAGCGCCCCCATCCCTTTGGGCAGATGAGGACATTTTCTCCGGGTAAGTTTTCTAATTTCTCCTTTTCTCCTTTCTCTCTGTTCTTTTTCTCTTTTTTTTAGCGTTCTTGACCTGACGAAGAGGGTGATGCGCCTTCTCCTGCACCCCCTCCCCCTCCCGGTTGGCCCTCGCGACTTCTCGTAAGTGAGCCGTTTGTTTCAATAACCCGATCTAACCTTTTTTCCTTCTTTTCAGCATTCCCTTTGCCTAAAGACGACACGTGCTTCGCCTCACCCCCCCTTTTCGGTTGGACCCCTTATCCCTGTTGCATATTTTTACTGTGTAAGTACACCGCATATTTTGCTTTAACTCCTACTGACTTCACCCTTTTTTTTCAGATTCGTCACACATTTTTTTTCTTATATGCACAATATACATCCACCTTTTTTTTTTGTGTGTTTTCATTTTTACTTTTGTTTCGGTGGCTTCGTGTGTGTTTTTTTTTTTTTTTTTTTTTTTTTCTTCCCTGTACCAGTGCAAATGTAAGTTTTATGTTTCCTTTTTTTTTTCTTTTATTTATTACTGGGTAAATACCCTGATCCCCACTGGTCCGACCCGCACCCGGAACATGCGGCCGCCCTGCTGCACCAGGACGCACCTCTTTCCTCCCCGCCTTCGTGCTCCTACGACCGCTGGGGCTTCGGTGATTCCCTCCGGCCAGTCCACCTCGACGACTTCCCTCCAGCGCCTCGAGTCCGGCGCTGAGGCCTGCCGTATGAACGCGGGCCTCGTCTCCACCCCCGGCGCGGAACACTGCCGCTTCAGGTTCGGCCTCGGGGGTGCCACCGGGTCCGGCCACACCCACGGCCCTTTCTCCACCACGTCCTCGGCGGGAAGGCCTACCAGCTCAACCCTTTCCTGCTGAGCGGAGACTACCTCTGGTGAGGCCAGCGGAGATGGGGTTGGGGTCGGCGTCGGCATCACGACTCTGGCGGGGACCCGTGGGACTGCGGTCCTCCACAAACGTGGATCGCGACAGTTTCCCCGGGGTTCCTCCCACACTTGGGCTCCTTCCTCCTCCGTCGCTACAGTGGCTCCGTCCGGCCACGTCCAGGTGACGGTGTGCTGCCTCCACACGCGTCCTTCCGCCTCGAAGGAGCCGATAGCATGGCTGACGTGGGCCACCGGGATGTCCATCCGGGCGTAACCCGGAGATCCCTCCTGCTGCCGCCGCTCCTCCTGCTGCCGCCGCCCCTTCTGCTCCTCCTCCGATGCTGCCTCTTCCCACTCGGGGCAATACCTCGGGGTAGGTGGGCGTGCCGGTGTCCATGGGGGTGGGGACGGGGGTTGGTTCTCCTCCTCCGCTGGGTCCGCTGCCCGTTCCCTTGGCTCCGCGACGTACCTCGGGGTCATGGGAACCTCGGGCGTCCCCTCCGCCTGGGGTGGCACTTCCTTGAGGAGGATTGGGTCGCCCCATATCCGGCGCTCCTCCTCCTCGGCAGTTCTCAGCGCCGCTTCCCACTCTGCCCGAGCGTCCTGCTCCTTATGCTGGATGGCCTCCTTGAGCGCAGCCTCTTGCTGCCTCCGCTCATGCTGGCGGCGGTACTCCGCTATTATGGCCTCTGTTCTGCGGGCCTCGGCTGCATGGTCATCGTCGGCAGAGTCCTGGTGGACCCTGCCCTCCGAGCCATGGGGAATACTCCCCTCGGGCCCAGCGGCATTCCGCAGCCGCCACCTCCTGGCCTCCATCGTCGGATCGTCCACCATCACCACGTCACTATCGGAACTGACGGTGGGCTCCGGCGATGACGCCTCCGACCGTCGTCGGTTCCTTGGGATCCGTCGCGGGGTTCGGGGGGGCCGGACGACAGGCCTGTCCTCCGACCGTCCTTGCCCCGGTCCGGATCCTGCCAAGTCCTCGGCAGCCATCCTCCTGCGGGCCTCAGCTCTTGTAACGCGTGCGCTCATCTTGACTCTCCTTTTCGAATTGGCTCCTCTTGCTGGCGGCTCTCCTGACGATGACTCGGTTCTTGGTCATTCCTTATGACCCTCCCGTTATTTCCCTCGGGCATCCCTTCTTCGGGTGTTCTCTTGCTCTCGCTTGCGATCCCGTTGCTTCTCTCATGTCGCCCTTCCCCGTGTGAGTTCGTCTCCGCTTGGGTTTTACGGTTCAGCTTTGCTGTGCCGTCTCTCCCTCTACTTCGGTCGACGCTGCCTTTAGTCTTGTTTCTGCCGTATAGAGTCTAACGACGCTATGGTACGAGCTCCTGTTCACACATACTAATCGTGCCGTTTCCTTCCCTTGATCACTAGTAGTTTCAGTTTGTGTGCCGTATAGACTCTAACAACGCTACGGTAACCAACATGTGCATCACCTTATTCCATGCGGCGTCCTACTGATGACTCTGGCTTTATGCCCGACGCAGAATCAGTTTGCCACGTGGTCTGGGTCACTGTACCTCCTTGTTTCCTGCGTTCTATATAGACTCTGGCCCATGCCCGATGATATAGTCCGCACTTTTGTTGTTGTTGGCTGCTTGTGTTGTCATGCGTTCTATACAGACTCTGGTATTTGCCCGACGCTATAGTCCGCATCCATTTGTCCTCGTATGCTCGTGTTATTCTGCGTTCTATATAGACTCTGGCCTTTGCCGGCGCTATCTCCGCACTACTTGTTGCTGTTTGTGTTGTCATGCGTGCTATATAGACTCTGGCTTATGCCCGACGATATAGTCTGTACTTTTTGTCGTTGCATGCTCGTGTTATCCTGCGGTCTATATAGACTCTGGCTTATGCCCGACGATATAGTCTGTACTTTTTGTCGTTGCATGCTCGTGTTATCCTGCGGTCTATATAGACTCTGGCTTATGCCCGACGATATAGTCTGTACTTTTTGTCGTTGCATGCTCGTGTTATCCTGCGGTCTATATAGACTCTGGCTTATGCCCGACGATATAGTCTGTACTTTTTGTCGTTGCATGCTCGTGTTATCCTGCGGTCTATATAGACTCTGGCTTATGCCCGACGCTATAGTCTGCACGTTTTGTCGTTGCATGCTCGTGTTGTCCTTGCTTGTCTATACCGAGTTCTTGTGTTTGTTGTTTAAGCTCACTGACGTGGACTGTTCGTTCTTTTTGTGTATCCTTGTGGCGGATTTTACAAATGACTGGTGAGACGAAGTCTATTACCGTGTACGGTCCGTCATATCTCGGCGCTAGCTTTGCCGCGAAACCCTCGGCTGCCTTTGACAGATGGTGCTCCTTCGCCCAGACTGTGTCCCCTATCGTTGGATTCCATTGCCTCCTTCGTAGATTGTAATGCCTGGCTTGGTCCTGAGCAGCCTTCTCCATGTTCCGGCGCACAATTTCGAAGATCTCCTTCATCTTATTGGCCTTATCTTCAGGCGTTTCCGTCTGCTTTCCTGTGCCGATGGTTTCCCTGTCGTACAGGGCGCTGGGCAGTCGAGGCTCTCGAGCCTGCGTGAGGAAACACGGGGAGTACCCTGTTGACTCCGACGTACTTGAATTTACCGCTAGCATAATCTCCGGCCACTTCTCGTCCCAATTCCTCTGGTTCTGTCCCGCAAACTGCGCTATCATGGTTTTAACTGTCCGGTTTGCTCTTTCCGTCGGATTCTCCTGCGGTGTATATGGTGCCGTGAATTGTTGCCTTACGCCCATTTCGCTGAGGAATTTTTTGAATGCGCGGCTGGCAAACTGAACTCCATTGTCCGTTCTTACCACCTTCGGGACCCCGAACCTAGCGATGACTCTTTCTCGGAACGCCCTTTGAAGTGATTCTGCCGTTGCTGCTCGCAGTGGCACCAATTCTGTCCACTTTGAGAACCTATCTATCAGCACTAGCAGCATCTGGTTGCCATGCTTCGACCTGGGCAATGGTCCGACAAAGTCTGCACATACCGTTGCCCATGGTTCTTCGGGTATTTGCGTCAGCATTTTCCCGGCTGCCTGCATCTGGTTGGGCTTGTACCTGAGGCATGTCTCGCATTTCCGTACGTGTGCTCGGGCGTCCCTATGCATTCCTGGCCAGTAATATCGAGCCGCCATCCTTGCGATCGTTTTCCGACTTCCCACGTGTCCAGCAGCTGGTGAGTCGTGATTCTCCTTCAGGACTGTTTCTCTCAGCCCCCGTGGGATACAGAGCTTCCATGCTGCCACGTCTTCGCTGCCTGCTCTGTGCGGGATATGCCTGTACAATGCGCCTCCCTCCATGATGTAGTCCGGACTCTTCTGTGGCTGTTTGGTAATCTTTTCACACATATCCTTGATCCAGCTGCATGTTCCCTGCGTGTCCTCCGGAGTTTCTTTAGCTAGCCTAAAGGCTTCTGGTAGAGGCTGTCTTGACAGTGCATCAGCGACCACGTTAAGCTGCCCCTTCCTGTATGATATTTCAAAATCATACTGCTGCAGCTCCAGGGCCCACCTCGCTATTCTTCCTGAGGGACTTTCGATGCTGTTCAACCATTTAAGCGCCATATAGTCCGTCACCACCTTGAAGTGGTATCCTTCCAAGTATGGTTTGAGCTTCCGGATTGCCCACACGATTGCCAGGCATTCCTTTTCGCTGGTTGAGTAGTTCTTTTCCGCGCCATTCAGGGTCCGGCTTGAATATGAAATGACCTTTTCGCCGCTTTCAGTTTCCTGCGTCAGGACTGCCCCTATACCATAATCGCTTGCGTCCGTCTGCAGTACGAATGGTTTATCGAAATCCGGGCATGCCAGCACAGGATCGGCCACTAGCCTTGCCTTCACCTCCTCGAATGCCTGCTGGTGCTTTGGAGTCCATGTCCATTTCGTGCCTTTCCGCAATAGATCGTTTAGTGGTTTTACTATTCGCGCAAAGTCGGGCACTAATCGCCTGTACCACGATGCTACGCCCAAGTATTGGCGCAACGCCCGGATGGTTGTGGGAGTTCCAGCTCGGCTATGGCTGCTACTTTTTCGGGATCGGTGCCGATTCCTTGGTCCGTAACGCGGTGTTCCAGGTAAAGCAGTTCGCTTTTGAAGAAATGACATTTTTCGGGATTTATCCTCAGGTTAGCCTGTTTAAGGCTTCGGAACACTTCCCTCAGGTTCCTTCTGTGTTCTTCCAGTGTCCGTCCGATCACGATGATGTCGTCTTGGTATGCAAACGCGTGTGGTGACATCTCTGGTCCAATAACCTGTCCAGTGCTCTCTGGAAAGTCGCCGAGGCGGAGTGTAAACCAAATGGCATTACTTTCCACTGGAAAAGCCCCTTTCATGGCACTGTGAACGCCGTGAATTGCCTGCTATTTTCTTCCAGATGAATTTGCCAGTATCCGTCTTTCAAATCCAGACTGCTTATGTATCTCGCCTCCCTCAACTGGTCCAATATGTAATTTATCCTTGGCATCGGATAAGCATCTTTGATGGATTTGGCATTGATCTGTCTAAAGTCGACACAAAGCCTCCACTGACCTGTCTTTTTCTTCACCATGACTATCGGGGAGCTGTACGGGCTTCTAGAGTGTTCTATGCACCCCTTCTCCAGCAACTCGTCGACTTTCGCATTGATTTCCCCTTGAACCTTTGGATTTTTCGGGTAGTATCTCTGTTTGATTGGTTTGTCGTCCTTCATAGTGATTCGGTGTTCGGCTATGTTGGATGTTCCACTCATTGTTCGAAACTCCGCGAGCTCCTGCTCTAGGAATTTTTCAACGTCGCATTCCTCAGAGTTGGTTTGCACCACTGCCACGGACAATTTTTCCTCTAACCACCCGTTGTGCCTTCTTCTTTCTGGGATCACCACTGTATGTCCGGCACACCTTATTTCGGCGCCGACTCCTGTGAGGAAATTCCATCCCAGCACCAGCGAGTCTACCACTCCTGGTAAGATCAACAGGCTCATGGGCAATCGCTTATTGCCGAATTCGATTTCCACCTCGAGCTGCGTGTTTATCCCGCTGCACCTGCCATCTGCCAACCTAACTTGCCTTCTCGTCTTTGTAATCTTTCCTTAGGCAGCCAGTATATCCGCCAGCTCTTCGCTTATAAAGCTCGCTGTTGCTCCGGTGTAGATTGTGGCTTTGTGGGAGGTTCCGCCAATCTTCACCGCTGCGGATAACTGCTGCTCTTCTTCGATTAAATCGCCAGTTAGTTTGGAGAGACAACACCTTGCGACCCCTGCTCGCCTCTCTGTGGCTGGGATCGCGGGCCATTTCCCGATCTCTGGCAGCACTCTACACTCCTCACCCCCACCTTGCCGCAAGTCCAGCAGAAAAGCAGCCTCTGGTTTTGGCATCCTCTTGCCCAATGTCCGTGACCGCCACACCGTCTACAAGCTTCGTGTGGGTTCACGATGTGTGTCTGTGACCTGTGGGCTCTTGGAGCTGCGCTGGGTGGTCTCTGATTGGTATTGGGTGGCCTCCATAACGTGCTCTGGTGGTTGTAGGTGTTTGGAGTCCATTGTCTTGGACCGTCAATAGGTGCTTGGTGTCCGCCTTCTTCTTCGCACCTTCTACACGTGACTTGTGGTGCTGTTGTTTTGCTTCGCGAGAATTTGTTTTCTTGAATAAATGCTTCTCGCTCTTTCTCGAGTTCTTCATACTCGTCAGCCAGAACCATTAGAGACTCTAGATCGTCTATCTTATATGTCCTCAGGAAATCCTCAAGTCAGGCGTGCAGTTTCCTTTATCTGCTCGAGTAGCCAAGTGGTCTCATCATGGTCTGCATGTCAACCATATTGTCCTTGAACGACTCTCTAAAGCCCTGTTTTCTTTGTTTGACCTGATCTGCGAACTTTGTGAATAAACCCCTTGGCAGGAAATACTTTTGAAAACTGTCGCTGAACTCTCCCCATGTCCTCCAGTGTTTATTGTTTGATATGAACCATTTTAGGGCCTTGCCTTGCAGCAATTCAGGCATGGCTCGGGGAATGAGGTTCAGGTTCAAACCGTATGTGTTTGCTGACCATTCCACTTGTTCCAGAAACTCCAGTGGTTTCTCCGTGCCGTCAAACTTGAACGACCATTCCCTGACTTGCTTTGCGACTTTTGCATAGTCTGGTGCGCTGGGCCTTTGCTGTTCTGTTCTTCTTTCTTGGCTTGGGCCCCTGGATCTTCCTGCCTCCTTCATGCTCTCAACGCCCAGGCTGGCTATGAGCTGTTCGGCGTCTGGGACTTGTAACTTGCCGCTCGAGCCTGGTTTGTCGTACAATTCCTCCAGCTCAGCCCAAATTTCCGCCATTCCTGGGTCGTTTTGTGTTTTCGTAACATACTCTGAAAGGGCCTTTCGCATGTCGTCCGACTTGCACTCCAGGATAATGCCAAGCTTGGCTGCCACCTTTGGGAAATCCTCTTTCTTGAGGAGATAGATCCAATTTTTCCCCATTTCTGTTTATTGCTGTATTTTCACTGTCAGGACAATCCCGTTGGGCGCCAGATGTAACGAACTGATTTTCTTTATTATCTGCTCGCTACGAATGTCGTGCGGCTAGCTCAGAAGATGTAAGTGTTCGTCCCACCAAATTTATATATACGTGACCGCCCTTTTGACCAGTGAAACACACAGAAAGATTGGGAGTATGCAGTGATCTTTTATTCGCCGACTTGACCCTCGGGTGGTGTAATGGTTATGTAGAATTACGTCCTGCCGTCGGCTCCTTCCCACGTTGAACGCCTCTCTGGATCGTGCCGGCTGCGAAGTGGTGTCTTCCTCGCCGGCTTTGCTTGCGATGTCTTCTGCCACACTTGGCTCGGCGGGTTTACAGGGACTAGGGATGCGTCACCGTTCCCAGACTAGGGTGAACAGGCACTGTGCTCTCAAGGCGTACGCCTTTCGCAGCCGCAGCCTCCTGTCCCTTGCTCTGTCCCGGCCGGTCGCACCGGACGTCGACTCAGTTTCTACTTGACGGTTCAGGCGTACGCCGGAAGCCGCCAACGCAGTCCCTGGGTCAAACGCCAGGTTCTAGACGAACGCTTCCACCCTACCCTCTCTGCCGCAGGTTTAAGAATTCGAAGTATGGGCTGCTTGCTCGACGCTCGTTTTCGTCGTCCTGGGGTCCTCGTTGTCCTTGTCCGCCTCCAGCTATCTCGACCAGCTCCGCTCCTTGTTGGCGACTCGGTAAGCTGCCGTTCTGGGACTCTAGCGGTGGACCGCTGTGCTCTCAACGCATACGCCTTTCGAGACACCAGCTGAGCAAACGCGCGTCCTTCCGGGCTATTCGCAGCAGGACCTTGTACAGCTCCTGCAGGACGATCAGGCATACGCCGGAGTTCGCCAATGCAGTCCTTGTAGGCAGGTAGCTAGTTCTTGACACTTTGCTTCTGAGCCCACGGTTCTTCGTCGAAGGACTCTATTTGTTCACTTTGTCGGACACGCCGGGTGGGATGCCCAGCTCAAATCGCGACAGAAGTTTTAACAAAACGCCTGGACTTAGCCGTTTGATGCCGTAAGGACCTCAGCTACCTGTGTCTCAATTCGGAGACTTTAGCTCTAAGTCCCGAACGTCTCGACGTAGCGATCTTGTTTCCTTGATGACTCCGCACGGCTTTACTTGCTCCTTCACGATGGTTCACTGGTTACTTGTTCACTTGATGACTGTTACTTGTTGACTTTGTAGAATCGACTGATCCAGCTTCCTGCGCTCGGCCGGTTTATATAGGCCTCCATTTACCGCTAATTATCGGCGTCTCCTTGCCTCCTGGTCCAAAGTCCACGGTTTTACCGTTCGACCTTTCGCCCTCTGCGCACGGCACCAATATCAGGGTCCAAAGTCCGGTGCCGTCCCGTTACTTCCTTCTGCCCACGGCCCTTCGCCACTCTCTTGTATTGCTGTCCCTCTCGGACTCTCCTTGTTCTTGTCTGGTGCTCAGTGCACCACTCTCTCTCGCCGCACTACCGTTACTACGGGCGAATTCGCCGCGTAACTGGTAACTGGTAGGCCACTGCTTGCATGCGCTTACCCTGCTTGCTTCTTAACTTGTGGGGAGTTATTCAACTCCTCACAGTACCTCGAATGAGTATGGCTGCATTGCCAATGCCCATCTGGCAATCCGTCCTGAAGGGCTCTCGATCGAGTTAAGCCATTTAAGTGCTTGGTTGTCCGTGATAACGACGAAGTGGTACCCTTCCAGGTACATCCTCATTTTCTGGATGCCCCAGTGTAGCCGAGTAGTTTTGTTCTGTTTTTGAAAGATTCCGACTGGCATATGAAATTTGAAATTTGAAATTTGATCTTTAGATTTGCCTTGCAAAGTCGCCTCATTACCTTCTGTAGCTTCTCCAGGTGTTCCCGTTTGGTGCGTCCGATTACCACTATGTCATCCAGGTATGCGAACGCGAATGGTTCCTTCTCTGGTCCGATGACTGAGTCTAGCGCTCTTTGGGACGTCGCTGGTGCTGTGTGTAATCCGAAGGGCATTACGCGTCCTGGTACCGTAAAGGCAGTGTACTGTTTACTGTCTTCGTCCATCGGTATCTGCCAGTAGAAACTTTTCAGATCTAGTGTCCTTATGTATTTTGCCTCGCGGAGTTGGTTGAGAATGTGATCCATTCGTGGTACTGGGTATGCGTCTCGCTCAGAGTGCTCGTTCAGTTGCCTATAGTCTATGCAAAGCCTCCATTCCTTGTTTTTCTTCTCCACGATTACCACTGGCGAACTGTAGGCGGAGTGCGAGGGTTCTATGAGGTTCTGTGCTATGAGTTCGTCGACTTGTTTGTTTATTATTGATTGCATTGCTGGGTTTCGAGGGTAGTACCTCTGTTTAATTGGGCGGTCGTGCTTCATGAAGATTTTGTGGCTAGCAATGTGACTTACTCCTTTGATTTGGCTCATCATCTCTAACTCCCTTTTGAGGTTCTCTTGGATCTGTGCGTCTGTTAAATCCCCTGTTTCTAGTGATCCGATGCCGTGTCTCTTGTGTTTCTTGCTTCTGCGTTGGTTCCTCTTCTTCTTTTTAGTGTAGCGTTGCATTGTTCTAAGAAGTCTATTCCCAAGAGTAGGTCTCCGATCACCTCGTCGAGGACTTATAGTGTTGTTGTGTTTGTTTGTGTCCCGAGTTGTATTGATACTTCTAGTGACTGTTCTGTTTGTTCCGTCTGCAAGTCTTATGGCTTCAATTACTTGTTTTCTTTTTCCATGTCTAGCTATTCTGCTGGCTAGTTCTTGGCCGATAAAACTCCTTGTGGCTCCTGTGTCAATTGCACCGCGAATTCTTGTGCTGCCTATGATGACTTGTGCTAGTAGACGTCGACCGTTGAACTTTATTGATGTTGCGGGTGTGGTGTGCCCTGGTGCCCTGGGTGCCCGCTCTGATCCCATGGGCGTCTTCCGTTTCCCGAAGTTTCATTCCTGCGGCAGCAATGAATTGTTCGTATTCCATCCTGTGTTACCGATGTGTGATGGCTGATTGCACTGCTTGTTTTCGATGTTGGGTTGTGGCTGGGTGCACTGCTTGGTGTTGGCGCTTCGGGAGGGCATATTATGTACTGCTTGGTGTCGGCGGTGCGCTGTTGATGGGTGAACTGCTTGGTGTCAACGATGTGCTGTGGCTGGGTGCACTGCTTAGTGTCGGGAATGTAGGTCATCGTTAGTTTCGAGCTGCCGGGCATCGTTAGCTTCGACCTGCCGTTTTATTCCGTATCGTTTCCGGGTCGGAAGCCGGAAACGTGACTTCTGGTAGGAACTCACTGAGATGGGCCGGAGTTACGAAAACCGTGCCGGGCTCAGCGATCTCGACCGGGCATGGGTGCGTACTCCTAAACCACTCCGGGCGTCGGTGATCCTCACCAGGTCGTAGAGCCGAATTCAAGCCGAACTCTTACGGATCCACCACCACTACCAAGACTAACTACCAGAACACATACCCGGGTATTCCTCCTAGTTGTTGTTTCCTCGATAATCGTCGGAACGCAAGTGACTGGTCTGGGGCTGTGTCTCCACTTATATAGGCGCTGCTTAGTGTGACCAGATTGGACGATGATGATAATCCCACTTTAAGTAATCGGGTTTATTGGGCGATGATTGTCGGCAATCGAACAAGTGTGACCGGGTGCTGTTGGCTTTGGGCGCGCGTTTGAATAATAAAAGGCCAGTATTTGGAATGTTCTTTTTAAGCTTTAATGTGAAAGTTGAGTTTTATATATTTGTGACTGTGGGTCGTCACAATTCAGTGAAACACATAAAACTTTATTTTGCCCGGAATTAATCGGTTTTAAACTATAAAATCGCTTCTTAATAAATCCACAATTTTAAGTGCAACAACAAACCATTAAAGAAACAGTGCATAGCATAACACAAGAACACAGAGACAAAACACTCAACACATCAAAAAACTCAACCGAAAAACTCTCGTCACCAACACAAATATGTCTTCAGCAGCAAAGCGACTTAGGAAGGAAACTCCCTCCGATCTGAAAAAAGCCCGTAACTCCAATGTTCAACTGCTTCACACGATTGACCTCAGATTTTCCGAGCTAAATGAATGTCTTGCAGGGGAGATCCGTGATGGTGAGGCACGTATAACCGGCACTCTGGAGGAAAAATGTAAGTTAATAGCAGCTGACTGCAACAAACTTTCAAGCACTTCTCTCTCAAACTGACCGCCAAAAGTACGTTCGATTTTTCGAATCTAATTATAAGTATTAAAATGGAACAAGTGCACGATAAGGCGACACTGATGCGTGCGATCGGGGCATACCGAAAAGAAAACAAAACGCCAGCGTTTATATATATAAGCGAACAGCTGACCAAAACAAATTATGAAATCTTCAAGGGGGCGATGCATCTCAAGAGGCAGAACCGCCTAACAGCTGTTTTCTCTCGCCGTAGAGATATCTTCGTAAAGGATTGAGAGGGAGGGGTGACGATTTGCGTGCAAAGCCTGGGCGAACTGGCTCAAATGGAGATTTGCACCCCCGATGAATTAGCTGCTCTGGAGCTGCTAATTCTGGGACTTTAAATGGTAATTCATTTTGCACCTAAGAGGCGCTCATATTGTGAAATAATCAGTAGTTTTATTATATTTATTTAGGATTAGGATCAGTCGGATTAATTTTATTTTGTTTCTTGGTGTGGTGTGTCTTTATGTCATAAATATTTTTAAACTGCGAGCTCAGCTAATATTTCAATTAAATAATTTAAAATGGGTGACAGCAATAACATAAACATAAACCCAAATCGATCAAATAGCCATGCGAGGTTAGAAGAGAGCTGGTCTTAATGTGTGTCATATAAATGCCCAAAGCCTTACACGAAAATTGAAGAATTTAGATACCTTTTTATCAATTCGAGCATAGATGTTATATGTGTTTCTGAAACTTGGTTTGTTCCTAATTTATGCGATGTTGAATGTGATGTCTTTAATTTGCATAGCTCTAATCGTGATAGTCATGGGGTGAGGTTGCAATATATGTGAGTAAAAAGTTAAGTTCCACTTTTGTATGTAAACACTCAACCAGTAGTGCAATTGAATACTTATTTATAGAATTTAGATGCCAAAGATATGCTGATAAGCTACTAATTGGGTGTATAAACCGACCTAACTGTCGGATTGACTATGAAAAATTTTTAAATATCCTTTCCTGACGTGTCATTAAATTAACAGGCGATTTTAATAGCGATATTTTTAGGGAATCCCACCTTGCAGAGGACATGAAATCGCTGGGGATGAAGTTGGTAAAATTCGTGTCCCCTACGCATTGTACCAAAACCCGCATGTAATGAATAGTTTTTAAAATCTTTAGTCTTTGTAAATCCGTCTGTTAAAAACGGGCTTTATTAATTGAATGTCACTTGACTTAAGAATAAAGTTGGCTTGGCTTACAATTCATATAGCTGCACGAGCAGCGCCGCGGCGAACGCTTATGTACCTAAGTATATATGTTAATGTATACGTAAGTGTATATAGGCGGCGCAAGCAGCGGCCGCGCATGAGAGAAAGAGTGTTATGCTCACATGGTAACCGAATGGTCGGCCGCGCATGCAAACATGCCGGCTCAGCATTTAGGATGTGCATAACATTGTTGTGTGGGTCGAATTACTCCGCACTTGAAGTGCTGGGAATATTTGGACATAGGCAAATGACACAATGTTGCAGTGATTTAAGCGGTACAGTGTTTACCCGATATGTGAGCATACTACATCTCCCTCCTTTTGAAAAATAACGTCATCTATGGAGTTATTTTGTTTTTTTTTTTTTTAATATTATTATTTTTTTTTTTGGTTAATATAGTAAATATTGGGAAAGTTAGTGAAGTCGAAACTTGGAAAATTTATGAGACTATTTCTTATTATTTATTATTATAATAAAGTAATTAAAAATTTTTTTTTGTTTGAAGAGAAAAATTTGATATAATTTTATTTTTTTTTATTAATGGCTATCCTACAAAATCTATTCTATAAAAATTTTTAGTCTATCCTTATGAACTGTCTGGGTTTTGTTTTTTGCATTTAAAATTGTTATATTACTATTGGGTTCTATCTTCTTTACCATGTATGGTCCTGTATATTTAAAGTCTAGCTTATGACCAGTTTCCTTTTTTAATAAAACCTGGTCTCCTATTTTTAATTTAAAGTCTAAGCTATTTTTGTCGTATCTATCTTTTTGTTTTTGCTTATTAGTTTCTAGCATTATTCTGGCTCTTTTATATGCCTGTTCTAATCTAAATTAAGATTCCTTAGCATAATCTTCTATATTATATAATGGTTCTATTCTATCTATGCTATTGAAATGTTTTGGTAAGTTTGGAGTTTTCCCAAAAACTAGTTCGTATGGACAATAATCATGTGCCATATAGGGGGTCGTGTTAAAGCAGTATACGAAGTATTTTAGCCATACATTCCAATCTGTTTTATCAACTGAGATGTATGAGCGTATGAACTCGTTAAGTGTTCTGTGGCTTCGTTCCACTGTTCCGACAGTTTGGTGATGGTGTGCAGTAGAATTTATGTTTTTGATATTTAAATTTTTACATAAATTTTCAATTATTGAATTTTTATATTCTGTTCCCATGTCCGTAATGAACGTCTTCATTGGACCGTACTTCAAAATAAAATCTTCAATTATAGCTTTTGCTATTGTTTTTGCACTTTTATTTGTAATTGTTACTGCTACAAGGTATTTTGTTAAATTGCTGATTAAAGTAACTGCGTATTCATTCCCTTGTTCAGACAGGCAGTGGACCGATCGTGTCCACGATTATCCTGTCGAAAGCTGTTTGTGGTGTTTCTGTAATGGTTAATGGGGTCTTCGTATGCGTGGTTATCTTCGCTTTTTGGCATTTTAGGCATTTTCGTATGTACTCTGTAATATATCGAGTCATTCCTTTCCAAAAGTAATGTCTTTTGACCTTGGCCAAGGTTTTAGAAATGCCAGTATGACCTCCTTGAATTGGTTCATCATGGTATGTAGACATAATTGCTTCTTTTTCTTTTCCAGAATTTATTAGGGTCACCGGGTTGAGTAGCGCTACTCTCAATGATTTTAATGTTTTATTGCCCATTTCCCTGAAATTATCTATTGAAACGTATTCAAAGATATTTTCCCAACGGTGCCACTTTGAGTTGGCTGATTTGATGTATACCGGCTTGCTTCTCAAGCCTTTGGAAAAACTGACCTAAGTCAAGGACTCCATTGGTATATAATTCGCTAACATCATATCTTGCAGTAACTTTTTTCCATGTTTAAATAAACATAGCATATTTTTTACGTGCAAGGTCACTACTTTACGTACTTCGTCATTGTTTATGACTCCGTATACGTTGGGCTTTGAAGCTTTTTCTATAGATTGCCTAGGCAAGTCTATTTCTTTTTCTCCTGCGCAGGATTTCTGTCTACTTTGGTATTTTGTAGTGACTTTATTTATATTTCCGGTTATATTTTGTAGTTCTTTGATGGTTATTCTTAATAACGCATTGTCTTTTCCCTTTAAATATTCAACTGGGAAGTTGTATCCTTCTAATTCTAGCCTCATACGTGTCAGTTTGGAACTTGGGTTACTCATTGAGAACAAGTATGTTAACGGTCGGTCTGTGATCTGGTTTGATAATGAAATGTTTGCCATAAATGTATGGTCGAAAATGTAATATTGTGTAATATTTGTGTTATGCAATTTTTTCAAAGATTTTCGCTTGGTTTTGTATTTTGTTTATTAAAAAAATATGAATTTTCACTGCCCCGAGCGGCGATTTTTACTTCCACTTTTTCTTTAATAAAAAACATTATTTAACAAAGTCAGAACGCAAATAAAATCGCGGCGGCGTTCGCTTACGAGTTCTCATTAAATATATATATATATATTTGCAAATTGTAATAAATTTATGTATTTTTTTTTCTCGCTCTCATTCTTTTAGTGATCATAAAAATCTTGCTTGCATTTTATTTGCCCTGGGGTTTGTCGCCCTTTTTCATCAATATGCTTCATAAGTTTTTAGCGCTTTTCATGTTTTTCTTGTATTTCCCATATATGTTGTTGTTTAATATGTGTGTGTGTGGATGTGTGTTTATATATATTTTCTTTTTTTTTTTTTGCTGTTTTTTTCCCCCTTTCGCTAAAATTGAAAATTGAAAAAAAAATTGATTGTGTTAGTTTTTATATAACTGATTTACAATATTTTGCTCTATATAAACCAATATCAGTTATATGTTGTTAGTATATAGCCTAACAGTGGTAAATTTTTTTCGAGCAGCGCTTTCGCGCATCGGCTCGGGTTTTGAAGTTTATAATTAAAGGCAACTTAGGCATTGGCACAAGTGCAGCCCTTGTTGCGTTACTTTGCTCGTCTGCAAAGCTCTTTTTCCCTCGTGGGCTTCTTTTTCCTGCGGGGTCTTGGCTACTTTTAAGTAGTCCTTTTTCCGCTTCTTTTCCTCTTTTGGTTTACTTTGTTGCGTTCTTGTCGTGCCCGGTACTCAGCTATTGTGAGGGGGCGTGGTCCATCGTTGGGACACAACTGCAAAGCCTCTTCTAGGCTTGGTGCGTCTCTTTGCTCAACAGGAGCAGGGACTTGCCACGACGCACTCATATGCCTCCTTCGTTGGTGTAGTCGGCGGTCTGCCTACCACACTTCAGTTTCCATCGTTGGTGTAGAAGGATTTGCCATTCCTTCCACACATGTCCTGGTCAACTATTCTTTCTTCCTTTTTTTTTTTTTGTGTTGGTTTTGTATTATTATTTTGTCCGGGCCTTTTGGGCTCAGGCGGCGCTGGTGCTGGTCATCGCACAGGCTGATTAATGCTGATTTTTTTTTTTTTTGGTTTTGTTTTATTGTTTCTGTTGTCCGGACCTTTTGGACTCAGGCGGCGCCGGTGTTGGTCATCTCACAGGCTGATTAATTTTGATTTATCAAATTTTGTTTGTAAAATATTTTTTTTTACAGTGGTGCTTATAGACTTATGCCACTGCCACTACCATAAACTGTAAACTGCCATGTAATAAATTGTTTTCTTAATGGCTTTTCTTTTTTTTCATATTTACTTCGTACATTTTTGTTTTCTTAATAACTTTTTTTTTAGATATTCATTTTGTACATGTTTGTTCACTTTACTCGCGCACATGTCACGGTCGCAATGTAATGAATAGTTTTTAATATCTTTAGTCTTTGTAAATCCGTCTGTTAAGAACGGGCTTTATTAATTGAATGTCACTTGACTTAAGAATAAAGTTGGCTTTAAAAAGTTGGCTTCGTAAACTTCTGTCAAACTTGTGTCTTCGTACCTACAAAATCGTGGTCAATCTAGCGTGGTACTGTCTAGCGTTTGGTCTTCATATAATGGTGTATGGTGTACCCCAAGAGTCTGCGCTTGGTACCATATTGTTTACCTTATATGTTAATGACCTTCCCAATGCGTTATCTGAATGCTGATGATCTCCAAATGTATGTGAGTCGTCCTTTAAATAGAATAAATGAGTGTATAGATGTTTGTAACAGAGAACTTGCACGTGTAAATGAGTTGGCCGGCAACAATGGACTTGGGATCAACCCATCAAAATCAAAATTTCTTGACATAAGTAAAAGAAAGATAGTTTTTAATAATTTGAAGCCACTGAGTATAAATAACACGCCACTTGAGTACGTAGAAACAGCTGTAAATTTAGGTTTCACATTCAACAGAACTCTTACCTGGAATGATCATATTACAAAGTGTGTAGGGAAAACATATAGCATAATATCGCCAATGCGTTATCTGAATGTAATGATCACTTGTATGCTGATGGTAATCCTTTAAACAGAATAAATGAATGTATAGATGTTTGTAACAGAGAACTTGAACATGTAAATAAGTGGGTCGGCAACAATGGACTTGGGATCAACCCATCAAAATCAAAATGTCTTGTCATAAGTAAAAGAAAGATAATTGTTAACAATTTGCAGCTACTAAGTATGAATAACACGGTACTTGAGGACGTTGATACAGCTGTAAACTTAGGTTTTACATTCAACAGAACTCTTACCTAGAATGATCACATTACAAAGTCTGTAGGGAAAACATGGCATAATAAGGACATTATCCGTAACTAAAAATTGCCTGCCCACCCATATACGTTTACTAATAGCTAAAACCTGCATTGTTCCAGCGCTATTTTATGGAGTAGAAGTTTTTCAAACTGTGACACTACCAGTAAGAACAGAATTAAAGTTCTATTTAATTGCATAGCCAGGTATATATTCAACCTACCACAAAGAAATCACGTATCCGAATTTTCGCTGAAAATATTCGATATCTCGCTAAATGAATGGATAAAGATGCGAATCTTAATTTTTCTGCAAAAAATTATTTTCCAAAAAGAACCTTCGTATCTTTTCGAAAAACTTCAGTTTACATTCTCTAGAAGAGCAAACAATCTTACTTGCATAAGACCTAGATCATTGACATCCGAAAGACAATTTTTAATTAATGCTATTCGATCATGGAATCAGCTCCCCAACCATCTTAAAAATATTAGCAGTGCCATCTTAAAAATACTACTACGTAAATTAAAGTATAAATAGAAGGCGACTTAGGTTAGTTTTTATGAAAATTAGTTTTAAGTATAATGTAACAATTAAATATTTGCAACTCTTAGTGACTAGCGTATTAACTTATAAGTTCCAAACTTGTAGCGTTATGATGAAATTTTATAATAAAATACAAATAAGGACAATATCCGTAACTAAAAATTGCATGCCTAGCCATTCACTTCGTGAAAATATATTTATTTGTATCCGCGAAACGAACTTACGTCAAGTTATTGTGAAAAAAGAACAGTCAAATCACGAGTGAGTATTTCTAGTGTCTGAATTAATTATATTTTGTTTAAGCAAATATTTAAATTTTTTAAATAAAAATTAAATGTGTTAAAATGGAACTACCATTAACATCAGCCGCAGCAGCAAAAGCAACCCAAAATCTTTCAGATGTGGCCATGAACCATTTTCTTCTGCAACTAATAGCCTGATTCCATTGCCGCATTAGTGGACTTTTTAAATGTGCCTGATTCCATTGGCGCATTAGCATTTAGCTAATGCTACTCCGACATGTGAGTGGCACGAGCAGCTGATCTGGGTTTGTTTACTTTTGCATTTTGGCAAATCCAAAAGAAATTAATTAAAATTAATGAACATGAGTGAGTTTACTAAACTCTGTAATGCTCAGCAGGGCATCTATAATGCGACCAAGGCATTTGCCAACTTGGACGACAAGAAAGAGAAGCTGATTGCGTTGTTATGACGGGTTTGCAAAGGAGACCACCACAGTTTCCAAAAAGGGCTAGGATCCCCGTATATGTAGGAGTTATTTTATGCCAGAGATCCAGCAGTAAGCGCTTTAGTTTTCAGTAATTTTTATACAAAATAGATTTATATTCAAAAGACATCAAAAATTGAAACAGCTGTTGTAGTGGTGGCACGAACAGAATATCGTTCAACATCGGTATTTTCCGGTATTTTTTTTTTAAATGTTCGGGGCGAATGGTTTTTAATCGCATTTAAAAATCGCATTTATTTTAAATGCGGCATTTAGCCTTATGGGATTTCCTGTGTAAATAAATGCGCATTAAGCTAACTGCGTTTTAATGCGCCAATGGAATCAGGCTATAAAACAGATAAGCAAATTTAATGGAGACCCACTCTTCTTGGCTCTCTTCATAAAGGAAGTCAACGAATTAGTTTACCATTATCCGACAACATCAGAAGCCCAACAACAAATTATACAAGCAGCCATCCGAAACCTTCTAATAGGACGAGCACGAAAATTGTTGATGAGAAATGTACCACAGGTCTGGAAGGAATTAAGGACTTTACTAATCAGCGAATACAACAGCGCAGCACCTCCACATCGAATGATTATGAAATTAAGTGACACTAAATATAAAAATAATTTACGTAGATTTGTTGAAGAATTAGAAAAACAAACAAGTTGTAAACTCAGCTTAGATAACAATCCATCAAATACGGTATTAGTTTCAAGAACTTTGAATGCTTAATTTGCTGAAGTGATTCGCGAAAAATTGCCAGTACAAACATATATTAAGTTAAGAAAATTTTAATTGAGCTCGGGTTTGGAATCAATTGTACTCCGATTTTTGGACACACCGCGCTATAAGCTCGAGAAGAGGGGAGCGAGAGGGGGTGCTCCCACGTGTATGTGGAAACGGTGCTTAACTGAGGGATATTAACTACTGGCAAGGATCGGGGATCAATAACTAAGGGCAAAGATCGGGGATGTGTCCAACAGGGGTACGCCAACGTTCTCTGAATTAACCAGGAATGGTCGTAGTCACGCCTGAGGGATACTAACTTTTGGTACAGGAAGGGTTAAGGTTATTTTCTAGATAACTACGCAATTAAGAAATGCACTGGGGCTTAGGAGATTAAATATAATGATTCACTTTATTCTCACTTGACCTGGCTTGTTTCCCGTGGCTGCACCAAGTTCTTAAATGTTTAATCCACGCAGGCTGCACCCCGCGTTTGAGTCCGAGCCACGGGATTTTACTTTTCAAAATTAAGGAGCACACGTGTGCTTCCTGTCGCTGGCCGGGAACCAAGAGAGCGAAAGATCGGTTCTTTCTAGGTTGCCACCCCTTCAAGTAACGAATACCCACTACGACTATCGATAGTGGTCGGAATTGGACCCATGAGAGCGAAGTTGGGTTCCAGCGAGATTGGGAGTTCCACGCTCGGATCCTCCGTCGGTCGAAAGGGTATCCGTATCCAGCACGATGTGAAATGTACCTGTATCAGCTGCGTCCACTGGCTGTGTCGGATTGCGTATCTTTCGATGCTTTCAAAATAGGTGGTCGGCTTTCTGTGTTGCCGTCTTTGGCACAGTTCCCGTTCCCAAGGTGACTTGATCGTACCAAGCTTTGGGTAGCCGCGGTTCTCTGCAGGAATGCCGATCATCGTCTTGATCGTGCGGTGACCTAGTACTCGCTAACGAAAGGCTCAAATGAGAGACGCCGAGGTCGCTTTGCGCAGAGGGATAAGTTCAATCCATTTAGTGAACGCATCGAAGAAGACAAGTAACACGTTGTTCCCTTGCTTGGAACGGGGCAGAAGGCCTACGAAAAACTGCAAATGGTTCCTCGACCTGTCTCGTGAGCATTATGCCGGCTTGTTTTCGTTGGTCTGCTTTAAACTTTTGGCATGAGACACATTTTCGTACATAGGCTCCGATATCGCGGAACATGCCAGGCCAGTAATATTTGTGAGAGATACGGAGAATGGTCTTCCGTACCCCCAAATGGCCTGCTGTGGGCTGGTCGTGGCATTCTTGTAAAATTCGTTGGCAATGCTCGCTTGGCATACATAGATTCCATGGTTTGTAGTCCTGGTCGTCGGGGCAATGTCTTAAGTGGCGATACAGCTCTCCGTTTTCGGTGACGTAATCGGAAACTTCTGTGGGTTCTCCTTGATGTCCTGTAGTTTGCGTTGAATCCACTTGCACTGATGGTTTTCAGTCGCGATCCGCTGGAGACTTTCTAGCGGCTGTCGAGACAGAGCGTCGGCGAATACGTTGTATTCCCTCGGCGATACTGGACGTCGTATTGGTATGGCTGGATTTCTAACGCCCGTCTTGCTATACTTTCCGTGTGGTTCACCATATGGTCCAGACATTTAAGCGCTTAGTGGTCGGTGATTACGTTGAAACAGTAAAATTCGAAGTAGCATCTGAGCTTGCGAATTCCGCAGACGATTGCCAAGCATTCCTTTTCCATTAGTGGGTAGTGGAGCTCGGCAGCGTCTAGTTTGCGACTCACGAAGGCTATCACTCGTTCCTGTCCGTTGATTGTCTGGGTCAAAGCACCGCCTAGTCCGTAATTACTAGCATGGTTTGAGGAGTCATTTTCTCTGGGCATGCTAGGACGGATGCATCTGCTAAAAGTTCCTTGAGCCGGTCGAATGTGGTGTTCTGCTCTTCTCCCCAGGTCCACTTCTGGTTCTTACTTAAAATGTTAGTCATTGGTTGGACCACTGATGTAAATTTAGGAACAAATCTCCGGTACCAGGAGGCCATCCCTAGTTCCCGGGTGTTTTCTGGCAGGCTTAGATTTCGCACCGCGGCGACCTTCTTTGGGCTGTGTTAACGCCTTGATTACTAATGATATGTCCTCGGTACGTTAGTTTTTGCTGGAAGAAAGAGCCTTTTCTTGGTTAATACGCAAGTTTGCTACTCTGAGTCGTTCAAGGACCTGACAGAGATTAGCCATGTGCTCCACCCAGCTAGCCCCGATGACGATTATGTCGTCTGAATATGCGAAGGCGTGCGCCTCCATATCCGGGTCAATCAGGCTGTCTAAGGAACGTTGAAATGTAGCGGGAGTGTAAGCCGAAGGGCATGACTCGCCACACATAAAGTCCCCGCCCTGGTACGGCGGTGCTTTCCCGGCTGTCCGGCGTCATAGGTATTTGCCAATACCCATTGCGCAAATCCAAGGCTGAGATATACTTCGAGTCTTCGAGTCTCTCTAGAATATGGTTAATTCTATCGAGCATTAAGCTGCCGGTACTCAACGAACATGCGCCACTGCCCGGTCTTTTTCCGCACCAGAACCAAAGGAGCGCTGCGAGAAGCGTTGATTAATGATCTCCGGCAAAGTAGGGTTTTTGGGAAAGTATCTTTGCTTACACGGCTTGTCATCTCGCATGGTGATTCTATGTTGGGCTATAGTCGCTACGCCTGACATTCCCTCGAATTTCTTAAGCTGGAAGCTAAGAAATTTTTGTATCTGCCGTTCCCGTTTTTCTTTTAACGGTTGTTGTTCCCGTCATGCTGTATCCGTGTCTTCTGTCGTGGTTTATCGTTGTTGCTAAGTGCTGGTTGACTCCGGGGATTCAAGGTCTCTTCTTCTTGGGCTTGTTTTGCCATGTGTAACTGGGTCTCCTGTGTTTTTTGTGGGTCCTGGTGATTCGGATGATTCCAATCCACGCGTGGGTGCTTGTTCTGCATATTTCTGGTGTGTGACAGGCTTTCCTGGTTCATCGTCGTATCCTGGTTCTAGTGATAGCGTGGGATCAGGGCCAGCGTGTCTCTGGTTTGTAATATGTCCGGTGTAGTTGCTTTCGAGCGATATTGTAACCAATCAGCATGGATGGCATGACTAGTAGCGGCACCTCGAGGAGATCCTGTACTAGCATGATCCATGCTATGAATAACTTTGACACTTCTATCATCGAATTATCGGCAAGACTTATCTGGGCTCGAATTTCTTTAAACTGATGTGGTTCACCGACTGCATCCGCAAACTCCTGACTTACGAAACAGCGGGACGCCCCGGAGTCATTTGTGGCCAGACTGGTCTGCCCTCCAATTCTTACCGTAGCTACTATCTTTCCGTCTTCTACTCCGATGGGTGCGGTTACAGAGTGTTCCCTGCCTGGCTGGTCCCCGTCGTATTCCGCACAACGCGAGGACTTGGTCCGTTTCCCTGCGGCGAGGACTCGGTCCGTCGCTGCGTATTACGGCAACAGTCGATAGTGCGAATTCCTTATTGACCACAATCCCAGCAAAAATATCTTTTGCTGTTCCTACACTCGCGGCTAAAATGTCTTTGTCCCCCGCTGGAGGCGATGGAGTGATAATCCGATTCGATATGGGTGCTGCCGGTTGTCGGGTCATAGCTTTGCGTTTGAGTTGTATTTTAAATTGTATTTTGCATTGATTGTCTTGGTTTTATTTTATTTATTTATTTGTTTTTTTTTTTAAAAATTTTTGCTTTGCATTTAGTTAAATATAAATGTATTTATTATAATTTGTATGCATTATTAACAGTATTTATTTATTTTGTTTTATTAAATTAAATAAATTTTCTTTTTTGTCCATAGTGTATTTCACTTTTGTGATAATTTATTATATTATAATTATTTTAATTTTTTCAGTGTATGTTTTTGTGTGTGTTTCACTTTTGTATTCTCTTGGATGCCTTGCTGATTTGCCACTGGTTTTATCTTCCACTTGTAATAATGTGTATATATATATTCTCTTCTGTTTTTGGATTTTTTTTTTAACTGGTTTACTTTATGCACTTGCTTGGTTTAGTTTTCGGTACTGCGCCGTTAGCTCGTGGGCTTTCTTCGTTTCAATCGATCGTATTACTCGGCGTCACGTTTTTCTGTTCTTCGCGTCACTAAACACGCAGCCTTGGGCGCTTATCAAGATTTTTGCGCCAATTTTCGGTACACCGAAACCGGATTTTTTTTTCCTTGCTCTACGAGGTCTTATTTTCCTAGGATTATACCCTACAAGTCCCTGTTCGGGCGCCATTTGTAACGATGTTTTTCTGGCCGGGGTGAGCTTCAGTCATGCCAGAGAAATTTGTAATTTACAGGGTTTGTGTCCGAGCCACATGATTTAATTTTTCCAATTTCCGGAGCACATCTCCATTTTACCATACCTATCAAAGGTATTTGAGAATCTCATGGCTGATCAAATTAATAAATTTATGTCCGACAATGCAATGCTTACTAATAATCAGTCTGGTTTTAGGAAAAACAGATGCTGTACCTCAGCTATTATAAAAATTGCAGACGACATAAGGGAACAAATAGACGAAAATAATGTTACACTCTTAGTTTTACTGGACTATAGTAAGGCCTTCGATACAGTAAACCATAATGTCCTTTGTGCAAAACTACGTAATATGTTTATGTTTTCTAAAACTTCTGTCAAACTTGTGTCTTCGTACCTAGAAAATCGTCGTCAATCTGTTTTACTGTCTAGCGTTTCGTCTTCATATGAAAATGTTAATCGTGGTGTACCCCAAGAGTCTGTGCTTGGTCCCTTATTGTTTACCTTAAATGTTAATGACCTTCCCAATGCGTTATCTGAATGTAATGTACACGTGTATGCTGATGATGTCCAAATGAATGTGAGTCGTCCTTTAAACAGAATATATGAATGTATAGATGTTTGTAACAGAGAATTTGAACGTGTAAATGAGTGGGCCGGCAACAATGGACTTGGGATCAACCCATCAAAATCAAAATGTCTTGTCATAAGTAAAAGAAAGATAATTTTTAACAATTTGCAGCCACTGAGTATGAATAGCACGCCACTTGAGTACGCTGATACAGCTGTAAACTTAGGTTTTACATTCAACAGAACTCTTACCTGGAATGATCATATTACAAAGTCTGTAGGGAAAATATATGGCATAATAAGGACATTATCCGTAACTAAAAATTGCCTGCCCACCCATATACGTTTACTAATAGCTAAAACCTGCATTGTTCCAGCGCTATTTTATGGAGTAGAAGTTTTTTCAAACTGTGACACTACCAGTAAGAACAAAATTAAAGTTCTATTTAATTGCATAGCCAGGTATATATTCAACCTACCACAAAGAAATCACGTATCCGAATTTTCGCTGAAAATATTCGATATCTCGCTAAATGAATGAAAGATGCGGAACTTAATTTTTCTGCAAAAAATTATTTTCCAAAAAGAACCTTCGTATCTTTTCGAAAAACTTCAATTTACATCCTCTAGAAGAGCAAACAATCTTACTTGCATAAGACCTAGATCATTGACATCCGAAAGACAATTTTTAATTAATGCTATTCGATCATGAAATCAGCTCCCAAACCATCTTAAAAATATTAGCAGTGCCACGCAATTCAAGATAAAATTATTCACACACCTTAAATACACTATTACGTAAATTAAAGTAAAAATAGAATGCGACTTAGGTTAGTTTTTATGAAAACTAGTTTTAAGTATAATGTAACAATTTAATATTTGCAAATTCGTAGTGACTAGCGCATTAACTTATAAGTTCCAAACTTGTAGCGTTAGGATGAAATTTTATAATAAATACAAATACAATACACACGTCTGCTCCCTGTCGGGAACCAAGAGAGCGAACGCTCGCGGTCGGCTCACGTCATCGGTTCTTTCTGGGTTGCCACCCCTTCAAGTAACGAGTACCCACTACGACTATCGATAGTGGTCTGTCAACGTGCCGTTTGACAACGGCACGATCTGGCAAGGTCTTGGATCTGGTGACGTGGGTCAAGGCGCGAAGTAAATGGCAACTCTCAGGCTTAGATTTAAATCTTATTAAGGTATATTGGTTTCACAGGTGACCTTAGAACTAGTATAACAAAAAATACTCCATCTTATTTTAATAACATAACATAATATATTATAAATTTAGTCGATAAAGAAAGAACTGAAAAGAATGTTGGGATGTTTGGCTTCTTTACTTTACATATTGCTATAACACTACACCCTCTGTGGTACACGATTACTGTCCATATGAACTTGTGTTTAGTAAAACACCAAAATTAAACATTTCATTTAACTCTAAGGAACCTATTTCAACTCTATACAATATAGATGACTATGCCAAGGAATCAAAGTTCAGACTTGAGAATGATTAAACAAAATAAAAAAAAGCAAAAACAAATATATGACAAGCATACTAAAGATTTTAAATTAGAAGTAGCAGATAAGCTTAAATTAAAAAACGAAATAGGTCATAAATTAGATAACAAGTATTTAGGACCCTATGTAGTAATTGAAATTAAAATAAAAGACAATAAAAAAAAAACAGCAGATAGTACTTAATGATAGGTTAAAACCGTTTAATTCATATAACATATAACTCTTTAATTTTATTAAATATTATTGATCAAGTTTAAACACTTTACAATTTTATTAAGGTTGTATTGGTTTTCAACAAAGCGAACTACTTTATTAACTTTTATTTTATTAAAATGTATCAATCAAATTAAAAAAAAAAAGATATATACTACTTTATTGTTTTTATTGATAAATATTTTAATATTCATTTATATTTTATTACATATACATTATTTGCTTTTGTTATTACATTTGCAATGGTATGGTCATACCAAAAAATAATAATAAAAAATAAAAGGTATAATTTAAATAAACATAAAATTTTGATAAGGACTTACACAAAAAAAACCAAAAAAAAAACCAAAAATAACAAAAAACAAATTTTATATTTTTTAGACAACTTCTTATAATATATATATAAAAAAAAACATGATATGATTCAAACAAAATTATCGTTTTGAATAATATAAAATTTTCAAATTTTTTATATTTCTTTTATACTATAAAATAAAATCTATAATTTTAAATTTTCAAATATATATGGTCTAGAAGATAATAAAAAAAAACTCAAATTATGGGAAGCGCAAGTGTCAGCGAATTCCCATGGCTTGAGTGCAGACAACTACAATGAATACATATACATGCAAATACAACTTCTTTCGCGCTCTCGTTTATATATGAGCATTGAATTGTTACATAGAAGGGCTCTGCTGGCCGCTGCCGAGATTAGCTGGCAGTGCAGCCGCAAGCCAACAATTTTTGAATCAATAAAAATTCGGCGATGAAATAAAAGAGTCATACCGGAACGGTTGTGCTCTTTAATTTATCCCTTGATGGAACATAAACATATTACTTTGAAACAGAAAAATGTAATGGCATACCCATATAAACGATTATAGTGTCCAGTTGCGTAATTTACTGATGAAATAAAGAAACTAGCATTTTCTGGCTGGCCCCTATAAACGATTATAGTGCCCAGTTGCGTAATTTACTGATGAAATGAAGAAACTTGCACTTTCTGGCTGGCTCCTCCTTGTTGCCCCATTACGAGTGATAATAATTGACTTGGTGTCTATGAATATATCCTCCGATTCTTGACGGCCATCGTCGGCCGCATCCAGCCGTTCGTTCTGCGATTGAATTTGAAGAATTTGCTTAAAATACGATTCCAAAATTTGTGACTGGCATTCAAGGGCAGCAAGGTCGTTCTGAGGTTCGACGCGAGCTTTGATTAACTATGTTTCGCTGAATTGTATTCCTTTGTTGTCGAGTTGAGTATCAGCAGGCGTAGTCATATTGCGAAGGGTTAATTAACGAAAATTGAGTGTGATTGTGGAGCAATTATGGAGTGAAACAATACCATATCCCAATATGTTGGCAATGCCCTTTGGTTCTGAGTGAGAAAAAAAAACACTCCGATGCTTGGGAGAATATGTCAATTTCTGGCTCATTTATTTGCAAACCAGCTGCACAGGTATGTGTGTATATGGTCAGAGTAGTCTGACAAAAACAGCGATTGCATTTGCGAGTGTAGCTTAAGGGTTTTTCGTCCCCTTTGTGCCGCTGTTCCTTAGCTTGCGAAACTGTACTTGCAACGGTTATGAGGCGGATACCCTGTATGCTGGTATCCACGACGAACTAGTGGCGATAATCCCGGTGATCCAACGATGTTTCCGGAGATCCAACGATGATGCCAAATTCACTGGGCGAAGAGGCAGAGCCTATTTCTACCTGCTAGGCGAAACACCTTGCCGTTCCCGACAGTGAGTCTCGGAGAAGCCGTCACGAGTCAGATACCAGCAAGCAGTCGACAACGAGGAGCGACGCCGCAGAGGACGACGACGAGGAGCAGCAGTAGCGGAAGAGCCGCAAGGCTATATACAAGGAGCCAAAAAAACTTTTACTATTCCAAAAAAACTCTTGAGGCCCGTTTACGTAGCGAGCGAGATTTTCAAGAAAGCAGGACTTCGCCGAGGTGAGCAATGTTCTGGTAATAGAACTCGAGGGCTCAGTAGAGGCGATGAGGAAGACCCTGGCAGAGACGATTGACCGTATAGCAGAAGACCCGGTCGTGGCAGAGTTGGTGGCAGGTCTGGACATCAAATTTCGGAAGCTACCGGTTTAAATTAACCACCGCGCCCAAGGTCTGATATCAAGCCTGGATATTCAGAGGATGACAAGCGACGGAAGGCATCGAGAAGGCAGCCGAGAGAGGACAGAAAGCGTACGACCACATCCGCAGGACTACGCCAAAGTTGCCAAGCAAGTCTGAGAGTGGAACTTTCGGTATGACGGCAACGATAAGCACCTAGAATTCCTGGAGCAGGTGGAGTGGTCAGCCGTGACATGAGATGAGTTCGAGGAGCTAGACGAGCAACGGGAGAAAACCACTCCCAAAGAATACAGAACCGCCCAGTGCTAAGGCCAAGGGCAGAGCAGGGTGCGGTGTGTAGGCGGTGTCAGGAGGACACGGATGCGCCACGGAGGCATACGCCGCAGGAACACGGACCATCAGCCGATCGCAGTGGATTTATCCAGAATCCAGCAAACGCTTGTCGCAGATGCGGGGGCGCAGACCATTGGACGAAGGAGTGCCGAAATCGGCGACTCATGTTCTGTTGGCGATGCGTGAAAATAGGTGTCCGAACGGTGGAGTGCTGTTCGGGAAACGCTGTTCGGGCGGCCAGGGATCGTAAGGTACTGCCTCTCAAAAATAATGGGCGACCTGAAGGCGGAAGAAATGCCACTGTCCGCCACAGTGCTCATAGGTGACGCAAGTGTTAAGGCCACGGTGGACATCGGCGCCACAGCGAACTTCATCAGCAAAGAGCTGGCGGACAGGCTGCAGGCGGCAAGAATGGTTGGAACCACAGAGAGGCAAGTACGGATGGCGGACGATAGATGCGGAGAATTTCAAATCGGACTTGGCACAAGAGCAGTGTCAATGGAGCTGCTAATCCTACCAGGATTGATCAACGCACTGGTGCTTGGATGGAACTTCCTCACCAAAATCGGAGCCAAGGTGAAATGCGCAGGTCACAGCGTTGTGATACCGGCGAGGGACAGACACCGAGGCTGGCTGGAGGAAAAACTGTGGGTAGCAGTCGTGGAAGCTCATAGAGATTTTCGGAAAAGGATGTGGACCAGTTTTTAAAGACCACGCTGGGTAGCAGTCGTGGAAGCTCATAGAGATTTTCGGAAAAGGATGTGGACCAGTTTTTAAAGACCACGCTGGAAAAAATGCAAGGCGAGATCAACGCCAAAGTAGACGAGCTACATGAAAAGCGCTGCATCGAACCGTTAAGGAGTCCGTAAAGCTCACCAATAGTCATGGAGAGAAAGAAGACCGGGAAATGGAGGCTGTGCGTGGATGCATGAGTGAAAAATGAATATCCAATGCCGATGATCAATTATATCCTGGACCAACTTCGAGAATCTAAGTACATTAGCAGCCTCGACTTGAAGGACGGGTACTGGCAGATACCGTTGGAGGCAGCCAGCAGGCAGTACACCGCATTCACAGTGCCAGCGAAAGGCCTGTTTTAATGGAAAGTTATGCCGTTATGCCTGCCAATGAGCTGCGGCAATATTTGGGAGTGTCGTCTTGGTACAGGCGTTTTGTGCCAGATTTTGCTAGTGCATCCGCTGAACGCTGTTCTCCGAAAAAGTGTCAAATGGGAATGGACCGACGACCACCAGCAGGTCTTTGAAGCTGTCAAGGCGAGGTTGGTCGCCGACCCAATTTTGGCATGCCCGGATTTCACAAAACCGTTTGTGCTGCATACCGAAGCCAGCGATTATGGGCTGGGTGCCATTCTCTCTCAAAATTCCGAGCAGGGCGAGCGGGTGATCTCCTATTCCAGCCGGACCTTGAACGGGTCGGAAAAGAATTTCTCGGCCACTGAAAAAGACTGTTGAGCAATCGTGTGGGCCATAAGGAAATTAAAGCCATACCTCTTTTACGAATTCAAATGCCGCAAGCACAATACCAATGGCAATAGTCGCCGCAATAAGTACAATACCAATTGGGCTGCGGAGAAGTGAATATGTCAAGAGATCTTTTCGTACTGATTTTATTGAGCATAACTTGGGGTTTATATACATGTTCTTTGGTCAAAAAGGATGTTAACATAGGTATATTTTAGATAACAATTATCAGTTACATGGTTTATCCTAATAAAACAATACAATTTAGATAAAGATATCGTAGGTAAAATAGTCTCAAATATTCTGCATGCAGATGGTGTGAAAACGTGACCGATCGTGGGCTTTTTTTTTATGATGGGTCAGAATTGACACACATGTGGACACAGGCATACGTGGTCCTGTGTTGATTTAGGTAGGCCGATATCACTAATGACGCCTATTTAACCCATAAATATTATTCCAGCTGCGAACAATTTTCTTCTTGGCGAAAATCGTACGTTCTCCCGGCCGTTGAACGGATCATTAATGTTGATGGTAAACGACTGAGTTGTAAATGTGGCCGCACTCGTAGGTATACTACGAGGAGACGTAGATTTATGCCATATTATGACCAGATGAATAATGGTGATGATCATTAAAAAATTAATCAAATAGAAATGGCGATTGGATGATGCTCAATTTTAGATAAATTGTGTGGTAGCTTAAAGCTATTTTGTGGAAACAGTTCCATTTTTTTTAAGAAGCTCATTGAAATGTAGTTTCTGAGTGTCAGTTACAACCGTCGTATTTGATTTGACGGCAAATTTTCAGTTAAATCGCCATCTCCGAATCGAACATATGATGCCTGTAGTGTAGTTTCTGTTGAATCTTGAGTCGTTATCGTCATCAATGTATTTCGAATTGTGCACCCAGGACTTGCAGTCAAATAGCAGGAGCCTTGTAGTTCTATGTTAGATATCCCATCTAAGCAAACATCAGAAAGCTTTAAAGATTCGTTTGTTGCAAATATCCATTGATTCTTGGCATACATTCCAGACCAAGGAAAGGATTTTCTTGTACTAACTATTTTACAGGATGAATCCTTTTTATTATGAAATAATTTCATCTCACAACTATTTTCTGATGAAAACATTGTTTGCTTGTTGAAACAAATAAAAGCCCGTTTTAGCTCTTTCATGACATAACATTAAGTCTGTTTCAGATATTTCAACAAATTCATCACGATGACTGTTGATTGCAAGAAACGGTGATTTTATTTCAATCGAATGGATTTCATCTTTACCCAGAAATGGAATTGGAGTCAATTTGTAGATGTCCAGAACTTGCGACGATATTAAAGGAAAATTTACTTTAATAATGACATGATCCTTCACAATAGTTCCTTCACCCTTCATTAGCTGGTATGCCATAAGAATGTTGTCTGAGTGAACTGGGGGCATTTGATTAGGTCTCAAGTGACTATGTATTTGTTCCATTTGCTCCTTTAGTTGTCGTGGTGATATTAGCATTGGGCTAATTGTATTATGACGAATATATGTTAATACATTTATTATTACTGCTTGTGCCCGTTGGAGATTTGATGCCAGAATAGAAAGTTGAGTTGACAGTGTTATATACCATGAAAGTTTATTAAATACACTCTTGGTACTTTCTGTATCGGAGATATAGTTTTCAATCAATTTTGATAGTTTTGAGTTGAAAATCTCATCTCTTTTTATGACATTAATTGTTAAATCAATCAATGATGTCTGATTTTAATAAATTCAATAGGTGTTTTTCGTTGCCTTTAACCTTTGTTATTGTCTTGGCAACTTCGTTAGCATATTTTGAGTCTAATACGCCAAACAGACTGCTTGCTATATTTACAACGATATCCAGTGGTGCTCTTTGTGTACGCGATTTTGCTAGTAGGATATTTTCAGCCTGCAGATCTTCCTCTAAATGTTTGAAGTGATTACACAGACTTGTTCATGCTTCTTGTTGTGGAAATTGTGTACATAAATGACCAATTTTGCTAACTCCCATTGAAAATGTGTTCATATCATTTCAATACGGCCTTAAATTGTAATAGACAATTATAGACCAATCCGTTGTGGCAAATTGATCATTCCCAACCTTTTCAAAAAAGATTCCTGGCCTTGAAACAAATTTTGTTACATTGATTGATTTGCAATAGTTAATGGTAACAAAAGAAGCATTACTATCAATGACATTGCCATTGACGACAGTCCTGAAGATTTTTTTCTTTTTGGTGTGTTTTCTTCAACAATTCTGTCCTCAGGGTTCTCTAATAGTGCATGCTTACATACCGGTTCTTCCTCTGCGAATAATGGAGCTATGTGCTGAATGTCCCTCTTGAAGAATTTTTTTGCGGTTTTGATTTCCACTACTCTGACGAAATTGTCTTTTCCGTGGAACACCTTGACAATTCTTCCCATTCACCATTGCAGTACTGGTGTGTATCTTCTTTTATTAACACCAGCTCTCCTTCCTTAATGTTTGCTGATGATCGTCTCCACTTTTGCTTTTGCTGCAGTTGTTGTAGATAATCAGTTGACCATTGCTTCCAAAAGGGGTGCTTAAGTTTTGGTACAACTTGCCATCGTTGTCCCAATGTCTGTGGTTGCTGAGAAGGTTCGCTGCCAGCCTGGGCGGTGAGTGGTTCTCCAATAAGAAAATGACCTGGAGTGATTGCTGTCAAATCATTTGGATCAGTTGACATGGGAACCAAAGGTCAAGAGTTTAAAATTGCTTCAATCTTGACTATAACAGTTTCAAACTCCTCATAAGTTAGATTAGCTGTGATGACATTTTTTAACAGCAAATGCTTAGCTGATTTTACAGCAGCTTCCCACAACAAAATTTTGCAATATATGCAGTGTGTGGTTTCTTACCACGAATTTAATAATGAATCTTAAATGGTCCACAATAATCAACGTCAGAGTTTAAAAATGGTCGAGCTTGCGTTACTCTTAATGGTGGTTGAGAACAACACTTCGGGCGATTGTTTTTGCTCTTATAGCCCAATATCTCTGGCGTGAAATAGCCACCAGAGCTTGGACACCACAATGCATATTGTCCTTATGCATTTTTTCAAAAATTAATTTGACGATTTGGTCGCCATATGGAAGTAATATTGGGTGCTTGGCATCAAATGACAATTCAGCTGCTTCAAATCTACCTCCAACTCGGATGAAATTATCTTGGTCTAAAAATGGTGTGAGCGTGCTTAAACTGCTGCCTTTTTCGACTTCACGACAGTTCTTCAAGCTTCTATATTCCGTACCGAAATGCCCTTCCTGGATAATGCGTAGTATTACTTTTCGGGCTCGTTCCATCTCTTCTAACTGGATTGTTGCACCTTTGCTACTATCCTAAGCAGTTTAGAAATGGAGTTCCTATGGCTTATGCGATAAAATAACACATCATCTTTCACTGTTACTATTGATGAATTTGGCGCCTTAATGATACGCTCTGATTTTGCAGCAATGAATAGTGCTGGCCACTTTGTAGATGGCCCATATAAAAATAGTGGGCCAAAAAACCAAAGGCTGTGACTGGCAAATTTGGAACCACATATTCCTCTCGAAGCTACATCTGCGGCATTCTGTTATGAAGGAATATGGCGCCATACCTTTTGCAGAGACGTTTCTTGAATTGTCGTATTCCTAGAAGCCACAAATTTTTCCTTTATTGTAGTGGGGCTATTTATCCATGATAGCACTATTTCCGAATCTGCATTGACAACTGTTCCTTTACATTGTATGTTAATTGTTCACCTAGCACTGCTGCTTTCAGTTCCAGTCGGGGAAGTGTAATTGTATTTATTGGAGCCAAACGCGATTTTGCGCACAGCAATTGTACAGTCACCCTTTTGTCTTTGTGAACTGCTCGAATATACACGGCTGCTGCATATGAATTTTCTGAAGCCTCACCAAAGGTGTGGATCTCCTTTGAAATCGGTTTTTTTCCTTCAAAGATATGATGTGAAATTTTAATGTCATTTAACGCCTCTTAACTGTCACGGAATTGGATCCATTGTCTTTGTAGATGATCAGGCAATTCCTCGTTGTAACCAAATTTCTCCTTGGTAAGACTCTGCATGAATATCTTTGTTTTAACGACGACTGGAGAGAATAATCCAAGAGGATCAAATAATTTGTATATTCTGAGACAAAGTCTCTTCTTGTTATTTTGGTTGTTGTAGCAATTTGTGTTTTGCAACAAAGTTTGTCTATCTTGGGATTCCAGAGGATTCCAAGAGTTTTGATGCTGCAATCTTCATATGTGGTATCTTCCAATTGCACATTAGGGATTATGTCATCTTTATTTAACCCCTGTAGAAGTTGGTTGCTGTTTGCGCACCATTTTCTCAATTTAAATCCTGAACTGACTAATATTTTGTCAAGCTCAGTTCGGATGAGTAAAGCTTCCTGGATTGTATCTGCTCCAGTAATGCAGTCATCCACATAAAAGTCATTTTTAAGAGCAGACGATCCGAGGGGATACTGCTTCAACTGCTTTGTTGCCAAGTATTCTAAACATCTTGGGGCTAAATAAGGTGCTGATTTAGTGCCATACGTGACCGTCTTTAGTCGATAAAATCTCAATTTCTCTGAAGGGTCGTTTCTCCATACGATCATCTGACAGTGCTGGTCATTTGGGTTTATCGAAATCTGCCTATACATTTTCTCAATGTCAATGTAAACCGTAATAAAATAGAAATCAATGTATTTTGCATTGTTGGGCCTTTGTGCAATAAATCATTCAATGACTTGCCAGAAGATGACCCGTAACTTAGTTGTCTGACTATCTGGCACAATGGTGTGGAATAAAATAGTGTGATTTTGGCAGATTCACCAAAGGAACTTCTTTCATATGTTTAAGCAGTTCGTATTCCTTCATGAACTCTATGTATCCTTGCTTGATTGCTTGATCTTTCTGCAACCGCTTCTCTAGGGATAAGAAACGTCGCGTGGCAATGTCACGACTCTCCCCCAGTTGGACAATAAATCTTGACTCCTTTACGCGCTGAATGTTCTCGAGAAAGAGGGATTCGCCTTGTTTTTCAACCGGCGAATAATATTTTTTGAATGGTTGAAAGTTGCCAAGTTCCCAGAACTTAATTAGCTGCTCATCCACTTTCTCTTCTTCTGTGAGAACCGCACATACTGATGATGTTGATCGTTGATCCGAAATCCTTCCAGCTATAATCCAACCAAGTTTGGTATTGTGTAATCTCGGCAGTCCTTTTTAAGACATAAATGTTCCGACTGCATTATATTAAATTAATGCTCAGCGCCAAGAAGAATATCAATTTTTACTGGTTTTCCAAATTGAGAACTAGCCAACGTTATACTATTTGGAATTTTCCAATTTTCCGTTGATATTGAAAATGTTGGTTGATCGGTGACAGTGTGACATTACCATCGCTTCTAGTCTTGAAGTAAAGCCCCCATTTTTAGATTTTATTTCAACATTAACTCTAGAATTTAATGTGTGGGCCTTTCCACCAATTCCATTTATTTTTAGCCTTGAGCTATTGGTCTTTAATGATAATTGCTGAATCGCTCTTTCAGAGATAGCATTAATCTGTGATCCAGAGTCAAGAAGAGCTCTGAATTCCGCCATTTGTCCATTATTTCCTTGGACTATTATTCGTGCAGTGACTAAGAGTATATAGCCGGCTTTATTTCCACTCACCGACGCCGCAGTAATGGAATCCAAAGTATCCGACATTTATTCTAGTGCAGGTGTGTTTTGTGTTTTTTATTACAC
Source organism: Drosophila gunungcola (assembly GCF_025200985.1). NCBI lineage: Eukaryota > Metazoa > Arthropoda > Insecta > Diptera > Drosophilidae > Drosophila > Drosophila gunungcola. Next base: position 112,695 of record NW_026453219.1, on the reverse strand, counting down.
TTATAACAATCTCTTTTTGTGCATACTTTTGATGCGTGATTTGGACTTAGAAATTTCCAGTTAAGGCGTTCAGCTGATTTCTTTAAGAAATCATTACATTTAAAATTGCTATGATTTGGTTTCTTTCAGAATAAAAAACTGTATTGCGTCTCTGCCCATGCTGCACATGTAATCGGTTTTTTGGGTTTCTCAGAAGAAATGGCCTCTAGTGTGAGGAAACGCTGCTCCAAGAATTCCAGAAATTCTTTAACGGATTGCAATTCTCTTGTATTCAAAAGTGATTGCTCATACAGTAAATGAGTTTGCCGATCCAACTTCTTTGTCAATCTATGAAGTAAGATCGGATCCCAGCTGTCCGTTGTTATATCTATATTATTTAATGCCAATAATGTTTCCTTGACATTATCATGCAATGTTTTTATGCCTTTGCCATCGCTAGATATAGTAACGTGTTACATGAAACTCTTTTAATACTAAAACTCTCTTGTAACATATTCCATGCTGTCACATAATTTTTTTCTGTTAGAGACAAGTGCCGAATTAAGCGTTCGGCCTCTCCCGTAAGGTTGGTTTTCAAATACCACATTTTTTGTATAGTGGGTAATGAAGATTCATGAATCATTTTCTTAAATAAATCATGAAATTGTTGCCAGTGTAAATATTTTCCATCAAATTTTGGAAATGATACCTTTGGCAGAGGCAATCCTGCGGTCGTATAGGAACTTGCTTCAGATTCCTGCCTTTTTTCTACGCCAAATGACATTTGAAATGATATGATGGCATCTTCAGCAATCAAACATCGTGAATAATAAATCATGAAATTGTTGCCATTGTAAATATTTTCCATCAAATTTTGGAAATGATACCATTGGCAGAGGCAATCCTGCGGTCGTATAGGAACTTGCTTCAGATTCCTGCCTTTTTTCTACGCCAAATGACATTTGAAATGATATGATGGCATCTTCAGCAATCAAACATAGTGAATAATCATATCCTAATTCCTTAGGGTTTTTGAATTTTTTATGGATTTGGACATAAATCCTTTTAATTTCATTCCAGTTTTGTGAAATGATTGTTTGAAAATTTTGGCGCGTTTCGACAGTTGTCTTACTCATGATGCGCTACATACTATCAATGAGTACTCTTTGTTCACGGAACATGGATTCAATTTCTAAATCCTCCTCCGTAGATGTAATGGATTCAGTTTCCATTTGCAATGCGGATAAGTTTGTGGAGAATATATTTTGATATTCACTCACAAGATTTTTTACTTCAATGAAATAATTACTATTAAAATACCCGTGATCAATATTTTTCTCCTTTAAGGGTATTTTTGATTTTTTCATCTCTGGAAGCGAAATTAATCCAGAGACCTTCCAGGTTTGCCAATCTTTCTGTGTATAGGCAGGCTTAGACTTCCTGCTCTCAGAATCTTTTTTAAAATTTCCAATTATGCTTTGGATGCGCTCGCCCAGCGCTTGCTGTTCATCCAATAAGGAGCGAATGCTTGATGACGCCTCGACTCACACCGTGGTTTATAAAATAATTGTAAAACTGGTCAGTTATTCAAGTCTGTAATTTTTTTTTTTAGCAAAGTTTGGTTCGCCGGGTTGACCAAAACTTGTCCTTGGCTGTGTGTTTTGATTGCCAAGTTAATCGTACACAAATCGCAGAAATTACTTGGTCGCCTTGTTGACCTTGAAAATCGGCTTATAAACTGTCTATCGCCAAGTTGATAGCAGTGAAAAAAAAAACGTTCGCGAAGAGAACTTCTATATTATGGTCGGTCGCCTAGTAGACCAGTTAATCACTACCGTGATTTTTGCTGTTGATGCTGTGATCAAACAATGATCGGGAATGCGTGCTTAAATTGGAGTCTCAACTTAAGCAATTTTTGCGGTTTAAAGTTGGTGGTCACCAAATGTTATTGCTGGTGACTTGAACTTATAATGTGATCAAACAATGATCGAGAATGCGAGTTTAAAGTTTGACGTATCAATTTAAACAATTTTTTTTTTTAAGTTCAAAAGTCGAAGATTACCAAATGTACGAATTTAAATGAATTCAGAATGCTGAAATATATTTTTTTTTGCGTGCCGCAAGAACAATACCAGTGGCAATAGTCGCCGCAATAAGTACAATACCAATTGGGCTGCGGAGAAGTGAATATGTCAAGAGATCTTTTCGTACTGATTTTATTGAGCATAACTTGGGGTTTATATACATCATTCTTGGGTCAAAAAGGGTGTTTACATAGACCTATTCTAGATTACAATTATCAGTTACATGGTTTATCCTAATAAAACAATACAATTTAGATAAAGATATCGTAGGTAAAATAGTCTCAAATATTCTGCATGCAGATGGTGTGAAAACGTGACCGATAGTGGGTTTTCTTTTACGATAGGCCAGAATTGACATACATGTGAACACAGGCATACGTGGTCCTCTGTTGATTAAGGAAAGCCGATATCACTAATGACCCTTGTCTATTTAACCCATAAATATTAATCCAGCTGCGAACAATTTTCTTCTTGACGAAAATCGTACACCTCTGTTATTACAAAGTAATAACAGATCACTTGGCACTGAAGTGGTTGAAAAGCATCGAGAGCGCAACCGGAAAAATCGCACGATGGGCACTGGAGCTCCAACAATACGACTTCGAAATCGCATACAGGAAAGGCCAGCTGAATATTGTGGCGGAAGCACTGTCGCGGCAGCCCTTGCCTGAAACCTACCGAAGGATGAAGTCCCCAGGTCAACCGGCGAAACAAGCCGAATGTAGCTGGATAAGGGACATGAGGGGCAAGATAGCACAGAACCCCCAAAAATATCCGGACTACTTAGTGGAGGCCGACCGGCTGTACCGGCACATTCCTTACAGAGCGGGCAACGAGGATGTGATCGCATGGAAGCTATGCGTACCAAGCGGATCAAGGCAGTGAGTCATGTCTGAGAATCACGATATGCCGACGGCCGGACACATGGGCAGCCGGAAGACAATCGCGAGGGTGGCATCAAGGTATTATTGGCCGGGCATGCACCGCGACATTAGGAAGTATGTGCGGAACTGTGCCCCAATTCACAAGCAGGGCGTTCAAGCGGTTCTTGACAGAGTTGGGAGTGCGGCACCAGTTCACAGCCCCGTATACGCCACAGGAAAATCCTACGGAGAGGGCCAATAGAACGGTGAAAACAACGGTCGCACAGTTCGCCGGACAAGACCAGTATCCGTGGGATGAGAAATGGCCAGAATTACAGCTGCCCGTGAACACTAGTGTGGCAGAGTCCACAGGGTATTCACCGGCATCCGTCACGCAGGGTAGAGAGCCCAGATTGTCCGAGCGCGTTTTTTGATGAAGAAACCACCGGCACAGAAAGGGAAACCCAGACCCTGTCGGAAATTGCGAAAAAAATAAACGAAAACTTCGAGATGGTCAGACGGAACATGGAGAATGCGGCGCAGGATCAGGCCCGCCACTACCATCTCGGCAGGCGCCCTTGGAGACACGGTATGGGCCAAGGAGCACCATCTATCAAGGGCAGCAGAAGGCAGCGACGAAACTGGCCACCAGATACGAAGGGCCTTTTAAAATAATTTATTTCAACTCTCCGGTTATATGCAACCTGCGGCACGAAAACACGGGCAAAGAAAGGAAAACAGACATAAGCCAGTTGAAACCGCAAAGCAAGGAGGGGCAGTCACAACAAATCCGTCGTATCGGAGGAGCGTTTTCGACTTTGAAACGCTAATAGGGCTTAAAAGCTGTGTACACATGTCCAGAATACGTGTGCAAAATGCGATTGCTGTGCGACGATGTCTTCCGTCTGCGCATTGACGACAAAAATAAAAAAAAATTTAGGTGAATGTATGGAAAATTTGGAATTTTGGTAATTTTTTTCTGTATCAATGTTCAACTTTTACTAGCCAAAAACGGTTGTCTTGGCCACCAAAACACGTTAAAATTGTTATAGAATCTATACCTGTTCTAGAGAACTCTGTCAAACGTCAAAAAAAGTAATCAAATTAGACCTCATTTCCATAAAATCCGCCTACTCACTTCTTCGTGGAAAAAGTTAATATTGACAGTGTGACATTACCATCGCTTCTAGTCTTGAAGTAAGCCCCCATTTTTAGATTTTATTTCAACATTAACTCTAGAGTTTGATGTGTGGGCCTTTCCACCAATTCCATTTATGATAATTGCTGAATCGCTCTTTCAGAGATAGCATTAATCTGTGATCCAGAGTCAAGAAGAGCTCTGAATTCCGCCATTTGTCCATATTTCCTTGGACTATTATTCGTGCAGTGGCTAAGAGTATATAGCCGGCTTTATTTCCACTCACCGACGCCGCAGTAATGGAATCCAAAGTATCCGACATTTATTCTAGTGCAGGTGTGTTTTGTGTTTTTTATTACACTTATAACAATCTCTTTTTGTGCATACTTTTTATGCGTGATTTGGACTTAGAAATTTCCAGTTAAGGCGTTCAGCTGATTTCTTTAAGAAATCATTACATTTAAAATTGCTATGATTTGGTTTCTTTCAGAATAAAAAACTGTATTGCGTCTCTGCCCATGCTGCACATGTAATCGGTTTTTTGGGTTTCTCAGAAGAAAGTGGCCTCTAGTGTGAGGAAACGCTGCTCCAAGAATTCCAGAAATTCTTTAACGGATTGCAATTCTCTTGTATTCAAAAGTGATTGCTCATACAGTAAATGAGTTTGCCGATCCAACTTCTTTGTCAATCTATGAAGTAAGATCGGATCCCAGCTGTCCGTTGTTATATCTATATTATTTAATGCCAATAATGTTTCCTTGACATTATCATGCAATGTTTTTATGCCTTTGCCATCGCTAGATATAGTAACGTGTTACATGAAACTCTTTTAATACTAAAACTCTCTTGTAACATATTCCATGTTGTCACATAATTTTTTTCTGTTAGAGACAAGTGCCGAATTAAGCGTTCGGCCTCTCCCGTAAGGTTGGTTTTCAAATACCACATTTTTTGTATAGTGGGTAATGAAGATTCATGAATCATTTTCTTAAATAAATCATTTAATTGTTGCCATTTTAAATATTTTCCATCAAATTTTGGAAATGATACCTTTGGCAGAGGCAATCCTGCGGTCGTATAGGAACTTGCTTCAGATTCCTGCCTTTTTTCTACGCCAAATGACATTTGAAATGATATGATATGGCATCTTCAGCAATCAAACATCTTGAATAATAAATCATGAAATTGTTGCCATTGTAAATATTTTCCATCAAATTTTGGAAACGATACCTTTGGCAGAGGCAATCCTGCGGTCGTATAGGAACTTGCTTCAGATTCCTGCCTTTTTTCTACGCCAAATGACATTTGAAATGATATGATGGCATCTTCAGCAATCAAACATAGTGAATAATCATATCCTAATTCCTTAGGGTTTTTGAATTTTTTATGGATTGGACATAAATCCTTTTAATTTCATTCCAGTTTTGTGAAATGATTGTTTGAAAATTTTGGCGCGTTTCGACAGTTGTCTTACTCATGATGCGCTACAAACTATCAATGAGTACTCTTTGTTCACGGAACATGGATTCAATTTCTAAATCCTCCTCCGTAGATGTAATGGATTCAGTTTCCATTTGCAATGCGGATAAGTTTGTGGAGAATATATTTTGATATTCACTCACAAGATTTTTTACTTCAATGAAATAATTATTATTAAAATACCCGTGATCAATATTTTCTCCTTTAAGGGTATTTTTGATTTTTTCATCTCTGGAAGCGAAATTAATCCAGAGACTTTCCAGGTTTGCCAATCTTTCTGTGTATAGGCAGGCTTAGACTTCCTGCTCTCAGAATCTTTTTTAAAATTTCCAATTATGCTTTGGATGCGCTCGCCCAGCGCTTGCTGTTCATCCAATAAGGAGCGAATGCTTGATGACGCCTCGACTCACACCGTGGTTTATAAAATAATTGTAAAACTGGTCAGTTATTCAAGTCTGTAATTTTTTTTTTTAGCAAAGTTTGGTTCGCCGGGTTGACCAAAACTTGTCCTTGGCTGTGTGTTTTGATTGCCAAGTTAATCGTACACAAATCGCAGAAATTACTTGGTCGCCTTGTTGACCTTGAAAATCGGCTTATAAACTGTCTATCGCCAAGTTGATAGCAGTGAAAAAAAAAACGTTCGCGAAGAGAACTTCTATATTATGGTCGGTCGCCTAGTAGACCAGTTAATCACTACCGTGATTTTTGCTGTTGATGCTGTGATCAAACAATGATCGGGAATGCGTGCTTAAATTGGAGTCTCAACTTAAGCAATTTTTGCGGTTTAAAGTTGGTGGTCACCAAATGTTATTGCTGGTGACTTGAACTTATAATGTGATCAAACAATGATCGAGAATGCGAGTTTAAAGTTTGACGTATCAATTTAAACAATTTTTTTTTTAAGTTCAAAAGTCGAAGGATTACCAAATGTACGAATTTAAATGAATTCAGAATGCTGAAATATATTTTTTTTTGCGTGCCGCAAGAACAATACCAGTGGCAATAGTCGCCGCAATAAGTACAATACCAATTGGGCTGCGGAGAAGTGAATATGTCAAGAGATCTTTTCGTACTGATTTTATTGAGCATAACTTGGGGTTTATATACATCATTCTTGGGTCAAAAAGGGTGTTTACATAGGTCTATTCTAGATTACAATTATCAGTTACATGGTTTATCCTAATAAAACAATACAATTTAGATAAAGATATCGTAGGTAAAATAGTCTCAAATATTCTGCATGCAGATGGTGTGAAAACGTGACCGATAGTGGGTTTTCTTTTACGATAGGCCAGAATTGACATACATGTGAACACAGGCATACGTGGTCCTGTGTTGATTAAGGAAAGCCGATATCACTAATGACCCTTGTCTATTTAACCCATAAATATTAATCCAGCTGCGAACAATTTTCTTCTTGACGAAAATCGTACACCTCTGTTATTACAAAGTAATAACAGATCACTTGGCCCTGAAGTGGTTGAAAAGCATCGAGAGCGCAACCGGAAAAATCGCACGATGGGCACTGGAGCTCCAACAATACGACTTCGAAATCGCATACAGGAAAGGCCAGCTGAATATTGTGGCGGAAGCACTGTCGCGGCAGCCCTTGCCTGAAACCTACCGAAGGATGAAGTCCCCAGGTCAACCGGCGAAACAAGCCGAATGTAGCTGGATAAGGGACATGAGGGGCAAGATAGCACAGAACCCCCAAAATATCCGGACTACTTAGTGGAGGCCGACCGGCTGTACCGGCACATTCCTTACAGAGCGGGCAACGAGGATGTGATCGCATGGAAGCTATGCGTACCAAGCGGATCAAGGCAGTGAGTCATGTCTGAGAATCACGATATGCCGACGGCCGGACACATGGGCAGCCGGAAGACAATCGCGAGGGTGGCATCAAGGTATTATTGGCCGGGCATGCACCGCGACATTAGGAAGTATGTGCGGAACTGTGCCCCAATTCACAAGCAGGGCGTTCAAGCGGTTCTTGACAGAGTTGGGAGTGCGGCACCAGTTCACAGCCCCGTATACGCCACAGGAAAATCCTACGGAGAGGGCCAATAGAACGGTGAAAACAACGGTCGCACAGTTCGCCGGACAAGACCAGTATCCGTGGGATGAGAAATGGCCAGAATTACAGCTGCCCGTGAACACTAGTGTGGCAGAGTCCACAGGGTATTCACCGGCATCCGTCACGCAGGGTAGAGAGCCCAGATTGCCGAGCGCGTTTTTTGATGAAGAAACCACCGGCACAGAAAGGGAAACCCAGACCCTGTCGGAAATTGCGAAAAAAATAAACGAAAACTTCGAGCTGGTCAGACGGAACATGGAGAATGCGGCGCAGGATCAGGCCCGCCACTACCATCTCGGCAGGCGCCCTTGGAGACACGGTATGGGCCAAGGAGCACCATCTATCAAGGGCAGCAGAAGGCAGCGACGAAACTGGCCACCAGATACGAAGGGCCTTTTAAAATAATTTATTTCAACTCTCCGGTTATATGCAACCTGCGGCACGAAAACACGGGCAAAGAAAGGAAAACAGACATAAGCCAGTTGAAACCGCAAAGCAAGGAGGGGCAGTCACAACAAATCCGTCGTATCGGAGGAGCGTTTTCGACTTTGAAACGCTAATAGGGCTTAAAAGCTGTGTACACATGTCCAGAATACGTGTGCAAAATGCGATTGCTGTGCGACGATGTCTTCCGTCTGCGCATTGACGACAAAAATAAAAAAAAATTTAGGTGAATGTATGGAAAATTTGGAATTTTGGTAATTTTTTTCTGTATCAATGTTCAACTTTTACTAGCCAAAAACGGTTGTCTTGGCCACCAAAACACGTTAAAATTGTTATAGAATCTATACCTGTTCTAGAGAACTCTGTCAAAACGTCAAAAAAAGTAATCAAATTAGACCTCATTTCCATAAAATCCGCCTACTCACTTCTTCGTGGAAAAAGTTAATATTGACAGTGTGACATTACCATCGCTTCTAGTCTTGAAGTAAAGCCCCCATTTTTAGATTTTATTTCAACATTAACTCTAGAGTTTGATGTGTGGGCCTTTCCACCAATTCCATTTATGATAATTGCTGAATCGCTCTTTCAGAGATAGCATTAATCTGTGATCCAGAGTCAAGAAGAGCTCTGAATTCCGCCATTTGTCCATTATTTCCTTGGACTATTATTCGTGCAGTGGCTAAGAGTATATAGCCGGCTTTATTTCCACTCACCGACGCCGCAGTAATGGAATCCAAAGTATCCGACATTTATTCTAGTGCAGGTGTGTTTTGTGTTTTTTATTACACTTATAACAATTTTTTTTTGTGCATACTTTTTATGCGTGATTTGGACTTAGAAATTTCCAGTTAAGGCGTTCAGCTGATTTCTTTAAGAAATCATTACATTTAAAAGTGCTATGATTTGGTTTCTTTCAGAATAAAAAACTGTATTGCGTCTCTGCCCATGCTGCACATGTAATCGGTTTTTTGGGTTTCTCAGAAGAAATGGCCTCTAGTGTGAGGAAACGCTGCTCCAAGAATTCCAGAAATTCTTTAACGGATTGCAATTCTCTTGTATTCAAAAGTGATTGCTCATACAGTAAATGAGTTTGCCGATCCAACTTCTTTGTCAATCTATGAAGTAAGATCAGATCCCAGCTGTCCGTTGTTATATCTATATTATTTAATGCCAATAATGTTTCCTTGACATTATCATGCAATGTTTTTATGCCTTTGCCATCGCTAGATATAGTAACGTGTTACATGAAACTCTTTTAATACTAAAACTCTCTTGTAACATATTCCATGTTGTCACATAATTTTTTTCTGTTAGAGACAAGTGCCGAATTAAGCGTTCGGCCTCTCCCGTAAGGTTGGTTTTCAAATACCACATTTTTTGTATAGTGGGTAATGAAGATTCATGAATCATTTTCCTAAATAAATCATTAATTGTTGCCATTTTAAATATTTTCCATCAAATTTTGGAAATGATACCTTTGGCAGAGGCAATCCTGCGGTCGTATAGGAACTTGCTTCAGATTCCTGCCTTTTTTCTACGCCAAATGACATTTGAAATGATATGATATGGCATCTTCAGCAATCAAACATCGTGAATAATAAATCATGAAATTGTTGCCATTGTAAATATTTTCCATCAAATTTTGGAAATGATACCTTTGGCAGAGGCAATCCTGCGGTCGTATAGGAACTTGCTTCAGATTCCTGCCTTTTTTCTACGCCAAATGACATTTGAAATGATATGATGGCATCTTCAGCAATCAAACATAGTGAATAATCATATCCTAATTCCTTAGGGTTTTTGAATTTTTTATGGATTTGGACATAAATCCTTTTAATTTCATTCCAGTTTTGTGAAATGATTGTTTGAAAATTTTGGCGCGTTTCGACAGTTGTCTTACTCATGATGCGCTACAAACTATCAATGAGTACTCTTTGTTCACGGAACATGGATTCAATTTCTAAATCCTCCTCCGTAGATGTAATGGATTCAGTTTCCATTTGCAATGCGGATAAGTTTGTGGAGAATATATTTTGATATTCACTCACAAGATTTTTTACTTCAATGAAATAATTATTATTAAAATACCCGTGATCAATATTTTCTCCTTTAAGGGTATTTTTGATTTTTTCATCTCTGGAAGCGAAATTAATCCAGAGACCTTCCAGGTTTGCCAATCTTTCTGTGTATAGGCAGGCTTAGACTTCCTGCTCTCAGAATCTTTTTTAAAATTTCCAATTATGCTTTGGATGCGCTCGCCCAGCGCTTGCTGTTCATCCAATAAGGAGCGAATGCTTGATGACGCCTCGACTCACACCGTGGTTTATAAAATAATTGTAAAAGTGGTCAGTTATTCAAGTCTGTAATTTTTTTTTTTAGCAAAGTTTGGTTCGCCGGGTTGACCAAAACATGTCCTTGGCTGTGTGTTTTGATTGCCAAGTTAATCGTACACAAATCGCAGAAATTACTTGGTCGCCTTGTTGACCTTGAAAATCGGCTTATAAACTGTCTATCGCCAAGTTGATAGCAGTGAAAAAAAAAACGTTCGCGAAGAGAACTTCTATATTATGGTCGGTCGCCTAGTAGACCAGTTAATCACTACCGTGATTTTTGCTGTTGATGCTGTGATCAAACAATGATCGGGAATGCGTGCTTAAATTGGAGTCTCAACTTAAGCAATTTTTGCGGTTTAAAGTTGGTGGTCACCAAATGTTATTGCTGGTGACTTGAACTTATAATGTGATCAAACAATGATCGAGAATGCGAGTTTAAATTTGACGTATCAATTTAAACAATTTTTTTTTTTCTGTTCAAAAGTCGGGGATTACCAAATGTACGAATTTAAATGAATTCAGAATGCTGAAATATATTTTTTTTTGCGTGCCGGCAAGAACAATACCAGTGGCAATAGTCGCCGCAATAAGTACAATACCAATTGGGCTGCGGAGAAGTGAATATGTCAAGAGATCTTTTCGTACTGATTTTATTGAGCATAACTTGGGGTTTATATACATCATTCTTGGGTCAAAAAGGGTGTTTACATAGGTCTATTCTAGATTACAATTATCAGTTACATGGTTTATCCTAATAAAACAATACAATTTAGATAAAGATATCGTAGGTAAAATAGTCTCAAATATTCTGCATGCAGATGGTGTGAAAACGTGACCGATAGTGGGTTTTCTTTTACGATAGGCCAGAATTGACACACATGTGAACACAGGCATACGTGGTCCTGTGTTGATTAAGGAAAGCCGATATCACTAATGACCCTTGTCTATTTAACCCATAAATATTAATCCAGCTGCGAACAATTTTCTTCTTGACGAAAATCGTACACCTCTGTTATTACAAGTAATAACAGATCACTTGGCCCTGAAGTGGTTGAAAAGCATCGAGAGCGCAACCGGAAAAATCGCACGATGGGCACTGGAGCTCCAACAATACGACTTCGAAATCGCATACATGAAAGGCCAGCTGAATATTGTGGCGGAAGCACTGTCGCGGCAGCCCTTGCCTGAAACCTACCGAAGGATGAAGTCCCCAGGTCAACCGGCGAAACAAGCCGAATGTAGCTGGATAAGGGACATGAGGGGCAAGATAGCACAGAACCCCCAAAAATATCCGGACTACTTAGTGGAGGCCGACCGGCTGTACCGGCACATTCCTTACAGAGCGGGCAACGAGGATGTGATCGCATGGAAGCTATGCGTACCAAGCGGATCAAGGCAGTGAGTCATGTCTGAGAATCACGATATGCCGACGGCCGGACACATGGGCAGCCGGAAGACAATCGCGAGGGTGGCAGCAAGGTATTATTGGCCGGGCATGCACCGCGACATTAGGAAGTATGTGCGGAACTGTGCCCCAATTCACAAGCAGGGCGTTCAAGCGGTTCTTGACAGAGTTGGGAGTGCGGCACCAGTTCACAGCCCCGTATACGCCACAGGAAAATCCTACGGAGAGGGCCAATAGAACGGTGAAAACAACGGTCGCAGTATCCGTGGGATGAGAAATGGCCAGAATTACAGCTGCCCGTGAACACTAGTGTGGCAGAGTCCACAGGGTATTCACCGGCATCCGTCACGCAGGGTAGAGAGCCCAGATTGCCGAGCGCGTTTTTTGATGAAGAAACCACCGGCACAGAAAGGGAAACCCAGACCCTGTCGGAAATTGCGAAAAAAATAAACGAAAACTTCGAGCTGGTCAGACGGAACATGGAGAATGCGGCGCAGGATCAGGCCCGCCACTACCATCTCGGCAGGCGCCCTTGGAGACACGGTATGGGCCAAGGAGCACCATCTATCAAGGGCAGCAGAAGGCAGCGACGAAACTGGCCACCAGATACGAAGGGCCTTTTAAAATAATTATTTCAACTCTCCGGTTATATGCAACCTGCGGCACGAAAACACGGGCAAAGAAAGGAAAACAGACATAAGCCAGTTGAAACCGCAAAGCAAGGAGGGGCAGTCACAACAAATCCGTCGTATCGGAGGAGCGTTTTCGACTTTGAAACGCTAATAGGGCTTAAAAGCTGTGTACACATGTCCAGAATACGTGTGCAAAATGCGATTGCTGTGCGACGATGTCTTCCGTCTGCGCATTGACGACAAAAATAAAAAAAATTTAGGTGAATGTATGGAAAATTTGGAATTTTGGTAATTTTTTTCTGTATCAATGTTCAACTTTTACTAGCCAAAAACGGTTGTCTTGGCCACCAAAACACGTTAAAATTGTTATAGAATCTATACCTGTTCTAGAGAACTCTGTCAAAACGTCAAAAAAAAGTAATCAAATTAGACCTCATTTCCATAAAATCCGCCTACTCACTTCTTCGTGGAAAAAGTTAATATTGACAGTGTGACATTACCATCGCTTCTAGTCTTGAAGTAAAGCCCCCATTTTTAGATTTTATTTCAACATTAACTCTAGAGTTTGATGTGTGGGCCTTTCCACCAATTCCATTTATGATAATTGCTGAATCGCTCTTTCAGAGATAGCATTAATCTGTGATCCAGAGTCAAGAAGAGCTCTGAATTCCGCCATTTGTCCATTATTTCCTTGGACTATTATTCGTGCAGTGGCTAAGAGTATATAGCCGGCTTTATTTCCACTCACCGACGCCGCAGTAATGGAATCCAAAGTATCCGACATTTATTCTAGTGCAGGTGTGTTTTGTGTTTTTTATTACACTTATAACAATTTTTTTTTGTGCATACTTTTTATGCGTGATTTGGACTTAGAAATTTCCAGTTAAGTCGTTCAGCTGATTTCTTTAAGAAATTATTACATTTAAAAGTGCTATGATTTGGTTTCTTTCAGAATAAAAAACTGTATTGCGTCTCTGCCCATGCTGCACATGTAATCGGTTTTTTGGGTTTCTCAGAAGAAATGGCCTCTAGTGTGAGGAAACGCTGCTCCAAGAATTCCAGAAATTCTTTAACGGATTGCAATTCTCTTGTATTCAAAAGTGATTGCTCATACAGTAAATGAGTTTGCCGATCCAACTTCTTTGTCAATCTATGAAGTAAGATCAGATCCCAGCTGTCCGTTGTTATATCTATATTATTTAATGCCAATAATGTTTCCTTGACATTATCATGCAATGTTTTTATGCCTTTGCCATCGCTAGATATAATAACGTGTTACATGAAACTCTTTTAATACTAAAACTCTCTTGTAACATATTCCATGTTGTCACATAATTTTTTTCTGTTAGAGACAAGTGCCGAATTAAGCGTTCGGCCTCTCCCGTAAGGTTGGTTTTCAAATACCACATTTTTTGTATAGTGGGTAATGAAGATTCATGAATCATTTTCCTAAATAAATCATTAAATTGTTGCCATTTTAAATATTTTCCATCAAATTTTGGAAATGATACCTTTGGCAGAGGCAATCCTGCGGTCGTATAGGAACTTGCTTCAGATTCCTGCCTTTTTTTCTACGCCAAATGACATTTGAAATGATATGATGGCATCTTCAGCAATCAAACATAGTGAATAATCATATCCTAATTCCTTAGGGTTTTTGAATTTTTTATGGATTTGAACATAAATCCTTTTAATTTCATTCCAGTTTTGTGAAATGATTGTTTGAAAATTTTGGCGCATTTCGACAGTTATCTTACTCATGATGCGCTACAAACTATCAATGAGTACTCTTTGTTCACGGAACATGGATTCAATTTCTAAATCCTCCTCCGTAGATGTAATGGATTCAGTTTCCATTTGCAATGCGGATAAGTTTGTGGAGAATATATTTTGATATTCACTCACAAGATTTTTTACTTCAATGAAATAATTATTATTAAAATACCCGTGATCAATATTTTCTCCTTTGAGGGTATTTTTGATTTTTTCATCTCTGGAAGCGAAATTAATCCAGAGACCTTCCAGGTTTGCCAATCTTTCTGTGTATAGGCAGGCTTAGACTTCCTGCTCTCAGAATCTTTTTTAAAATTTCCAATTATGCTTTGGATGCGCTCGCCCAGCGCTTGCTGTTCATCCAATAAGGAGCGAATGCTTGATGACGCCTCGACTCACACCGTGGTTTATAAAATAATTGTAAAAGTGGTCAGTTATTCAAGTCTGTAATTTTTTTTTTTAGCAAAGTTTGGTTCGCCGGGTTTGACCAAAACATGTCCTTGGCTGTGTGTTTTGATTGCCAAGTTATTCGTACACAAATCGCAGAAATTACTTGGTCGCCTTGTTGACCTTGAAAATCGGCTTATAAACTGTCTATCGCCAAGTTGATAGCAGTGAAAAAATCAACGTTCGCGAAGAGAACTTCTATATTATGGTCGGTCGCCTAGTAGACCAGTTAATCACTACCGTGATTTTTGCTGTTGATGCTGTGATCAAACAATGATCGGGAATGCGTGCTTAAATTGGAGTCTCAACTTAAGCAATTTTTGCGGTTTAAAGTTGGTGGTCACCAAATGTTATTGCTGGTGACTTGAACTTATAATGTGATCAAACAATGATCGAGAATGCGAGTTTAAAGTTTGACGTATCAATTTAAACAATTTTTTTTTTTCATGTTCAAAAGTCGGGGATTACCAAATGTACGAATTTAAATGAATTCAGAATGCTGAAATATATTTTTTTTTGCGTGCCGCAAGAACAATACCAGTGGCAATAGTCGCCGCAATAAGTACAATACCAATTGGGCTGCGGAGAAGTGAATATGTCAAGAGATCTTTTCGTACTGATTTTATTGAGCATAACTTGGGGTTTATATACATCATTCTTGGGTCAAAAAGGGTGTTTACATAGGTCTATTCTAGATTACAATTATCAGTAACATGGTTTATCCTAATAAAACAATACAATTTAGATAAAGATATCGTAGGTAAAATAGTCTCAAATATTCTGCATGCAGATGGTGTGAAAACGTGACCGAAAGTGGGTTTTCTTTTACGATAGGCCAGAATTGACATACATGTGAACACAGGCATACGTGGTCCTGTGTTGATTAAGGAAAGCCGATATCACTAATGACCCTTGTCTATTTAACCCATAAATATTAATCCAGCTGCGAACAATTTTCTTCTTGACGAAAATCGTACACCTCTGTTATTACAAAGTAATAACAGATCACTTGGCCCTGAAGTGGTTGAAAAGCATCGAGAGCGCAACCGGAAAAATCGCACGATGGGCACTGGAGCTCCAACAATACGACTTCGAAATCGCATACAGGAAAGGCCAGCTGAATATTGTGGCGGAAGCACTGTCGCGGCAGCCCTTGCCTGAAACCTACCGAAGGATGAAGTCACCAGGTCAACCGGCGAAACAAGCCGAATGTAGCTGGATAAGGGACATGAGGGGCAAGATAGCACAGAACCCCCAAAAATATCCGGACTACTTAGTGGAGGCCGACCGGCTGTACCGGCACATTCCTTACAGAGCGGGCAACGAGGATGTGATCGCATGGAAGCTATGCGTACCAAGCGGATCAAGGCAGTGAGTCATGTCTGAGAATCACGATATGCCGACGGCCGGACACATGGGCAGCCGGAAGACAATCGCGAGGGTGGCAGCAAGGTATTATTGGCCGGGCATGCACCGCGACATTAGGAAGTATGTGCGGAACTGTGCCCCAATTCACAAGCAGGGCGTTCAAGCGGTTCTTGACAGAGTTGGGAGTGCGGCACCAGTTCACAGCCCCGTATACGCCACAGGAAAATCCTACGGAGAGGGCCAATAGAACGGTGAAAACAACGGTCGCAGTATCCGTGGGATGAGAAATGGCCAGAATTACAGCTGCCCGTGAACACTAGTGTGGCAGAGTCCACAGGGTATTCACCGGTATCCGTCACGCAGGGTAGAGAGCCCAGATTGCCGAGCGCGTTTTTTGATGAAGAAACCACCGGCACAGAAAGGGAAACCCAGACCCTGTCGGAAATTGCGAAAAAAATAAACGAAAACTTCGAGCTGGTCAGACGGAACATGGAGAATGCGGCGCAGGATCAGGCCCGCCACTACCATCTCGGCAGGCGCCCTTGGAGACACGGTATGGGCCAAGGAGCACCATCTATCAAGGGCAGCAGAAGGCAGCGACGAAACTGGCCACCAGATACGAAGGGCCTTTTAAAATAAATTATTTCAACTCTCCGGTTATATGCAACCTGCGGCACGAAAACACGGGCAAAGAAAGGAAAACAGACATAAGCCAGTTGAAACCGCAAAGCAAGGAGGGGCAGTCACAACAAATCCGTCGTATCGGAGGAGCGTTTTCGACTTTGAAACGCTAATAGGGCTTAAAAGCTGTGTACACATGTCCAGAATACGTGTGCAAAATGCGATTGCTGTGCGACGATGTCTTCCGTCTGCGCATTGACGACAAAAATAAAAAAAAATTTAGGTGAATGTATGGAAAATTTGGAATTTTGGTAATTTTTTTCTGTATCAATGTTCAACTTTTACTAGCCAAAAACGGTTGTCTTGGCCACCAAAACACGTTAAAATTGTTATAGAATCTATACCTGTTCTAGAGAACTCTGTCAAAACGTCAAAAAAAAGTAATCAAATTAGACCTCATTTCCATAAAATCCGCCTATTCACTTCTTCGTGGAAAAAGTTAATATTGACAGTGTGACATTACCATCGCTTCTAGTCTTGAAGTAAAGCCCCCATTTTTAGATTTTATTTCAACATTAACTCTAGAGTTTGATGTGTGGGCCTTTCCACCAATTCCATTTATGATAATTGCTGAATCGCTCTTTCAGAGATAGCATTAATCTGTGATCCAGAGTCAAGAAGAGCTCTGAATTCCGCCATTTGTCCATTATTTCCTTGGACTATTATTCGTGCAGTGGCTAAGAGTATATAGCCGGCTTTATTTCCACTCACCGACGCCGCAGTAATGGAATCCAAAGTATCCGACATTTATTCTAGTGCAGGTGTGTTTTGTGTTTTTTATTACACTTATAACAATTTTTTTTTGTGCATACTTTTTATGCGTGATTTGGACTTAGAAATTTCCAGTTAAGTCGTTCAGCTGATTTCTTTAAGAAATTATTACATTTAAAAGTGCTATGATTTGGTTTCTTTCAGAATAAAAAACTGTATTGCGTCTCTGCCCATGCTGCACATGTAATCGGTTTTTGGGTTTCTCAGAAGAAATGGCCTCTAGTGTGAGGAAACGCTGCTCCAAGAATTCCAGAAATTCTTTAACGGATTGCAATTCTCTTGTATTCAAAAGTGATTGCTCATACAGTAAATGAGTTTGCCGATCCAACTTCTTTGTCAATCTATGAAGTAAGATCAGATCCCAGCTGTCCGTTGTTATATCTATATTATTTAATGCCAATAATGTTTCCTTGACATTATCATGCAATGTTTTTATGCCTTTGCCATCGCTAGATATAGTAACGTGTTACATGAAACTCTTTTAATACTAAAACTCTCTTGTAACATATTCCATGTTGTCACATAATTTTTTTCTGTTAGAGACAAGTGCCGAATTAAGCGTTCGGCCTCTCCCGTAAGGTTGGTTTTCAAATACCACATTTTTTGTATAGTGGGTAATGAAGATTCATGAATCATTTTCCTAAATAAATCATTAAATTGTTGCCATTTTAAATATTTTAAAATCCTGCGGTCGTATAGGAACTTGCTTCAGATTCCTGCCTTTTTTCTACGCCAAATGACATTTGAAATGATATGATGGCATCTTCAGCAATCAAACATAGTGAATAATCATATCCTAATTCCTTAGGGTTTTTGAATTTTTTATGGATTTGGACATAATCCTTTTAATTTCATTCCAGTTTTGTGAAATGATTGTTTGAAAATTTTGGCGCGTTTCGACAGTTGTCTTACTCATGATGCGCTACAAACTATCAATGAGTACTCTTTGTTCACGGAACATGGATTCAATTTCTAAATCCTCCTCCGTAGATGTAATGGATTCAGTTTCCATTTGCAATGCGGATAAGTTTGTGGAGAATATATTTTGATATTCACTCACAAGATTTTTTACTTCAATGAAATAATTATTATTAAAATACCCGTGATCAATATTTTCTCCTTTGAGGGTATTTTTGATTTTTTTATCTCTGGAAGCGAAATTAATCCAGAGACCTTCCAGGTTTGCCAATCTTTCTGTGTATAGGCAGGCTTAGACTTCCTGCTCTCAGAATCTTTTTTAAAATTTCCAATTATGCTTTGGATGCGCTCGCCCAGCGCTTGCTGTTCATCCAATAAGGAGCGAATGCTTGATGACGCCTCGACTCACACCGTGGTTTATAAAATAATTGTAAAAGTGGTCAGTTATTCAAGTCTGTAATTTTTTTTTTTTAGCAAAGTTTGGTTCGCCGGGTTGACCAAAACATGTCCTTGGCTGTGTGTTTTGATTGCCAAGTTAATCGTACACAAATCGCAGAAATTACTTGGTCGCCTTGTTGACCTTGAAAATCGGCTTATAAACTGTCTATCGCCAAGTTGATAGCAGTGAAAAAAAAACGTTCGCGAAGAGAACTTCTATATTATGGTCGGTCGCCTAGTAGACCAGTTAATCACTACCGTGATTTTTGCTGTTGATGCTGTGATCAAACAATGATCGGGAATGCGTGCTTAAATTGGAGTCTCAACTTAAGCAATTTTTGCGGTTTAAAGTTGGTGGTCACCAAATGTTATTGCTGGTGACTTGAACTTATAATGTGATCAAACAATGATCGAGAATGCGAGTTTAAATTTGACGTATCAATTTAAACAATTTTTTTTTTTTCAGTTCAAAAGTCGGGGATTACCAAATGTACGAATTTAAATGAATTCAGAATGCTGAAATATATTTTTTTTTGCGTGCCGCAAGAACAATACCAGTGGCAATAGTCGCCGCAATAAGTACAATACCAATTGGGCTGCGGAGAAGTGAATATGTCAAGAGATCTTTTCGTACTGATTTTATTGAGCATAACTTGGGGTTTATATACATCATTCTTGGGTCAAAAAGGGTGTTTACATAGGTCTATTCTAGATTACAATTATCAGTTACATGGTTTATCCTAATAAAACAATACAATTTAGATAAAGATATCGTAGGTAAAATAGTCTCAAATATTCTGCATGCAGATGGTGTGAAAACGTGACCGATAGTGGGTTTTCTTTTACGATAGGCCAGAATTGACACACATGTGAACACAGGCATACGTGGTCCTGTGTTGATTAAGGAAAGCCGATATCACTAATGAAAAAACGAAAATCGTACACCTCTGTTATTACAAAGTAATAACAGATCACTTGGCCCTGAAGTGGTTGAAAAGCATCGAGAGCGCAACCGGAAAAATCGCACGATGGGCACTGGAGCTCCAACAATACGACTTCGAAATCGCATACAGGAAAGGCCAGCTGAATATTGTGGCGGAAGCACTGTCGCGGCAGCCCTTGCCTGAAACCTACCGAAGGATGAAGACGAAGACACCAGGTCAACCGGCGAAACAAGCCGAATGTAGCTGGATAAGGGACATGAGGGGCAAGATAGCACAGAACCCCCAAAAATATCCGGACTACTTAATGGAGGCCGACCGGCTGTACCGGCACATTCCTTACAGAGCGGGCAACGAGGATGTGATCGCATGGAAGCTATGCTTACCAAGCGGATTAAGGCAGTGAATCACATCTGAGAATCACGATATGCCGACGGCCGGACACATGGGCAGCCGGAAGACAATCGCGAGGGTGGCAGCAAGGTATTATTGGCCGGGCATGCACCGCGACATTAGGAAGTATGTGCGGAACTGTGCCCCAATTCACAAGCAGGGCGTTCAAGCGGTTCTTGACAGAGTTGGGAGTGCGGCACCAGTTCACAGCCCCTTATACGCCACAGAAAAATTCTACGGAGAGGGCCAATAGAACGGTGAAAACAACGGTCGCACAGTTCGCCGGACAAGACCAGTATCCGTGGGATGAGAAATGGCCAGAATTACAGCTGCCCGTGAACACTAGTGTGGCAGAGTCCACAGGGTTTTCACCGGCATCCGTCACGCAGGGTGGAGAGCCCAGATTGCCGAGCGCGTTTTTTGATGAAGAAACCACCGGCACAGAAAGGGAAACCCAGACCCTGTCGGAAATTGCGAAAAAAATAAACGAAAACTTCGAGCTGGTCAGACGGAACATGGAGAATGCGGCGCAGGATCAGGCCCGCCACTACCATCTCGGCAGGCGCCCTTGGAGACACGGTATGGGCCAAGGAGCACCATCTATCAAGGGCAGCAGAAGGCAGCGACGAAACTGGCCACCAGATACGAAGGGCCTTTTAAAATAATTTATTTCAACTCTCCGGTTATATGCAACCTGCGGCACGAAAACACGGGCAAAGAAAGGAAAACAGACATAAGCCAGTTGAAACCGCAAAGCAAGGAGGGGCAGTCACAACAAATCCGTCGTATAGGAGGAGCGTTTTCGACTTTGAAACGCTAATAGGGCTTAAAAGCTGTGTACACATGTCCAGAATACGTGTGCAAAATGCGATTGCTGTGCGACAAAGTCTTCCGTCTGCGCATTGACGACAAAAATAAAAAAACATTTAGGTGAATGTATGGAAAATTTGGAATTTTGGTAATTTTTTTCTGTATCAATGTTCAACTTTTACTAGCCAAAAACGGTTGTCTTGGCCACCAAAACACGTTAAAATTGTTATAGAATCTATACCTGTTCTAGAGAACTCTGTCAAAACGTCAAAAAAAAGTAATCAAATTAGACCTCATTTCCATAAAATCCGCCTACTCACTTCTTCGTGGAAAAAGTTAATATTGAAAGTTTTTGTAGTTTTTTTTTTTTTTAATTTTTTAAAAATAATTTTCTGATATTTGCAGCTCTTTGCCACTTTAGATTCACTTACATATGTGAATCATAAGGGCCCAGGCTGCACTTCGAGTCCCTCCCGTCCCACACCCAGCCAACCACCCTCTTGTGCGGGACGAGTTTTACGTTTTAAAGTCTTTTTGCTTTCAAACTTGGGCATAAGGTTTCGATCTTGGAGTCTAACGCGTATGAATCCGTCGCGCGCTGTGTGTCCACATTTTTTACTCGAAGCCTCTGTTACTTTTTTAACAAACCTCTCTACTGATTGCGTATGCGATGCAACGTTGGCTAATCGGACGTCAGGCATTTGGGCAAGCGGTGGTTCGAAAATTTTTTCCTCGGGCCATTCGAAATTCAGGATCGGTGGGATGAATTTCCGGGCGATAGTAGGGTTGCTGCGTTTGCGGGCCTGCAAAATTGGACGAACTGCTTGTTGCCGCACTTCTATCCTCTCGTCGTGTAACATTGCCACCAAAATATTTTCGTGGTGCGCGTGGAAAGCGTTATCTTGGAGAACCTTTTGTGCTACTTCTTTCAACTGCTTGGGGATAGTACATAAAGCAATCATTGTATGCCATAGGATTTTAGAAGCGTTTTTTAAAGTGCCCTCACGTTTGATACGGAACCATGAGGGAGCGTACACTGTCACCACGAACATTGTAAGATTCTTCAAATTGGCTAAAGGTTTTGGAGTAGAAACGTATAGTCTATGTATACGGCTACCTGTGGTAAGCCATCTTGCGTGATGCATATTCCCAGGTTTTTTTTTAGCAAGCTCATCAGAGACTACACCACATGATACGGCTTTGCACATATCATATAGGTAGAGTTGGTCAGTGCTGAGCTTATTTTTCTTAACTTCAGGAAGCTCACAGGGTATTGCTTTGAACCTCTTTATGGGCAAACTTTCACAGTTTTGTAGCAATTTTCCAGTAGGGCCCGAGAATCCAGTAGGTCCTGTAGTTGGACCGTCTATTGTCTCAATTACATGACGCAATGGCAATTCGTTAGTATGCAATTGACAAATGTCCCACTGCAGAGACCGCCCAAGTTCCTTTTCCATACGGCGGATAATGCCGTTGTGTATTCCTGTATTTGTTGGAGCACCGTCACATCCCACGAGTTTTAGCGTCAACAAATCACCGTAGGTCTTTTCTTGAAGATAAGTCCAGATAGACTTAAACTCTTCTTCAGCCCCATGAGATTCTGATACAACATGACCAAAATATTCATCAACGGGTTGTTTTACGAGGGATAAATGGTTTTCTTTAACAACTCTTTGGTGTTGCCGGCCATCACTCGTAGTTTCAATCGTAAGAGTATTATCTTCGCGGCCGTCAAAAAATAAAGCTTCAATGGTTGTATCTCGACATTCTTTCTCTGTGACTTGACGCTGTGTTTTCGTCCTTTCACGTCTTACTTTGCTCTTGTCAATAATAAGTGGGCCTTTCGATGTACATCTATCAGCAGATAAAGCGGGTACACTAAAGTCAGCGTCTTTTATATCACTGTCACTTGTTTCATCGTCACTAGCACACACTGAACCACTGGCTAACACAACTTCAATTGGTCTATTGTTTACTGTGTTATCCTCGATGGCTTTCCTCTCTTCTCGTTTACGCAGCTTAGCGGTAGTTTTCTTATCCACCGGACCTATGATCATTTTCCGAATTGTACGCTGATCTTGCAAAAACTCCCTTTCCGCTGCTGGCACTTTGTTTTGCAAAGAGCATTTACAGATGGAGTGGTGGCACTTGCAGGCAGCTACATCAAACAACACTCTAAACTGTGCATGAAAAACAGAAACTTTTTTTTTTGAAAGCATCACTCTCACTGTCTCTTTTAAATGACTTGTTTAGCTGTTGATAGGTAGAAACGTCATTTTTTAACAGTTGCTCCATTCTTGTAACGCTCACCACAGGAATGGAAGCCGATGACCAGACGTCAGTTACGCGATTCAGCACTAAAGAAGCAGCTTCTCTAAAAGATGGGTTGCTACCTTTCTTATCTTCTTTTAATCCATGCCACACGTAAAAGTAATACTTTAAAGCATCCTCTCGAGTTGGCAGTATGCGCCCATCGAAATCTGTAGGATGCCCTTAAATGTTCAATGTAAGATTTCTTCGACATACACTCATGTAGATGTGGATAAATGCAGATAAACAGCTGTACTACGATTTACTTGTGAACTATTTGAGATACACAAACTAAACTAATGTAGAACAACAGGTCTACATACACACTTTTTTATGTTGACACGCAGAAGTTCGTATTGGGCCCTAACGATTCACACAAGTAAATCTAAGGTGGCGAAGAGATGCAAATTTCAAATTATAATTTTCGAGAAATAAATTTAAAGAACACGACATTAACTTTCAACAAGGTGAAGTGAGTAAACAGCGGATTTCGTGGGAAAACGGTCCGATTCGATTACTTTTTCCGACTTTTTGACAGAGTTTTCTAGAATAGGTATAGGTTCGACAGCAATTCATACGTATTTTAGTGTTTATTTTTGTCGTCAATGCGCAGACGGAAGACATCGTCGCACAGCAATCGGATTTTGCACACGTATTCTGGACATGTGTACACAGCTTTTAAGCCCTATTAGCGTTTCAAAGTCGAAAAAAAATTTTTAATGACCCGCCCTAGGGAGGATGATACACGGTATCGAACTTAACGGTCAAGCACACAGACACACACAAACAGGAGCGCGAGAGCGCACGGATTGCAAAGGAGGCGGGTACACGAAGAGCACCGTTACATCTAAACGTTACACTTGCGTAGGAGGCGAGTACCCGGAAAGCGAGTCCCGTCACCGGTACATGTCGCCGCTAATAACGAAACCGAGAATGCGCGGAAGAACCGAGGTTTCGTCAGCGACGGCGCTGCATGGCGCAGGTCTTTTCAGAAAAATTGTCAAAATGAACACACGCAGCAGCAGAAACAAGCAAGTGGAGCGCGAGGTGAGGTAGGATCACGCCAGAGAACAGCCAGAGGCGAAGTGGAGGCGGGACTCCGATTCCGTCTTTCAGCTGCTGGCGTCCCCCTGGTGTCGCGCTCCCCGTCAGCGGTCAGCGAGGCTAACGAAGAGTCAACGGGCGAGATCTCGGACGTATAGTTACCGTCCGAAGAGGAGGATACAGGCCCGCGGCGGACCTGGGAGTCACGTGGCCCGCGCCCGACGAGGCAGCGGAGGAGGCCGGGATGTGGGAGGCACTCGAGGCCATCGACTGGCAGCGCCCACCGCCGATGAACCCGCGGGATCCGCGAGACAAGTCCGCGAGAGAGGCGGCGAAGCGCGTCGCGGAGGAGACGAGCGAGGAGGAGCGCGAGAGGCTTGAGCTCACGGAGGTCTTGGAGAAGGGGCCGTGGGAGTGGCCGACACCGCCGGAGACGTCGCGGGACGCGGCGCCACCCCCGATGTTCACGCGGCAGTGTTCGTGACCGGAGCCGCGAGCCCTGCCGGAGAGGCCGACGCTGCTGAATTTTCTCAATTTACTTGAGGAAATTAAAGGAATATTATATATATTCCATACATTTAATATGTAATATATCAATAATATTGATATATTATAACGTTTTCATATATATGAATGTTATTTATTATAGGTATTCACAAAATCATATTAATATCATATGTTCTGAGAAATACCCATATATTTGGTTGCCAGCCAATAGTCACTTCCCCATATGTGTTTTTGGACACGCCGTCTTTAAACTGCATGTTTACAGTACTAAAACCCTCCATTCATATGAATTTCCTCCATATACTTGAGGAAATTGAAGGAATATTTTATATTTTCCATACAATTAATATATCAATAATATTGATATATTATAACATTTTCATATATATGAATGTTATTTATTATAGGTATTCACAAAATCATATTAATATCATATGTTCCGAGAAACACCCATATATTTGGTTGCCAGCCAATTGTCACTTCCCCATATGTGTTTTTGGACACGCCGTCTTTAAACTGCATGTTTACAGTACTAAGACTAATACTATAAGTAATCCATTGTATGGATATCCTCAATTTACCATATATAATATAGATATATTTTTCAATATCCATATAAATTAAATATTGTTATATTATTTCTTAAATTCCATTTCATTTCATTTCGTTTCATTTCATTTCATATGAATTTTCTCAATTTACTTGAGGAAATTATAGGAATATTATATATATTCCATACATTTAATATGTAATATATCAATAATATTGATATATTATAACGTTTTCATATATATGAATGTTATTTATTATGAGAGGCCGACGCTGCGGAGGCAGCAGTCGGAGGGCGTGGAACCGTGGGCGGAGGTTCCGGAGACGGAATGACCGGCTCAGGTGGCCGAGGAAGCGCGACGGCAACGAGGGACTCATGTTGGCCGGCGGGGCGCGCTACCGCATTGAGGTAGCAAAGAGCCCGGCGCGGGTTTTCAGGGCCCAATAAAGGGGGCCCCAACACGAAAGACCAGCGTTTTAATTTTTGGGGGCACAGTACAACACAAGAACAAAAAGTGTTCATCCGCAGCAGCCGATCGCGGAGCGGGGGTGGATCGCTGGCCAAGCACGCGGACCGGCAGGAAAACGAGGCTGCCGCAGGCGCAGTGCGAGGGGGGTCACTTGCTCCTGCAAGGATCTCCCGGGGCACGCGGTCCAGGGTCAGCACCCCGAGACATGGCAGGGGCATCATGATCATGGTGTTGCTGTTAAGGAAACAAAACGTTAGTTACAAAAAAAAACGTAAAAGTCATGTTTACTCACCAGTTTTCGCAAAGCAACGAGGCCATTCAGAAAATTAGGGACGGGGGTGCCTGACGATAGGCGGTCGATCAATAGCTGCGATCGATGGGTACAGAAAATACTGGATTTCTCAAGAAACGGTCACACCGAGGCAACTTAAAACAACGATAACGATAACGGCAACAACGATGGCAATGCTAAACCCACTATCGATAATTGCGATCGAAACGTGCTCAGTAAAGTGGCCAGATTAGCGGAATCGGAAGGGTGATTTCAAACACAGGGAAATGTGTGGGCGGAATAATTCAAATTTTACGCGGGGAACTGTCTGGGGGAACGAGATGCAGTTTTGGGAAAGTTCAAGTCTTTCGGGGAACTGTCTGGGAAACAGGCTAACGCAGCACAGCCATGGGAAAGTTAAAGGTATTTCAGAGCGCTGTCTCGGGGGAGTCTTACGAGGACAGTTTAGGGAAAGTTGAAGACTTTTGTGGAACTGTATAGGGTCACGAGGAGAACGAGTTTAGCTGGGAATTTAATAATTGAACAATGGGGGCGGGGAAATCACCACTTTCATAACATTTCCGAAGAAAGGGGGAAATGTGAGGAGTCTTAAGACTCCCCACAAATCCCAATGCAGGAGAGCTGCCTAGCAACAGCGAAGGAGGCGAGAATGCCGGAGGAGTCAAGGGCAACAACGTCAAACGGTAAACAACGGACCTTGAACCCGGGCAAAGCGGAGACACCGTGAATTAACGGTACCACGCTGGACATTGGACCCTCACACGGCAAGGGCAACAAGATCGAACGGTAAATTGGCGGACTTCGGACCTGCACAAAGAGGACGCACCGTGAACTAACGGTGCGGCAGTGGACCTTGGACCTGATCACGCGAGCTGGAGAAAAGGGACCATTACAGGCTACAAAAGGGCGGCGCAAGCGCAGCTCACCCCGAGAATCAGAGCTAATGCGTGTACGCGAGACCAGTAGCAAGTTAATCAAGTGCCGAGTACCAGCGACTAGGAGTCTACAAGGCTGAGACTTCAACGCTGAGATCCAACGGGTGCTGGGTCGTAGTTAAATCGAGCTCAGGGGGTCCTTGCGTGGACTCTGCGATATAGGTGGCTAGGCAAAGAGGTCGAACCTAGTTCTACCTGCTAGGCGATACACCTTGCCGACACAATCCGGACCAAGCTTAGGGAGCCTGCGATAGAGGTGGCTGGGCGAAGAGGCAGAACCTAGTTCGACCTGCTAGGCGAAACACCTTGCTGGTCCCTACAGTGAGGTTTGCATAACATCCAGAGTCTCGGAGGAGCCGTCACGAGTCAGATACCAGCAAGCAGTGAACGACGAGGAGCGACGCCGCAGAGGACGACGACGAGGAGCTCCAGTAGCGGAAGAGCCGCGAAGCTATATACAAGGAGACAAATAAAATCCTTTACAATCCCAACAGAACTCTGGCGTTATTCCTTGGTCAAAGGCAATCACCCAATATAAATTTGGTGGAACGATCCCACAACCTCTCTGAGCTAGCCGCCCGTTTACGTAGCGAGGGAGAATATCTAAGAAATTAGGTCGTTACGGAATGAAGATAATCTTCATCTAATCTAATCGATCTGCCATCGATTTAGGTAATTGATGTTTGTCTCTATCTTCAAGTGCTCATCAGGAGCTGAGATCACTAATATTACAACAAGGACTTCTCCATCACTCGGATCGCTTGATGCTGAAGTGATTGGCTCTTCAAACGTTTAATTTTTTCACAGAACCCCTATATCGGGGGCACGGGGTGGGTTGAAGCAAAATTCGAATCTTTTAGATGCGCTGGATTGCTTGTTTTAATTCCGTTTGTTTCGCTGATGCTTTCACGAAATTTGTCCTATTGTTGCAGTACACTCGCTTTGGCATACCTCAACGAAATACAAATCTCCGGAGGCACAACAAAAAGGCATTGGATGATAGATCTGACAATAGTTCGATATGTTCAGCCTTTGACGAAAAACATATGAATATGCGGTTTCGATACGTCGTCATGAAAGGTCTGCTGAAATCTACGCCTATGATGAGAAAAGGTCCTTGACTGCGCAGTTGGTCTGCGGGAAATTGACCCATGATCTGAGTCATCAAATTTGGCTTGTAATGGAAGCAGTGTGTATATGTGCGAACGACCCTTTAAGTCATATTCCCTCCCTTAAAAGTGAGAGCAGCGCCTTGGCGTATAGATTTGTTTTGTGGAAAAGCTCGATATAAAGGACGAATCGATGCTCTCGTGTTTTTAAAGCAGGAAACTTGGATATTTTCGTTGGCTAATCGCCCCGCAACTCGAATTATGTTTATCGATCTCTCGTATGAATTTCGTCCAAAAATGGGGCTAGCCTTGCAATCTGTATTTAACACGCTGTTGTTTCTGTATAAGAGAGAATTCAATAAAAAATACAAATTTCTGTATGTGTTCAATTACCCTCCAAAAGACAAAGTTTAGTTCTCGCAATGAGATGTGGACTACTGCCAGTCTCTCTACGACTCTTTAGCTGGAACTTTATTAAAAAGGCGAAATAGAAATGCAATAGTTTGAGTTGCTAGATAAAAGGAGAATGAGTATTCAAGTATTTGATTAATGACCGATTCTTTACTGCGCTATGGCAAAGCTTACTGGCTGTCTCCTTTGTGATCGATGGCTGAAAAGTGTTTAGCTGAAAGGACTTTTTGTGTATGTAAAAAGATATTGCCTTTTTGCGAGTTTTAGAACCGATTAAATTGGCCGGGAGTGGAGTGGCCAAAGTGAATTGTCCTACTTCAAGTGAATTGTCCTTCTCCAGAAAGCCTTTTGTAGGTCGGTAGTAGTGCAACCCGGTACGGCCGTAAAGCATTGTTTCGCGATAGCCTTGGCTCAAACTATCGTTGCGCTGCTCTTCTTCGCCTTTCCTCGCTCCTAAAGCGTTTGTAGCATGCACACATATTGTAAACCCACTGTACCAAGAGTACTTAAAGGGTACACACTGTAACACTTTGTTGCAGTGTTTACATAATCAAAATGTCCCGGTCATAAGCCCAAGTGTCCAAAATATGAACCGATCGCTATGCCTTGGATCACACACCGAATGTACTAGCGTCGGCATAATTGTAACACGAACCGACCACATGTGCATATACCTCGCGCTCCCGCTTAAGAGAGCATAGCTTATATACCTAAGCTTTACCACCCAAATAATATTAAAGTCACAAAAGCCCTGAAAAACGAAGGACTATGATAGATATGAACAAAAACCAAAGAAATTAATCAACACAATATATGGAACTAAACGAAAAGTGAGTTGAGTGTGATGGGACGGACAGGAGTGAATAACAAAGTACTTTACTGGTATCAGTTTCCTTCCTCCTTTTGTTGGCTTCAGTTGCCATTTTAACATCCTTGACTTTCTCTGCTGCCAGAGTCACCAAGCTTTTCCTGTAATTCCCGACGCTATCTTTGACTTCCATACTGATGTTTCGCTGTCTTAACATGGCATGTTTCATTTTTTGCAGCACAGCTCTACATTTTTCGACGGCTTCCTCTTCCAGGGTTCTCGTCTTGTATATACGCTCTCGTCTCGGGAAGCCTACGCAGGGGTGGCCTTTTGGAATAAGGCAGGAGTTTGGTTTTCCTCTTGAGGTTTTGACAAGAATAAGGTCGCTGGGTTTCGGAGTGCCTGCACCATTTTGCCCGTTTCTTCTGCTCCTGTCTCCTTCTAGTAAATCTCTATCTCTCTCCTTCTAGTGGTTCATTATTGTTATTATTATTATTCATTCTTCATAGGTCCAACTTTAAGTCGCTATCTCCTCACACAATGTCCCCATGGGTCCCTATGCAAGCAGTGAGGTTCATGCGAGGGTTGACGCAGGTCCTAATGGGTACCTCCGTTCAGAGCCAGGGCGGATGTTAAGCAGGATTTCTTTCAAATGCACCTGTAGCATTGGTTCAGCGATGATGTGATATTAAAAGACTCGCCAAGTTTTAATAGGACGAAGGTAACTTCAGCATTACCCCAGTAGCCATTTCACCAGTGTTTAAATCTGGGTACTCAGGTGTTGGAATGCCAAGGTAATCAGCGGGGGACCTTCTTTATCGTCTGCCGATCCGGAAAAGAAACTTGTGTCCTTCCCAGGATGCCGGCCCACTCGGGAACAGATGCAAGCTGGATTTAAAAACCGCCTTCTCACCTTAGCCTGTATTGATAATTGACAGAGATACGAATTACCGGGGCCGCCACGTAGAGGCGGTGAGATACTTGGGGCCACTCTGCATGGATCGTGCTGTTAGACACTTTACCATGCAGAAGCAGCTCCCCGACCGAATAATAATAATAATAATAGTAATAATAATAATAATAATAATAATAATAATAATAATAATATAATAATAATAATAATAATAATAATAATAATAATAATAATAATAATAATAATAATAATAATAATAATAATAATAATAATAATTATAATAATAATAATAATAATAATAATAATAATAATAATAATAATAATAATAATAATATAATAATAATAATAATAATAATAATAATAATAATAATAATAATAATGATAATAATAATAATAATAATAATAATAATAATAATAATAATAATAATAATAATAATAATAATAATAATAATAATAATAATAATATTATTAATAATATTAATAATAATAATAATAACAATAATATATGTACAAGCTACGCCGGAAAACTCGTAAATTCCCTAAGATAGAAACAAACGTAAAACAATCGGTTCATACAATCAACCTTAATTTCAATCTTTTTGTTTCACTCCGGAATGAACAAATTAAAAAATTATATTCATTATTAGTTGATACTGGTGCAGAAATTTCATTAATAAAAGCAATAACAATAGCAATAATCGCACAAATATTATTCACATATCAGGTGTTGGTGAAGGAAGAACCAACTCTAAGGGACTTACTTTAATAGAATTCCTTTCAAATAGCTATGCCATTCCACATAATTTATATTTAGTAACAACAGTTTTTCTAATTCCATGTGATGGAATAATTTCCATCGACTTCATAAAAAAAAAGAACTAGCATTTAAGAAAGCCAGCATTTAAGAGAGCCTTATGCCCTATAAGGCTGAAAGTTAATAAAAAAGATAACATAGTAATTTCAAATAAAAAAATAACAAACACTATTATATTAAAATTATTTACTTTATAATCACATTCATTCTTTTGTATATTAATTTCATGTATGGCCATAATTATAATGAACAAAAAGAATCAAAAAAAAAACCTAATACTTTCTGATTCGAAAAAAGAAATAATAATAATAAAAGAAGATGTTCATTTATATTATATAAGTTAACACCCAAAGTAATACAATTTCCCAGTCAGAAGAAAAGATTAAGCATTGATTGCACAACCAACAGAAAAGCAATGCCCTCAATAATAGAATTTCCCAAACCGGAGAAGAGAGCATTTATTGCACAACTATATGCCCTCAATAAAGTTCAAACGAACTTAGCCACGTGCACTGAGCTTGCACCTGTTGGTCAGCGATCGTGGGAATGCAGAACCGCCAATTTCCAAAGTTGATCGAACTCAACTAAGTAGATACAATAAAAACAATAATTAACATGCACCGGCCATATACAATTAAGTTTGGCCAACGGCGACGGCGTCTAAGAGCAGCAACCAATGATATCAAAGAACGTCAGCAACAGCGGCAGAAACGGTGCCAGCGATGGAGCGACCCGTATAATAAAGATAAGTTTAATTTCCTTTTATACCCTTGCGGAGGGTATTATAATTTCAGTCAGAAGTTTGCAACGCAGTGCCTTCACTGCGTTTCCGACCCTATAAAGTATATATTCTTGATCAGCATCACTAGGAGAGTCGATCTAGCCATGTCCGTCTGCCCTTCCGTCTGTCAGTCCGTCTGTCCGTCCGTTTCTACGCAAACTAGTCTCTCAGTTTTAAAGCTAACTGCATGAAACTTTCCCTAAAGTTGTCTTTCTATTGCAGGTAGTATATAAGTCGGAGCGAGCTGGATCGGACGACTATAGCATATGGCTCCCATAGGAACAATCGGAAAAAAAAATAAAAAAAATTATAACTTTGCTGTTTAATTTTTTTTTTGTTCTTCGACATATAGTAATGGTTAAAGATTTCAGAATTACGTTTTAAATTTCATCAAGATCGGACGACTATAAGACTATAAGCCCCCATAAAAAAATTAAAACATAAAAAAAACATTTTAAAAAATTTAACTTTTTTATTTTGTAATTTTTTTTAGAAATTCTTTTTGATTATTTAATTATTTGACAGTTCAGAATTACGCTTTTAATTTTATTAAAATCGGAAAAAGATATCATATAGCTGACATAGGAAATCAAATAATTGAGCCGCGAATCATTATAGCTTCAATGCTTTTAAACGTACACGCAAGTATATCATGAATTTAATGTCTTCAAGAATATTTAATTTAAGCAATAGCTGCAAGGGTATATGAACTTAAGCTTGCCGAAGTTTTCTTCCTTTTTTGTTTTATTAACAAAATCCTAATCAATCTCTTAAGTGGCGCCCGAACAGGGACCTGATTAAAACCGCGAAAGGATAAGCAGTTCCGCGTCTAGCGAAGTTCGGAAAGTAAAAAATTCTGACGTTTCATTTCGAACCTCCGCCTAATCAG
Organism: Drosophila gunungcola; assembly: GCF_025200985.1. Taxonomy (NCBI): domain Eukaryota; kingdom Metazoa; phylum Arthropoda; class Insecta; order Diptera; family Drosophilidae; genus Drosophila; species Drosophila gunungcola. The sequence goes on along the minus strand of NW_026453219.1, from coordinate 79,889 downwards.
TGAGAAGTGAAAAACTAAAAATTCAGAGGCCCGGAAGTGCAAAAGTGCCGTTTAAAAAACGCTGCAAATTGTCATTCCTGAAGAAAACAGGACTTGTGCCCAGTGGAATAATCAGACCAAATTCTATCGCCGTGATCCCTTTAGTATCCGTTTGAAGGGAACGTGTTAAGGTAAGGGCCCCTTAGTAAGCTCAAACTCAGGAGAGATCTCTGTAGCGCGGGATAAAACGGAATCCGCCGAACCTGTCATCACGAGAGCACGCCGAGATATGTTTCTATTGTAAGAATAATTTTAAGTAATCAAATAAAAACGAAAACATACAAATTATTTAAAATTAAAAATTATTCAAGGAACAAAAGGTTTTACCAAAATATAAAGTGTAGAAGTCACAATAAATAAAAATCCCACACTCTAATTACTAGAAAACAACTTCCGAATTCTGAATAACTAAAATTAAAAGTAAATTCAACTTTTCGCTGCTCATATATCCATACCCAAAATGACCGAACAAGGTTTGGCAGACAGACTCGCGAATCTTGCCGGACCCTCATCAGTCCACCAACGAATCATGACCGAGAGGGGCATTGAGGAAAAAATAAAATCAGTCTTAGAGACAAATCTCAGTAGCCTAGTAAAGGAAATCTTTAATCCAAACAAAGACTTTTCCAAATAAACAGATCAAACAATTAAAAGAGAATTAACGCACAATCTAAGTGAGTTAGATAAATTACCAGACATTGTTCGGACACTTAGAGAATTTTCAGGAAACAAAAGTGAATATTCGTCATGGAGGAAAAGTGTCGAGAGGGTGTTAAAAATCTATGAAAACCGAATTGGTTCACCAAAATATTATGGGCAAGCGGACGCAGTACCAGAATCATATAATATTCCCTTAGATTGGACAACTATTTCAAAATGCCTAACAGCGCATTTCGCCGACAAGCGCGACTTAAAGACCTTATGGCAAAGCGATACCCAACAACAAGAATACATAGATATGTCAGAACTTTATCATTTAGAATAAATCGTTCCTGACTACCTTAATTTAAAGTAACCACGGGGAACGGAAAAATTCTACAATTCTTAATCGATACGGGCTCTAATCAAAATTATATTCAAAGTCAATAAGTACCAAAAAAGCCAAATGAGAAAACTTTTTCAGTTAGTTCAGTCGCTGGTAACATTAAAATAACACAACACGCAATACTTAAGCTCGCTAATATTTCGGATACATCCAAGAAATTCTTTTTACTAGACACACTGAAAACCTTCCATGGTATATTGGGCAATGACTCAATGAAAAGCTAAGGAGCAATAATAGATGTAAGAAATTATATATTAATCTTCGGAAATAAACGCAAAATTAAAATTCATAAACTAGCGACACAAGCAGTAAATACAATTCGACCTCAAGTCAGCCATATGACCGAGTCACAAAAATCAATAATAAAACTCCTCGTACAAAGCCACAAAATCCTCTTCGCAGATCCCGATTCAAAGTTAGCATACACAACTAAAGTAGTAGGTGAGGTCAGAACTTCATCAGATTCTCCAGTTTACGGAAAACATTACCCATACCCAATTTCACTCAAACAGGAGATAGAAAACCAAATAACTGAGATGCTAAGAGATGGTATTATAAGACCTTCAAGATCACCATATAATGCACCAGTCTGGGTGGTTTCGAAAAGTCCGGTCAGTCCAAGAAAAACTTGATTATAGGATACGTAATGAAGTTACTATCTCAGATCGGTATCCCATTCCCGAAATTGGAGAAATTATTGCACAGCTTGAGGACAACAAGTATTTTTCGGTATTAGATCTTAAGAGTGGTTTACACCAAATACCATTGAAATATACAGACATAAAAAACAACAGCATTCGCGGTAAGTGGCGGAAAATATGAATTGAAGAATTGAAGATCTCCGCTCCTTTTTGGGCATGACGGGTTATTATAGGCGGTTCATAAAAGATTACGCGAAAATAGCAAAGCCCCTAACCATTCTTCTAAGAGGCAAAGAAGGCCGTATATCTAGGACCAAGTCAAGCAGAACTGCTATCAACTTGAGCAAAGACGCGATTACGGCCAATAACGTTCATTTCGCGCACCCTGTCAAAAACTGAAGAGAACTACGCAACTAACGAAAGAGAAATTAATTCAATCAGCTCATCAGCATCAGCCCATAGCGACGAAAGCTCGTCACACAACCTTATATTTTCGGTAGAAGCTCCAATTAACGTATTTAAAAACCAATTATTATTTCCACTGACTGCCAGTACAGATTCCTATAGTTTCGAAATACCATTCCCAACATACCACAGACACATAATTAAACAAAAATCTTACACAGAAGACAAACTAATTGCAATTTAAACTAGCAGACTTGACCCTTAGCTTATAAACGGAATCATTACATCCGAAGAGGTAATGGGAAAAATTCAAAACATTTACCCTACCTATTTTAAATCATACAAGGTAAGGTTTACTCAAAACGAAATAGACGACGTAACTTCGGAAACCGAACAAAACGAAATAATTACCCTCGAACATAAACGAGCCCATAGAGATGCAAAAGAGAACAAATTACAAATTTTGAAGAATTATTTTTTTCCATAACTTACCAAGAAAATCCAAGCCTTACCAAGTTCAAGCCTGTCAAACTTGTAAAGCATCAAAATACGATAGACACCCCCCAAAAGGAGAAATCCAACCGACCCCAATTCCTAGTTTAATAGTTTAATATTTATATTACCGTAAAATATAGAGTCTTAACGGGAATTGACAAGTTTTCTAAATATGTTCAAGATAAAATTTTAGAGTCAAGAGCATCTGAAGATATTAAAAATCCGTTGAGGGAAATTTTACTTGATTTCGGTATGCCGAAAAGGATAATAATGGACCACGAACGATCATTTGGCTCAGCAACAATAACGTTTATGTTAGAAGATGAACTCAAAATATCGGTACACACCACTGCTCCATACTAATCGACAAGTAACGGACAAATAGAAAGGTTTAGTTCAACCCTATCTGAAATCATGCGGTATCTCAAAAAAGACAACGGGAGCATATCATTTGAGGATTTAATCTTCCAGGCAGTTCAGGAATAAAATAAATCGATATATTCTGTAACAAAAGAAATTTTGTTGATTTTTTTTTCAGAAGCACAATCTCTAGTTCAACAGAAGACATAGAAAAAAAACGAGAAGAAATAAAAATAAAAATTAAATTAACTTTTTAAGCAAGGCGAAACTGTACACAAAAATAGATAAAAGGTTAGGAACTAAACTTACACCTAAATACAAAGAAGGGAAAGTAGCGGAAAATAAAACGACCACCATTAAAACACAAACCCGAAAAATCATACATAAAAATAATATAAGAACATAATTTTTCAGATTATTTTTACCAACATGCTTGGGGTTAACTACAGTCCTCCTTCACAAAGCATCTCACTCGAAACCGGATTAGCGGCTAAACTAGACGTAACATTAAAAACTAGACGTAACATTAACATCTTTAACCTACAAAGCTATGAGAAACTCTGGCGAAGTTAGAAGAATCTTTTCATTCACTCATCTCGTCTCATTCTTACACCTATATTTTTCCTATGAACTAAAACAGATTTAAACGGATTTACGCATACTCCAAACTCAAAAAAGACAAAAAAGGGCAACAGAAGCCATAGTTACTGCACGGACAACAATAGACAAGTAGTAATTGACAGATTAATTAATCAAAAAATTAACCAACTTTCTAATGCTACTAATGCAATGTTGAAAATTATCCAGAGCTCGAAAGAAATCGAAAATCAGAAAACAAATATTTTAAAGTATAAAATTCAATTAATAAAAGAAGAAATAACCAACCAAATACGCAATTACATGGGCCAAATCTAACACAATAAATTCATTTGTACTTACGAACATAGTAACCAAAATAGTGGAGGAAATTTTAAAAAAGAAAACAATTATTTTTTAACATAGAAGAATTATTGGAATTTGCTCGAACCAAGTTAGCCACAAATGGCAACGACCTTATTTACATTATTAGCCTCCCAACCATTGAATCTGTTAATTGTAGAACTTTAAAAATTAAAGCAAAAAAAAAGCCCAAATAATCAATGATATAACATATGACATTTTTTTTTAAATGTAAGAGACAATTATTTGCAATAATTAAACCTTGTGAATCCTATAATGATAAGACAATTCAGTAATTCATTAATTCAGAAAATTTGTTAGATTTAAGCAATGATACTTGCGTAAACGCTCTTCTAAACCTTCGAGAACCAGAATGTAAGATGATCAACAATCAACATATACCGGATTTCGAAAAAATACTACCAGGCACCATCCTGCTAAAAAACTTCAATAGACCTAGATGAAAAACTTCTACAACTGCAAAGCTCTTTCATAATACAATATCGTAATTCGACGGTAACAATTGGCGAAACCAAAGGAAATCAACGTAGTCGAACCAGAACCTCCGTTATTCCAACTATTGGAAGAAAAGACTAAGTTAAAGGAAGTTTTCTCCCTACAAATGGTCAAGGAACTCAACATTAACAACTCAAAAGCGCTGGAAAAATTAAGAAGCAAGGCAACCATAGAATCTTCCGGATCCGCCATCATCCTACTACTTCTTATAATAGGATCGATCACGGAACTCCTACGAAGGCGTGGGTCAACGGAAAGTGCACGAAAAGCCCACGCATTTCGGAACTGTACTCTTCTACGTTGCGACCGACGACAGTCGCGTTTAAGGAGGGAAGAGTTAACACCCAAAATAATACAAATTCCCAAACAGAGCAGCAACCAATGATATCAAAGAACGTCATCAGAAACAGCGACAGCGACGGTGACAGCGATGGTGCTATAATCAATAATTGTTTAACTTAAGTAAATTAGTTCTTAATCCAACTCAATAACGAGAAGTTAGATTTGTTTTTTTTATTTCAAAATTTTAATCAATCTTTTAACTCACGTATTCCAGAAGTCGTTCTCTACCAGAAATTTGTATTTTTGGCTTGGGGGTATTTTTTTTTTAACAACACAAAAGCGCTGGAAAAATTAAGAAGGATCCGCCATCATACTACTACTACTTATAATAGGATCAATCACGGAACTCCTACGAAGATGTAGGTCAACAGAAAGTGCACCAGCTTCCCTGCCAGAAAAGCCCACGTATTCCGGACCTGTACTCTACTACGTTGCGACCGAGGACAGTCGCGTTTAAAGAGGGAAGAGTCAACACCCAAAATAATACAATTTCCCAGACAGAAGAAAAGAGTAAGCATTAATTGCACAACAAACAGCAAAGCAATGCCCTCAATAATAGAATTTCCCAAACCGGAGAAGAGAGCATTTATTGCACAACTAACAGCAAAGCAATGCCCTCAATAAAGTTCAAACGAACTTAGCCACGTGCGCTGAGCTTGCACCTTTTGGTCAGCGATCGTGGGAATGCAGAACCGCCAGAAACATCAACAGCGGCAGAGGCGGCGGCAGCGATGGAGCGTCGCGTAGCTATAAAAAAATGTTTAATCTAAGTAAATTAGTTCTTAATCCAACTCAATAAAGAGAAGTTTGATTTATTTTTTTATATTAAATAAATAATACATATACAAAGAAAATAACTTCTTAGAATTACGCTATTTTTCAAAAGAAGGGAGATGTAGTATGTTTACATATCGAATGCACACTGTACTCGGTGTTATGCATTAATTTAAGTACAAGCACATTGTAGCATTTGGCCACATACATACATACATACATACGACCCAAGAAGTTCCCAAAATACTCGATAATAAGACTGCTCTTGAGTGCACGTGGACTGGACATTGCAGTGTCAGCATAATTGCCATGCGCGACCGCTCGGTCTCCAAATGAACATAGTACCCCTCACTCCCGCGGCGACCCTCCGTTAGCCTTACACATATAAGCCCATTAATACATAAACGTCGACTGCCGCTCTGCTGGTAGACGGGAGAGTTCAAACGCCCCTCAAACTAACTTAAACTGCGGACTATCTTATTTATCAAATTGGGATGGATTTATAATCATCTTCTACATGGCGACTGAATTTATAACCTTTTTCAACATGGCGAACCTGATCTTCTTTTTAATCATGCCAAGATCCAGGCCCGGCCCCTAAAGGCGTCAATGCTGAGTCTGCCATAAAAAACATACTTTTTTTTCGTTTTTCGGTATGCTAGAGCTTAAGCGTTAGCTTCCTACAGTGCGTGCGTGCTGCATATTACTGTCGCAGAGTTTATATAAAAAATATAAAAACCCTTTTTCGATTTTTTTGCTGTACTTCTCTCGGAACTTAGCTCCCCTGCACTACGTGCGTTCGGTATATAACTCGTTGGTTTTTTTTTATTGTTGAACAAATAAATAATATTAATAAAAATAAATATTTAACGCCTCTTCGATACCAACAAAAAAAATACAAATAAACGCAATGGCAACCAAGGATATTGAAGAGCTTAAACACCAAAGAGATGTTTGCATAAAAAGTATTTAACGAACCTATCGCTATTTAAAAATTTTAAATTATCTGTGAATCCGGTTAAGCTTGAGTGTCGATTTGAGATTCAAAACACGCACATTGAAAATGCTTCACTTTTTCAAAACCAAAAAGAAGTGAAAAATACAAAAGATGTACACCACGAAGAGTTGGAAGAGATGGCTGCATTAACAAAGTCATTGCTGATTTCGCTTTTAAATAAATACAAACAAAGTAATATCGATAAATCTGCTCCGTTGACAATTCGACAATTCGTCTCAATGTTAAGCTAGAGACGCTTTAGGTACAGTTAGGGCCTTATAAAGCCCTTGCTAGCCTGAAGCGGGTGTACGATAATGCATGTCATATTTTTTTTGACAACATATCGGCACTTTTTAATTTGCAAAAAATTTCCCAGCCTACAGCTACAGCCTTGAGAACCCTCATCGACACGGTCACAGCCCTATATGACTCCTTGCAGTCTATTGGAGATGATAGACGCATTACTAATGCTATTTTAGTACATCTGGTAATGAGCAAGGTCGGTGCAGGAACTAAAAGAAAATGGGAAGAACAGTTAGATTATACTTCGCTTCCACTTTGGAGCGAATGTGAGGCGCCATCAACAGGCGATACCAACACATGGTAGCGGAAGAGGCTTCCAAGCCCAAAACTGTTCAGCAGACCTAATCTAACCCTAAGAAGAATGGAAATAGGAGTTTTTCGTTTGTCGCTGCCAGGAGCGACTCTGTTCAATGCGTGTATTGCAACTCAGCTGAACATCAGATTGGAAACTGCGCTTCCTTCGCATTCCTAACAAAGATTCGATTTCGCTAAAAGAGGAAAAGGAAAGGTCACACGGTCAAAAAATGCAAATCGAACAGATGTAGAGTGTGCAATTCCTCACATCACACTTTGCTATACATATATTCCCCAAACACAAATCTCTCCCCCTTCTCAGCCAAGCTCATGCAGGAGTCTCCATCCACTTCGCATGTTTTGCATGTGAATGCATCGGATCGAGTTATTCTTGCAACTGCGGCTGTGAGCGCTCAAACCAAAAGTGACGAGTTTGTATTAGCTCGAGCGTTGCTCGACTCTGGTTCAGAAATACATTTTGTGACCGATGAGCTCGCTCAGAGGCTCAAAATAACACAAGTGGACGTGTGCCTGAGCTTGCGAGGCATTGGTGGGACTAATGCACAAGCCACAAAAAAAAATACACAGGATTGTGAAGTCGCGAGTAGGGAACAGCCAGTTGTCGTCAGATTTTTGGATCCTAATAAATTTTTCTGGTTATCATCCGGATCAAACGGTGAAAACCACCGGTTGGACGGTGCCTGAAAATATTCAGTTGGCAGATCCATTCTTCTTCAAACCCCAAAGAGTAGATATGCCTATCGGCGCAGATTCGTTCTTCGATTTTTTATCTATTGGCCAGATAAAGCATGGGCCCTCCCATATTACACAAGACCGTTCTCGGCTGGATAGTGTCAGGAGATGTGCCTCTGAAAATAAAGTAAAGACTGAAAAAATGGTACATCCCAGCTGCCAGGAAGACGCGTTGGAGTCATTTGACACAACCCTGCAGAAATTTTGGTCTGTGGAGGACTTGCCGCCCAAGGATAAAGTCCATACTCCTGAGCAACAACTCTGTTAATTTAGATAGATTTTCTGACCCAAATACTCTGACCCAAATACTCTTGGTTCATCATACAAAGTTGCGAAACGTAGATTTTCGTCGCTGGAAAAGAAATTGTCAAAGCACCCTTTGCTGAAGAAGATGTTTCTTGAATTCATGTAGGAATATGTTTCAATGAGCCACATGTCTTCTACCAATGACAAAATTCCAAATACTCTGCACTATTCCATTCCGCACCAATGCGTTTTACGCCCACAAAGTACTTCAACTAAGTTGACAATTGTTTTCGATGCATTGTGCGGTACTTCCACGGAGGTAGCGTTGAATGACATCTTGATGTTAGGCTCAACTATCGAAGAGGAGCTGTACTCGACTCTGCTTCGGTTAAGAATGCATAAGTTTGCCGTTGCGGCTGACGTCAAAAAGATGAAGCTGACCGAAACTTGAAAATAACACAGTTACATATGGAACATCGCCAGCACCTCTTTAGTCATTCGGTTAATGCGGCTAGGAGAGATGGCACAAGCAACTCATCCAAAAGCCGCAAAAGGTTATTCAGAATGATTTTTGAGTTGACGATTTGTAAACTGGCGCCGGATGCGTTGAGGACCTCCAAAGACTTCGAGACGAAGTTTCTCCGGTCTTGCAAGAGGCAGGTTTTGAATTGGCAAAGTGGTTTTCAAAGTACCCAGAGTTATCCGCATCTGTTAATGCTATAATGCCACAGACTAAGACCCTTGGCGTGGTTTGGTTACCGGTTAAAGATTACTTTCAATTTCGGTTGGATAACTCTTTCCTTGATCTTTACGCGACAAAGCAACTTTTCGACCCACTTGGCCTCTTGTGTCCTTTTGTCACAAAGGCAAGGATGTTGTCGCAGAAATTGTGGCTTCGAACATTAGATTGAGACGAGTCGCTACCAATGCAGTTGCTTACATCGCGTCGTTTTAAGCGACGCTTCTGCAGCTGCGATTCGTCCACACAGATCCACAAGTCCCGATTCAAACACATAGTTTCGCTGACGATTCGATGCGAGCGTGTGGAGCGAGCAGTTACGTTCGTACTCGAACTGCTGAAGGTTTGACAGTGTCTTTATTGTCCCATTGAGAATGTTTTCCTGTGGACAGATTCCGAGATAATTTTACACTGGATCAAAACCCATCCCTCGTCGTTGTCGGTTTTTGTTTCGAACCGGGTTGCAGTAAATAGCTTACATGTCCATTTGTTCGGTGGCCCTTCGTTCTTGCTCGACTCAGAAAATAATTCGCCTGTAAATAGACATTTCGAACTACCGGCTGATGTAGTGTCGATGGAGCTACGCAAATCGCCACTAGCTATCGTAGTCAGCTATCAAGAGAACTGGATTTCGCTTTTGAGAAAATTTTTGAAGCTATCCAATTTCACGAATTCAGGGACGACATAAGTAAAATTCGGAAAAATAAACCGGTAGCAACGAATATTCAAAAACTAAACCCTTTTCTTCGGGAAAATAAATTAGATTGGTGTTCCTCGACATTGCTACGAGTTGGGGGTCGGCTAATGTATGCTCCAATCCGTAAATTCCCGTTGTTGCTGTCTTTAAGCTCACAGTTCGTCAGATCCTATGTGTCATACCTGCACGATGCGAATTGTCACGAGCTCTTGCAAGTCAGACGAGAAAATATGGTTAGTTAATGCTTAAGAAGTTTGCAAATTATGGGGATCTTGCCAGCAGATAGACTTCGAGCTCTGCGCTCGTTCAATATTTGTGGCGTTGATTTATGTGGTCCCTTCAGCACAACGTATCGTATCCGTCGTAAGCCACCGTAAAAGACGTACGTGGCCTTGTTCGTCTGTTTTGCGTCCAAAGCGGTCCACTTAGAATTAGTGTCTGATCTAACCACTGATGCGTTCTTTTTGGCATTTCAAAGGTTCGCGAGTCGTCGCGGGATTCCAGAGAAGGTGTGGTGCGATAACGGCACCAACTTCGTCGGCGCAGATCGCCAAATAAGAGAGTTCCGAGCCCGTCTGGAGGAGCAGGGGGGCGGTATCGAAACATTCACATCATAAAAAGGATGCGAGTTTGCGTTCAAACCGCCCAGAGCATCGCACTTTGGCGGACTATGGGAGGCAAGTGTGAAGTCTGCATAGCACCTGTTCCTTTCTGGGAGTACATCTACAGCCTCCAGCAGCGGTCTTTGTCGTCGCCGAGGACAAATTTCCGACCCAGCAGTGGAGGATAGGCCGTCTGGTAGCTGTGCACGCCGGCGCCGATAGCAAGGTTCGCTTCGCGGACGTCAGGACGCAGGAAGGGGAGTATCGGCGAGCAGTCCACCGACTGGCCCTGTTGCTCGTTCTGAGCTGAAGGATGGCGACCCTATAGAGGATGCGGTGTTGACGCACTTGGCGCTATTATTTGAATTAAATTGATGTTACTAATTGTAGGGCGAGAGCGGGAGCCAATAATGCTTTTGTTCTTCGCTCTTGCGAATTCGCCGAGAGAAATTGTTGGAACATTAAATTAAGTGATTATTTAAACTCCATCGAAACCAGTCCCTTTCATCGTCGCAATGGAAAAGTAATTAAAAATGTAATACTATTTTGTATTAGAACGAAACGCGAAACTTGTATGACTGGAGTAGGATTTAATTGCGAAAATGACTTGTGTAAAACTTAGCAAAATTGCGAAGACGAAAGGGAGTTTTTTCGATGGAGCTCAAATGGTCACATATATTTTGAAATATATTATGTTTATTGCAGAATTTCAATTGTTAGTACATGCACATTTTTATTTCTTGGTTAGAATGCTCACTATCTACCGATTTTTGCACGAGTTCAACAAGCTGAAAGATGGGCCAAAACAAAATTAACGAAACACCACAGATTAACTTTCAACTTTTAACAATTGCAACTTCCTTTTTTAAATCCATTATCCAGCGGCAGCAGTCAAATTAAACAATTAAAGTGCAGCGGCAACGAAGAAATGGCTTGGACAGCAACAGAGGGAACTGGAAAAAAGTTCAAACGACGAAATTTATTTCGGAAGTTTAAACTTGTTTAGTTTTTAGCCGAACCGCCGCAATAATTGGCATGTCTGTGTTTGTTAGGTAATTGTTTTAGGGTTTCACCGAAAAAAAATTGGTAAAAAATCGAGAAGTCTACTGCGAGCACGTCGTGGTCACTATAAAAATGTTTATTCCTGAATAAAAGGGTTGAGATTGGGTCTGCTGAACAGTTTTAGGCTTGAAAGCCTCTTCCGCTACCATATGTTGGTATCGCCTGTTGATGGCCGCCTCGCATTCGCTCCAAAGTGGTACCGAAGTTTAATCTAACTGTTCCTCCCATTTTCGTTTAGTTCCTGCATCGACCTTGCCCATTACCAGATGTATTAAAATAGCATCATCCCCAATAGACAGCAAGGAGAGATACAAGGCTGTTACCGTGTCACTGTGAAATTTTTTGCAAATTAAAAAGTGTCGATATGTTGTCAAAAAAAAATATGACAATTATTAATCATTTTTCGCAGTGACTTGAAAGGCCCTAACTGCTCCTCAAGCACCTCCAGCTAAACACGAAATACAATGATTAATTTTGTAATACCGTGTAAAGTGTCGTCTTTGTTTACGAAAGTTTCAAAAATGCTTATCAAATTTTTAAATTCGGAGTGTTTTCCGCTAAAAGTTGGAAGACCGACGCTCGGTAGGCGGCATTAAGGCGGGCGATTTAATGGCGGAGCGGATTTCTCGATATTATTTTGTTTGCTTTTATTTAAAATCGAAATCAGCAATGACTTTGTCAATTCGGCCTTCTCTTTCACCTCTTCTCGGTGTACATCTTTTGTATCTTTTATTTCTTTTTGGTTTAGAAAAAGTAAAGCATTTTCAGTGTGCGTATTTAGTACCTCTAATCGACACTTAAGCTCAACCGGATTCACAGATAATTTAGCATCCCTTAAATCGCGATACGTTCGGTTAATTCTTTTCATGCAAACAGCTCGTTGGTGTTTAAGCTCTTCGACATCCTTAGTTGCCATTGCGTTTATTTGTATTTATTATACCCTTGCAGAAAGTATTATAATTTCAGTCAAAAGTTTGCAATGCAGTGAAGGAAACATCTCCGACCCCATAAAGTATATTTATTCTTGATCAGCATCACTAGGAGAGTCGATCTAGCCATGTCCGTCTGTCTGTCCGTCTGTCTGTCCGCCTGTCTGTCCGTCTGTCCGTCCGTTTCTACGCAAAACTAGTCTCTCAGTTTAAAGCTTTTTGCATGAAACTTTTCCAAAAGTTGTCTTTCTATTGCAGGAACGAGCCGGATCGGACGACTATAGCATAAAGCTCCCATAGGAACAATCGGAAAAATAAATAAAAAATAATTATAACTTTGCTGTTTTTTAAATTTTTTAGATCTTTGACATAGAGTAATGGTTAATTATTTAAATTTCATCAAAATCGGACGACTATATCATATAGCTCCCATAGGAAAAATCGGATAAATGAATTTAAAAAATTATAACTTTGCTGTTTTTTGATTTTTTTAAATGTTCAATGTTTTTAAACATAAACGCAAGTAAATCATAATTTTAATTTTTCAAGAATATTTATTTCGGTTTGCCGAAGATTACTCCCTTTCTTGTTTTTGATGGTATCGAAGAGTTGTTAAATATTTATTTTTATTATTATTTATTTGTTTAATAATCTAAAAAAAACCAACGACTAATATACCGGACGCACGCAGTGTAGTGGAGCTAAGTGCCGACAGAAGCACAGCAAAAAAATCTAAATAGGGTTTTTATATATTTTATATAAGCGATGCGGCAGTAATATGCCGCACGCACGTACTGTAGGAGAACTAACGCTAAAGGTCAAGCGTACCGAAAAAACGAACAACTGTTTAAGCAGACCGAAAATTGCACTGCTCCAGCGAACGATAACGAAAACGACCAAAAATAACTTTAAATATCGGCAGCGGTGTCGGTGTGCGTGTCTATGTGTACGCGGCTAGCGGCTCTTCTCCTAGGCAAATGCTAACAGAGAATGATACACTGACCGATTAATAAGGGCGGCGAAAGGTGCGGGAAAATTATGAAAAGCGCGGTAAAATATTGAAAAGCGCGGGAAAACGTTCAGACAAACTGCGGCGGAGTTTTTTTGCCGCTAATTTATGAGAATTACACTTTTTGCAATTTAGACTTTTTTCAAGCTTTTTTATTTATTCCCTTACTTGGTGCTCACTACGACGAATATTAGGGAAATTTAGTTTGCACTAATTTTGTTGACGACGAGTATTTTTTTGCGTGTTTACGGGCCAAAGCGATTCATACATCAGCATTAAAATGCATACCGTCGCAGACTAACATGCTTGGTAGAGCACGTTCTTTTTATGCTTGGTAGAGCGCACTGAACGACCCTACGTGGTGAAAATGAAATAAAAATTGTTATTGTGTAAAGCTATTCACGACTAGCAGTGTAGTTTTAAAAATGGCACAGTACTTTAACTTTATAACTTTGACAATGCAATTAAATATGTTATGGTACTTTTCTGTTTGTGAAACAACATTTTATACAAATATTCATAAAATACTAGATAGTGATTTAATGCCGATTGATGTTTTTGCTTTGTGTGCTGAATGTAAACACGAGAACCAAATAAGGTTCGAGTTAAATGCTGTCTTACATTATATGACTTACCACAGGTAAATGTTAAAAGGAGGGCTCAAAAGTGATTTTTATTTCAGACATTCTTGATGAAAAAAATCAGTCACCTATCGTCACCTTGTCGGCACAGAACAATTAGAATACCGCTAAGCTTTAATTTGGTTATTCCATAAAAATTCATCATTTTTATTTGCCTTCTAAACTATTGTGAACAGCTTTTAAAAATCAAATTCAAGTATTTTCCCCCATGCACTTGCTTCGATATAATAGGGCTTCTTCCATTTGTGTCATTCTAAGCTGTTAATTTTTTTTTAAACGATTAATTTAAAAGTTCTTAGAAATGTCTTTGTCTTAAATCTAAAAATACTAAATATGTGCTAGTAGATTATTGTGTTAACATTTAATTATTTTTAAGCTTAAGATCGTTATGAATTTTGTCATTAAAAAAATGTTAAAAACTGGGGAACCAAGTAAAAAAAAACAAAAACAAATTTTAAAAACATGAATGAAAGCTAGCTTTGGCAGGCCGAAGCTTATATACCCTTGCTACTACTGCCGAATTATTACCATTAAAACATCTAAATTTCGATTAATATGCGTGCGTGTTTAAGAGCATTGATCGTTCCTATTTCACTATATGAAATAGTTTTCCGATTTTAATAACATTGAAAACATAATTCTGCAATTTTTAACCACTACTATGTTCAAACGATTTTTTTTGTTCTTTTAATCTTCCTATGGGAGCTAAATTCTCTAGTCGGCCGATTTTATTAAAATTTAAATCGTAGCTCTGAAATTTTAAACCAATATTTGATCTCGAAGAACCAAAAATGTCACCTTCACTGAGTTGCAAACTTTTGTCTAAATCTAAAATATATTCGTTTTAAAGAAAATATAATTTTTGCAAGAGTATACTGTCTTCGGCTTACCGATGTTATATTAATTTTTTTTTTTTGTATTATTTCAGTACTCCGCATTGCCTTTTTATTTGTATACCTTTTCAGAGGGTATTATAATTTCAGTCAGAAGTTTGCAATACAGTGAAGCAGAAATTTCCGACTTCATAATGCTATTTATATTCTAGGAGAGTCGATCTAGCCATCTGTCTGTCCGTCTGTCCGTCCGCCCGTTTCTAAGCAAACTAGTCTCTCAACGGCAACTTTTCCCAGTTCAGAGAAGCTGACGCAGCCTAGCTGAAATAAGCACCAACTTGACGAGAAAAAGGTTAGAAATAAAAAATGAAAGCCAGCTTCGGCATGTCAAAGTTTATATACCCATGTAATTTTCGGACAAATTAAATTGATTTTATTTTTCGATTAATTCGATTTTATGTAATTTCTTCAAAAACAGTGCAGTTTTGAAGATTTTTCGCTGAATTATTCGATAGTTCCTATGGAAGCTATATGAAATTGTTTTTTGATTAAAAAAAATAAAAACCGTATTCTGAAATAATAAACCATTACTATATAATTTAAAAAAATGCGATGTTGTAAATTTTATTGCACCTGTTGGAGCTATATGATATAGTCGTCCGATTTAGTGAAATTAAAACCGTAGCTCAGAAATATTGAATCAGTACTAATTTAAAGTTTTGCCGTCTCGCCAACAAACAATGTTAAGTCATTACTATATCACATAGAATTAGTTTTTTCCAAAAATTTGTAAACAACACAGTTTTAGGCAATAATTCTTTTCATTTACTCTACTACTATATATAGCCGAGCCTTGCAAAATCTGCTGTGATGGTCCGATCGCAACGATTTATCGAAAGGCATCGCATAAATAACAAGACTAAAGGACAATTATTTGGTACAGGGGAAGGGGCGGTGAAAAAGACATTAACAATTTTTTTAAGTAGAGCTTTTGGGCCCGATATGGTAATATTCTTCACTTAATTAGCCCAGATAATTAAATTAAGCGACGAATGACACGCAATTGGATCCGATGCTCCGTTCAAAAGTTATTCAACGAATTCTTTTTCTTTGTATATCTGGGTGTTTGTTTTAGAGTCCTGGAATAAATTTTCTTGTATTGGGCAGTTCGTTACAAAAAAGTTTTGTCTTACGACTTTTTGCCATCACTTATAAACTAGTAAAGCTACAAACAATAGCTATATGGCGTCAAATGCTTACCACGCTATGATAAACAATGACTGTGTAGGCAAAATACCTGGTATTTAAAAAGTGTATTTATTTATTCGACCTATTCATTTTTCGTCACAAAATTTGATATCAGATATTTTGTATGTTGAAGGTTTGATCGTCACGACTTTGTAACTTTGTTAAGAGGTGTGAAAAACGCAAAATTTAAGTAACTGCAGTAGGATTTTGCTGATTTATTTGCGATAATAACTTGCGTAAAAGTTTGATGGAGTTCAAATAATCACTGAATTTAATGTTCCAATAATTTCTCTTAGAACCTAACTTATGCTATGGTGCCGTGGGACGGGGCAAATTTGCAAGAGCTTTATTGGCTCCCGCTCTCGCCCTACAACTGGTTACTTAAATTTAAATAAAAGCGCGCATACACCGCCCCCTCAGAACGGGCACCAGAGCCAGTCGGTGGACTGCTCGCCGATACTCCCCCTCCTGCGTCCTGACGTCCACACGGCCTATCCTTCACTGCTGGGGCGGAGGTTGTCTTCGGCGACGACGACGAGTGCTCCCACGACAATGTTGGGCTCCCCCTGGTGCCATTTGGAGCGCTGCTGGAGGATGGAGATGTAACCAAAACCTGTGTTTGAGAGACCACACACCTCGCCATCGTCGCAAGCAGGTCAGGCTGATATGGTACGGAAGCGCCGCTGATGGTGGGGCGAAAAGAGGGCCGCCGATGAGAAGATGACTTGGCCTACCGTTTAAAGGAACAGGTGCTTTGCAGACTTCACACCTGCCTCCCATAGTCTGATGAACGCAAGCTCGCATCGAAGTCTATCTGCTGACAAGTTCCCCATAATTTGCGTCAAGAGTTGCGGTTTGCAGAGAAACCGAACGCATGCACGACCGAACTGTTCGTCGGCAGACTTCTTGAGCATTAACTAGCCATATTTTCTCGCGCAGACAACTTACGTGAGCTCGTGGGCCAGCGTGACAATTCGTAATTTGCAGGTATGACACATAGGATTTGACGAACTGTGAGCTGTTAGACAGCAACAACGGGTATTTGGCTTCGTACGGGAAAGGAGCATTCAATAACCGACCCCCAACTCGTAGCAATGTCAAGGAACACCAATCTATATTTACTTACTTATCTATTAATTTACTTATGTCGTCCCTGAATTCGTGAAATTGGATAGCTTCAACAATTTTCTCAAAAGCAAAATCTAGTTCTCTTGGCGAAACACTTTCTTCAAAAAGCTTCGACACCTTTCTGCACCTTTGAATAAAACGGAAAACCTTCACGAAAGGGACTCTATTTTCTGAAACAAATTATTTGGCTCTAGGCTGACTACGAGAGCTAGTGCCGATTTGCGTAGCTCCATCGACACTGCATCAGCTGGCAGCTCGAAATGTCTATTTACAGGCCAATAATTTTCTGAGTCGAGCAAGAACGAAGGGCCAACGAATAAATAAACGTTGTAAGCTCCTCTACTTCACATCCTCTAAACACTATGTCTGCTGGGTTGACTTCCGTGGGACCGTGTCTCTAAATTGCTTTCTCCGATCACTCCTGAATTTCTGCAACCCGGTTCGAAACAAAAACCGACAACGACGAGGGATGGGTTTTGATCCAGTGTAAAGTGATCTCGGAGTCTGTCCACAGGAATACATTCTTAATTGGACAATTTAGCAATGGCCTGACACGATTATAGAGATCTGCTAAAAGATCTGCACACAGCTCAAGGCAAGGCAAAGTTTTCGTCTTGAGGGGAGCTGCTTTCGATTTGGCGGTCTATAAAGACACTTTCAAACCTTCAGCAGTTTGAGTACGAACGTAGATGCACGCGCCATACGCACTCAAATGGGACTTGTGGATCTGTGTTGACAAATCGCGATATCTTAATTTTCGGCAGCTGCAGAAGCGTCGCTCTCCCACGATGTAAGCAACTGCATCGGTAGCGACTCGAAGCCACAGTTCCTGCAACATCATCTTTGCCTTTGTGACCAAAGGACACAAGAGGCAAAGTGGGTCGAAAAGTCGAGCAGTCACCGACAAAATATTTCGCTTTGTCGCGCGAAGATCCAGGAAAGAGTTATCCAACCAAAATTGAAAGTAATCTTTAACCGGTAACCAAACCACGCCAAGGGTCTTAGTTACGTCTGAGTCTGCCTTAAGTGGCATTATTATTATTATCAGATGTGGATAACTCTGGGCAGTGTGAAAACTACTTTGCCAAGCCTGCCTCTTCCTCATTGGTGCGAAGTATTCGGAATTTTGTCATTGGTGGAGGCCATGTGGTCCATTGAAACATATTCCTCAATGAATTCAAGATACATCTTCTTCAGCGAAGGGTCCTTTGCGCTTATTCGCAACTAACCTTCCCAGAAGGCCTTTCGTTATCCGCAACATGCGACCCGCCTGGTGGCCTCAGCTAAGCCTCCCTTCTAACCATCCCACTAGTTCTTGAAATATGTCGCTTTTAACAAAAAATGCAGATACCTTTAAAAATATTCAAACAAAAAATACAATAAATATTCAAGGAATAGGCGAGGGAATCATAAAATCCAAAAGACTTTTTCCAATAGAACTCCAAACGGACAAATATATAATTGCATATAATTTTCATATAGTAAATTAAGATTTTGCTATTCCATGTGATGGAATAATAGGAATCGATTTTATAATATAATTAAACTGTCAAATAGATCTTAACCCAACAGAGGATTGGTTTATAACAAGACCAAATAATATAGACATTCACATTTATGTTTCAATAACATACACTTCTGGTAATAATACAATTCTCCTACCAGATCTCAAGAAGTACGAAAAATAGAAATAATGTCCGACACTGATACTATATTAATACCAAATCAGGAGATTCAACCTGGTATTTACATTGCCAATACCATCATATCAAAGCAGAATGCATTTGTCCGATTACTTAACACAACCAGTACCGATCAATATATTAGTATAACAAATTTTAAATGTGAACCAATTTCCGATTATAATGTAATTCAAAACACTTTAAGTAATAGAGAACAAAACATTATGGAAGAACTACAAAAAAATTTTCCCGTTCAATTTAAAGAACAATAAACTGAACTATGTAAAAAGTATACAGACGTATTTGGTCTAGAAACCGAATCAATAAAAACAAATAATTTTTACAAGCAAAAATTGAGATTGAAGGACGATGAACCAATGGAAGCCCGCACGGTCAAGCAAAGGAAATTAAAAAAAAGTAGGAAAATTAATTAAAGACAATATAGTCGAACCATCTGTATCAGAATACAACAGCCCACTTTTACTTGTCCCAAAGAAAACAATTCAGGGTTCAAACGAAAAGAAATGGCAACTAGTTATTGACTATCGCCAAATCAACAAAAAACTTCTGTCTGATAAATTTCCACTCCCAAGAATTGATGACTGAAAATTTAATACTATTTTGTATTAAGAATCGCGAAACTTGTGACTGCAGTAGGTTCGAGATAATTTTGTTGCGATAATTTGTGTAAAAACTTGTGCGAAAATACGACGACGAAAGGGAGTGTTTACGATGAAGTTCGATTGATCACTAAATTTAATATTTTAATAATTTCTCTTAGTACCTAACTTCTGCTACGGTGGCGAGAGACGGGGTGAATTCGCGAGAGCGGACGGACGAAAGCTTTATTGGCTGCCGCTCCCGCCCTGCAACTAGTGTCTTCAAATAAAAAGCGATAAGTGCGCAAACACCGCCCCCTCTGAAGAGACGACGTGCTTTTGCCCAGAACGGGAAACAGAACCAGTCGGAGGACTTGCCGATACTCTCCCTCTTGCGTCCTGACGTCCGCCACGCGAACCTTGTAATCGGCGCCGACGTGCACCGCTACCACTCTGCCTATTCTCCACTGCTGGGGCGGAAGGTTGTCTTCTGCGACGACGACGAGCGCTCCCACGATGTTGGGCTTTCCCTGGTGCCACTTGGACCGCTGCTGGATGATGGAGATGTACTCCCGGGACCATCGCTGCCAAAACCTGTGTCTGAGAGACCATACACCTCGCCATCGTCGCAAGCAGGTCAGGCTGATATGGTCCGGAAGCGCCGCTCATGGTGGGGCCAGAAGTGGGCCGCCGATGAGCAGATGACCGGGGGTCAGGGCTGCGCCTTCGTTCGGGTCGCTGCTTAGAGCTCCGAGGGGCCTGGAGTTGAGCTCGGTCTCCACGCTGGTGAGCAGAGTTCCGAGCTCCTCCGCGGTCAAGAGGTATTGGCCTACTGTCCGAAGGAACAGGTGCTTTGCAGACTTCACACCTGCCTCCCATAGTCCGCCGGTGCTCTGGGTGGTATGAACGCAAACTCGCATCCTTTTTTTGATGCGAATGTTTCGATACCGCCCCCTGCTCCTCCAGACGGCTTCGGAACTCTCTCATGTGGCGATCTGCGCCACACCTTCTCCGGAATCCCGCGACGACTCACGAACCTTTGAAATGCCAACAAGAACGCATCAGTGGTTAGGTCAGACACTAATTCAAAGTGGACCGCTTTGGACGCAAAACAGACGAACAAGGCCACGTACCACATGTACGGTGGCTTACCACGGATGCTGAAGGGACCACAAAAATCAACGACAAAATATTTCGCTTTGTCGCGCGAAGGTCCAGGAAAGAGTCATCCAACCGAAATTAAAAGTAATCTTTAACCGGCAACCAAACTACGCCAAGGGTCTTGGTTACTTCTGAGTCTGCCATAAGTGGCATTGCAGCGCTATCAGATGCGGATAACTCTGCGCACTTTGAAAACCACCTTGCCAATTCAAAACCTACCTCTTGCAAACATGGGAAACTTCGTCTCGAAGACTTTGCAGGTCCTCAACGCAAATGCCGCACGCACGCACTGAAGGGGAGCTAGCGCTCAAAAACGAATAATATTTAAAGTAGACCGAAAATTGCTCTGCTGCAGCGTTGAGAACGAAAACGACCAAAGATATTTCGAAATCGCGGCTAGCGGCTCTTCCTAGGCAAATGCTAACCGATAACTAAGGGCAACAAATATATAAGCCTGATGCCGAAGAGTGCGGGAAAATTATGAAAAGCGCGGAATAATTCTAAAAAGCGAGAGAAAATTCTGAAAAGCGCGAAAAATTGTAAAAGGCGAGGGAAAATTCTGAAATGCGCGGTAAAATTTTCAGAAAAACTGCGGCGGAGGTTTTTTGTCGCTAATTTTTAGAAATACACTTTTCACAATTTGCACTTTTTTCCAGCTTTTTTTTTTATACCCTAAATTGGTACTCAATACGCCGAATATTGGGGGAATTAAGTTTGCACTAATTGGGTCGACGACGAGTATTTTAATTTGCGTGTTCATGGGCCAAAGCGAATCACATATAATTCGAAATATATTTTGTTTATTGCAGAATTATGATTGTTAGTACATGCAAATTTTTATGTCTTGGTTAGAATTCTCACTATCTACCGATTTGTACAAGAATGCAAAAAGTTGAAAGATGGGTAATGACACAATTAAAAAAACGCCACAGATTTACTTTAAACTTGGTTGGCCGACTCGACAATTGCAACTTCCTTCCAAGCTGAATTTAAAATACTCATGCAGCTATTCCAAAAATCTTATGCTCTTTAAAAAAACAATATTCCAATTTTAATGCCTATATGTTTGCCGACCATAAGGTAACGATGGTTTACAAACATAAATCGATGAAATCCTCCAGAGATCAAACCTTGATTTTTGGTGCAGCTAAACTCCTTAATTGAAATTTTTTTTTTTTCGTTTTATTTGTATATTGAATCTTCTCTAGAAGAGACTTACAATAAGTATTCAAATCTTAACCTATACTGTATTATAATTGTTAATTGGTTAAAGGCCCTAAGTTGGGCAGGAGTGGGCGGTCGTCGCGCTGTAACCGAAAGTGGTTACTGAGCCGCCTGAGCTGCCTGGCTAGTTGGTTTGGATGTATTGATGGTCTAGCTTCGTACTTCGAAACTTTACTATCAATTTCTCCTTTATATCCAGGTCCCTATGGATATTTGCGTTGCGAATATACCAGGGGGCCCCAGTTATTTTTAGCAGTATCTTCGACTGTATGCGTTGGATGATTTCTATGTTGCTACTGCTTGCGTTTCCCCAGAGTTTAGACCCGTACTTCCAGGTTGGCTTTAAACAAGAGTTGAGCGGGTGAGCGGGAATTGATGAGCCAGTGGAAACTGTTGGCCTTGAATTTTAGGGAAATCTTCTTCGCTTCAATGTGCTTTCTCCAGGTAAGCCGCCTGTCTAAGTGGATGCCCAGGTATGTGACTTTGTCGACTCGGGGGATTTGTTTGTTGTTTAGGGCCAGTGGTGGGCAGGTTGCCCGATTGAGTGCAAACGTAATATGTTTGCATTTTTGTTCGTTGACTTGTATGCGCCAATCTCCTAGCCATTTTTCTACGGCCCCCAGGTGGTTTTTTAAATACGCTGTTGCTGTTTTTGGAAATTTTGAACGACTGGTTATAGCTGTGTCATCAGCAAAGGTGGATAGAGTTGTCTGACTGCTTGAGGGAATGTCAGCCGTGTATAGGACATACAAGATCGGTCCGAGCACACTTCTTTGGGGTACTCCAGCTTCGATTTTGTGGTTGGCGGAGAAGACATTTTTGGATCTGACAGTAAATACTCTGTCTTTAAGGTAAGATTTAAATAATTTGTGGGTGTTTGTGGTAGGACAGTCTTGATTTTATGAACCAGACCGTTAATCCGAACGCGATCGAAGGCTTGAGATACGTCAAGGAATAAGGCACTGCAGTATTCCCTGCATTCTAACGCTGTGCGTATTTCAGCTGTTATGCGAATTACCTGTTCGGTAGTTCCGTGCTTTTCCCTGTAGCCGAACTGATGCAGGGGGATCGCTCTGTCGTTTTGGAGGTATGTTCTGAGGTGGCACCAAAGCAGTTTTATAAATAGCTTTGATAGGCACGGAAGGAGGAGATTTAAGGTTCGATTTCAAAGTGTGAGCTTATATATATATTTTATACTTTAGCCAGTTTGTTGTATTGGATGTCAGAAATTGTGGTCGTTCTACAAACTGTGGATGTTCAGATAGACAGAGTAAAACAGGCGAGTGGTCAGATAATAGTTCCGCCAGGGTTTCAACATGTATCAGCCTGGACGGCACTCTCCTAGTTACGGCAAAATCGATATTGTCTGGTTTTTTGTTCGGATCTGCTGGCCAGTATGTGGGAGTACCTGGTGAAACAAAATCTAGCTTATTACCGGGTTTAATAATAGCGTTGTATAATTGGCGTCCTTTGGGGTTAATAAGACGAGAGCCCCAGTAGTGGTGTTTCGCATTATAGTCACCGGCAGCTATGAAACAGTTACCCAATGAGTTGTAAAAGCCTAAAAATTCACTCTCTGAAATATGAAATCGCGGGGGACAATACACAGCCGATAGGGTGACTGGACCGCTGGTTATGTTGATTCGTAGGGATGTGGCCTGTATGTGGTTGTAAGCAAACGCCTCCAGAGGGTGATGCCTAATGCGCTGTTTGATAAGGATTCCCGTTCCTCCGTGAGCTTTGCCTTCTGGGTGGTTGCTCGCACAGAAGATGTAGCCAGTGAGATAGAAATGGTTTTTAATGGTTAGGTGCGTTTCTGAGAGGAGCATGATATCGATGTCCTGGGTGTTTAAGAACTGTAGAAGTTCAAGTCTGTGCTGCAAAGCACCGTTAGCGTTCCAAAATCATATTCTTAAGAGATCCATTTAAGTTGACTTTTGTTTGATAAGAAGTTCCATAAGGTTGTTCTGGTTTCGCACTAGTTCCTGAAGGGTACCTTGCAATGAAAACATGATGCTCGTGAGTGTAGCTAAAGTAGCTTCGAAGCTGTTTTGTATTTGTGGAGTGTAAGTCTGGTTTTGTTATTAATAAGGTTGAGTTGTCTTTGAGCGTTTTGCTCTGGAAGCGAAGTATAATTCGGTTTTGGTATAGGCGGGTGGGGCTGTAACGCCTCGGGCTGAGCGGTTTTTGTAGGCGACAATCCAGGGTTTCGAAGTGAAGCCGAAAAGTAACTCCAGGAGTGGTTTGCGAAGGAATGTAAAGATTTGGCTGAGCAACTTGTTGGGCGGAGGTTGCTTGTTGGCGCCTCTGGTTGAGCCGACTCTTGATCTCTTTATAGACGGGGCATCCCCTGTAATTAGAAGTGTGGTTTCCACCACAGTTGCTACATTTTCTCAGTGCTGGGTCTTCTTTGTTACCCATGCAAGCTTCTATACAGTGCAGGTCGCCACAGGCAACACAGACTGGTCGCAAGGTGCAATAACTTTTTGTGTACCGGACCGTTTCGTTTATCCGGCTTCTCTACGGTTATTCTTCGATGGACTAGGCATTGCAGTTTGTATATGGGGTGCACTGCGTTTTTCTTCAGAGTATTCGCGTCTGGTTTGAGTTCAATCTTGAAGATTGGCTGAAAATTTTTTGCCCTGTTGGTTATGTTCATTATGTTTTTAACGTCAAAACCATTTTTTTAAGTCCTTCAGCTATATCTGCTGCCGGGACGGTTGACTCGATACCCTTTGTTACAACTTGAAGTCCTTTGCTACTTTTGAGTTGGTAGGTGTAATAATTAACACGCTCACCGTCCAGAAGTTTGTTACAGAGCGGTAGTTGGCTTCATTGGTGATCTGGAGCTTGGTTTCAGATATATTTCCTCTTTTTAAAATAGTTATATAAAAGTTGTTTTTCCCAATTTTTTGCTTGAGTTTATTGATTAGATCTGAACAGTTTTGATCTCTAATGTAGATAGGTGGTGGCTTTACAATTTTATTGGCTTGGGGTGGTTGACCGTCATCTTTTTCGAGCTCGCCAAGTATGGCAAATTTGTTTGCAGAAGTTGCCGTAGTGGTGTTGTTTGAAGTTTTCGTAAGTTTAGGCAAATTTGTTTCTCTAGCTTTTTGCGGACTGAGTTTTCTTTTTATTTGTACATACCTATCGATCCCAGTCTGTACAAGCGTAGATTGTGAGAGCTCTGCAGCAGAAGCTAGTATTGCTCGCGATGCCAAAATCGGCCACACGTTGGTCGATGTTGAAGTTATTGTTGTTGTAGTTATTGTTGTTATTGAGGGCACCGTATTAGTGAGCGCACAAGCTGATGTAGTCGGTGCGTCTATAGGTGGAAGGGCATTGCGAACTCCATGACTGAGTTAGAGAAGCACAGCTTGAGTTAGTAAATAGTGCTGGCGAAAGAGACCGAGCTCTTACAGTAGCGGGCGGCGACATTGCACTTGTTGTTGTGTTATTTACTGTCTCCGATGAGACAATTGCTAAGTATGCAGTATATTTCGAAGACGAAGGCAGTTGAAGCAAAGACAGTCGACGCGCGTTTATTAAATAACAATTTAATAATTTAATAATAAGTCTTCGTATTTGTTATTAGATTTGTTAGGGAAGAAAGCCCTTGTTGTTTGGCATTGCTGCGTCTTTTCGCTATTCATTGGTGTGTTTTTTTTTTAAGTAACTTTGTTTTCCCGTTCACTCGGCTTGACTTTGTAATGCTTTTCCTCTCTTCTTTTGAATCGAAAGCTTTTCTGTTCTCCTCCTGTAAATCTTGAATGTTGTCCCTGTTTGCGTATCTGTTCACGCTCTTTGTCCAACTCTTCTGTTAAAGACTGTTGCACCTGATCAACCAGGTACCTGACCTTCGGATGCTTTTACCTCGACCCAAGCCCTTTCAGGCCTGTGGCAATAATGTGCCCAAGTAACACACGTGCTAAAAATAAATCTTGTAGTGATAATTTAAAACATTTAAATTTTTTTTATAAAATAAAAACTCAAAAGTGATCAAATTAATAAAAAATTCGGCAAGCCGAAGTTCATATACCCTTGCAGCTATTGCAAGAACTAAAAATTTTGGAAAACATTAAAATTATGTTTTTTTGCGTATACGGTTAAAAACATTGAAGCTATGATGATTTGCAGCTCAATTATTAGATAGTTATTTTATATATTTTTTTATTTCTATGGGAGCTATATGATATAATAGTCCGATTTTGATGAAATTTAAACCGTAATTCTAAATTATTTAACCATTACTATATGTCGAAGAACTAAAAAAAAAATGTAAAAACAGCAAAGTTATACTTTTTTTTGTATTTTTTTTTTCGATTGTTCCTATGGGAGCTATATGATATAGTCATCCGATTTTGATGAAATTTAAACCGTAAGTCTGAAATCTTTAACCATTACTATAGGTCGATGATCTAAATAAAAAATTAAAAAACAGCAAAGTTATCATTTTTTTTCATTTAATTTTCCGATTGTTCCTATGGGAGCTATATGCTATAGTCGTCCGATCCGGCTCGTTCCGACATATATACTACCTGCAAAAGAAAGACAACTTTTGTGAAAGTTTCATGCAGATAGCTTTAAAACTGAGAGACTAGATTGCGTAGAAACTGACGGACAGACGGACGGACAGACGGACATGGCTAGATCAACTCGCCTAGTGATGCTGATCAAGAATATATATACTTTATAGGGTCGGAGATGTCTCCTTCACTGCGTTGCAAACATAATATATAAATTATAACACACTCTGCAAGGGTATAAGACAGAAGTACTTCTGTACAATCATTGGCATAATCCGACAGAACTGCGCTGGCAAAACATTAAATTGTTTTCGGTAGTTAATTAAACAAAACAAGAAAGGAAACAAGCTTTGGCAAGCCGAAGTTCATATACCCTTGCAGCTATTGCAAAAATTAAATATTCTCGAAAACATTAAAATTATGATTGACTTGCGTGTATGTTTACATTGAAGCTATTTGAAGCTTATTTGATAGTTCCAATGCAGCTATATGATATCGTTTTCCGATTTTAATAAAATTAAAAGCGTAAGTCTGAACTGTCAAATTATTAATTAACCATAAAGAATTTTTAAAAAAATTACAAAATAAAAAACTTAAATTAAAAAAAATTTTTTTTTAGCTTTTTATTGTTTCCATGGGAGCTTTAAGTTATAGTCGTCCGATTATGAAGAAATTTTAAACCGTAATTCTGAAATATTTAACCATTACTATATCTCGAAGAAGTAATAAATAAATTAAGAAACATGAGCTTTATGATATAGTCGTCCGATTTGATAAAATTTAAACCATAATTCTGAAATATTCAACCATTACTATAAGTCAAAGAACTAACAAAAAAATTAAAATCACCAAAGTTATAATTTTTATTATTTATTTTATGCGCCGTTCTGCGCATATTTATTTAGAACCTGTTATCTTATAAACACAGAGCATCAGCGAACAGAAAAAAAGAGATCGGTGGAAGACGTGGGTTTAATAACTTACGCTTTTGTCTGCTCCAATGACGAAAGATATTTGGACGGGTGCCGAAGAGATAAAATGTTATAGGGTTTTTTCCATTTCTGTGGAGCTCGCCAATGGACTTTACACTTATCGTCCTTACGTACACTAATTCTCTTCTGCTTTGAGTTCCTTTATTAGGTAATTTTGACGTATTTTTTCCGAGTTCACCCGACTTTCTTGTCCGCAGGTTTTGCCATTTTTCTTTTATTATTTTATTTTGGTTTGCTATGCCTTGCGATTAAGAGCTGAAGTCTACTGGTCTAAGATTAGAGGTTCTTAACCAACTGGCGATGTTTACATTTTTGCAATTACATGTTTCAACAGAATGGGCGGCTGCGTCCACGAAAATATTGACCCTGACACCAATGTCTTTCTGTACGTTTGATTTTGGACACTTTATTCGACTTAGTGCTTTTTATAGAAAACTCAGCGTCACCGATCTCGTCTGAAGCGCTGGATTCTTAATGGTCAAAATAAGGAAACTGCTGTCCGTTTGTTCTGATGGTTGGATGGAAAATATGGAGCTGGGGTTCTGGCGGATATAAGTAACCTCGCTACGGAAATCAGTCTCGCGTGTTTGTTCTGACATTATCCATTTAAGTCAATTAAACCTAAAATTAAGGCATTTTTTTCTAAAATCATGGAATTTAGTTTTTTAGTTTAAAAGTTAAAAGATTGATTAGGATTTTGTAATAAAAAAATAAATCAAACTTCTCTTTATTGAGTTGGATTAAGAACTAATATACTCAAGTTAAACAATTATTGGTTATATGTAGCTACCCGTCGCTTCATCGCTGCCACTGTCTCTGCCGCTGTTGATGTTTCTCCTGACGTTTTTTTATATTATTGGTTGCTGCACTTGGTCGCCGTCGCAGTGGGCCAAACTTAATTGTAATTGGCCGGTGCATTTTAATTATTGATTTTATTGTATGCACTTAGTTGAGTTCGATCAAGTTTGGAAATTGGCTGTTCTGCATTCCCACGATCGCTGACCAAGAGGTGCAAGCTCAGCGCACGTGGCTAAGATCGTGGGCATTGCTTTGTTGTATGTTCTGCTTGGAAATTTGTATTATTTTGGGAGTTATTTTGGGAAGAGTTACATTCTTTAAACGCGACTGTCCTCGGTCGCAACGTAGTAAAGTACAGGTCCGGAATGCGGGGGCTTTTGTTGCGTTTCAGGCACGGAAGCTGATGCACTTTCCGTTGACCTACGTCTTCGTAGGAGTTCCGTGATCGATCCTTTTATAAGTAGTATTAGGATGAACGGATGAATAGCTAACGAAAGATATTATGGTTGCATTGCTTCTTAATTTTTCCATCGCTTTTGTGTTGTGTTGTGTTAATGTTGAGTTCCTTTCCCATTTGTAGTGAGAGAACTTCCTCTAACTTCGTCTTTTCTCCCAATAGTTGGCATAACTGAGGTTCTGGTTTGACCACGTTGATTCCTCTTGACTGGAAGGTAGTTTCGCCAATAGTTACTGTTGAATTATTGTATTATGAAAAAACCTTGAAGCTGTAGAAGTTTTTCATCTAGCGAGACTGAAGTCCTTCAGCAGAATGGTTCCTGGCAGTATTTCTTCGAAATCCAGTATGTGTTGATTGTTGACCATCATTGAAGGTTCAGTCCCTGCAGAGAGTTTCATCTAATCGGACGTGTAATTCGACGCTCCATTTTCACACTGTGTTTTTCCGGAGTTTTACGTATTTCGCCTAGCTCAGTTGTTTTGTCAGTAACCCTGCTACCTACATGAATACGTTTTATATATAGCCAATAAAAGTTAATGACGGTATATCTAAATTAAAACAA
The DNA here is from genome assembly GCF_025200985.1 of Drosophila gunungcola. NCBI lineage: Eukaryota > Metazoa > Arthropoda > Insecta > Diptera > Drosophilidae > Drosophila > Drosophila gunungcola. The sequence continues at coordinate 50,851 of NW_026453219.1, read as the reverse complement.
GCTGTCAATTGACTATTTTCTTATTGCTCTGCTTGGTCAGCGATTACCGCTAATCCTTAAGCTTGGTGCTGTTAGTAACACTGCGCTCTTAGTGCTCACCGCGTACATTCACGCGAAGCTGCATCCGTTGCACCTGGGTTTCTCAACGCCTACATCCGACCGCTCTCTGTACCGCTGGTGCTGCTCTTCAATCAATTAATCTCAAAAGAGTTGGTGTTACCTGGTCCTGCACGTCTTGCCCCGAGATGACGGATGAAACGCGTACGTTCATGAGGCAAACTAGGACTGCATTTATTGAAGTTCGTAACCTCTTCAACGCTATGAATAACAAATTCCTGGCAGTGGAATCTCATTTTCTTGGACTTAAAATTCGTAAGTCACCGAGTCACCGAAAAGAAAAATCCTATTTCTGTACATAAGTTCATTTTTAAGCAAAAGCGCAATATCTCTTCTTTTAAAATTCGTATCACTGATTCCTATTTCTCTAAGGAACTTGTTTCTACACTTTGGCCATTTAATACTTTAGTACATGAGTATCTTCAGAAAAACCATCTTGACGCCAACTAACGCAACTAACGCTTCTACCGGAAGAAAGCATAGCCTCTCTTGGATTGCAAGTGGCTCCTGTTCCAACTCTGCTCCTACATCTGCTTCTACATCTGGTGCTGTTTCCTTCTCCAACGATATGCCTGCCCAAGCCTTCCGGCTCCTGGACGCACTAATGTCCCTTTAAGTGGTGTTCCGAGAAGTATTTGTCCAAGGAGTTCTGAGGTCTCTGGGATTCCTCTGAGAGGGGTTATTCAAAAATCAATATTCGTGACGAGACTTAATCCCGAAGCCACTGCCGAGGATGTTAGGATCTTCCTCTGTGACAAACTTCATGTCCCGGACAACGCTATTGCTGTACATATGTTCATTTTTAAGCAAAAGCGCAATATTTCTTCTTTTATAATTCGTATCACTGATTCCTATTTTTCTAAGGCACTTGATTCTACACTTTGGCCAGTTAATACTTTAGTACATGAGTATCTTCAGAAAGAGCCTCGTGGCTCAAATTCAGCTGCTTCAAAAAATAAGAAAAACAAATATGTCAATTTTATTCCAAAATGTGCTGTACTGGGTAAACTGACGCCGACGTCATTGCTTTAACTGAAACATGGCTAAACTCTTCGGTTTCCGATCAAGAAATATTCGTTGATAAGTTTGATACCTATAGAACTGACCGCATTTCCCTGGGCGGTATTAATTGCAGTTCACAACTCACTTTTATCGGAGATTTTTTCTTTTGAAACACACATTCCATTAAATTCGTTGCAGTTAAAATTAATATCAATGACATTAATATTTTTACATAACATTTCACCTAGATCTGATACTTCTCTCTATTTAATACACCTGTCTGCCATTCAATTAGTATCCTCTTCTATTGCCGATGAGGACCACCTTTTTATAATAAGCCATTTTAACAATTCTAACGTATCCTGGATTTCTTCATTGGACTCCAATCTCCTTTTTGCCCAAAACCAGCACGACTTTATCGACGGCCTGACGGACTTGTCTCTGGGTCAGATAAACTTTGTTATGAACCATATGGATAGACTTCTTGACTTAATGTTTGTTAATAACGACACTCTCGCTAATGTACTCAGAAGCCCTCCCTTTTCTCTGCCTGAAGACCCCTATCATCCAAACCTGTTGTTGAATGTTGAGATCGTTGCAGAAATTCAGACTAAGGCGGCCGCACGTGTAAAATGTTTTCGCAATGCCAATATTGTTGGTTTACACCAGCATTTTAGTGCCATTGATTGGTCCTCCCTAAAATCAGGTAATGACCTAGAGGCTGCAGTGTCTTTCTTTAATTTGAATTCGCAGTCGCCGATCAATCTTTTCGTTCCTAAGGTATCGGTGAGTGACACAACTAAGCCCCTATGGCTCAATAGGCACTTGTCTTAACTCAAAAATAAAAAATCGAGGTTGTATAAAAAATATTTTAAATCCAATTCTGCGGTGAATTTCTCCAATTATGTCACGAACCGTGCGCTGTTTATTAATGCTTCTAAACTTTGTTATGAATGCTACATCGCTCAATGTAGAGATAACATTCGTATTGATCCGAAAAATTGTTACTCCTTTGTAAACTCCAAAAGAAAATCAAAAGCGTATCTCTCAACTATGTATTTACACAATCGAACTGAATCATCATCTTTAGACTTTTCTAATTTTTTTGCTAAGTTTTTTCAGTTAACCTACTCTCTACAATCCTATGACTTCTCCACTCCCTACCCTTATGATCTGCCCTGCATCAATAATATTTTTAGTTCCTTAATTTGAAGTTAGCGATGTTCTTAAAGCCATTCTGTCGCTGGGAACGTCCTATTCTGCGGGCCCTGATAACATTCCTAGCTGTGTTCTAAGAAACTGTGCCGAAGCTCTGTCTTGGTCAATCACTTTTCTATTTAACTTATCTTTATTATCGTCAGAGTTCCCGAGAATTTGGAATGAATCTTTTATTATTCCAATTCATAAAAAAGGCTCAAGGTCCGATGTCGAATATTATCGTGGTATAGCCAAACTTTCTGCCATACCTAAGCTTTTCGAGCAGCTGGTCACTTGTCAACTTCAACATGGCCTTGTAAAACATCGGTTGACTACTACTAATATTCTTGAATTTTCTTCTCTCATCCACCGTAGTTTCCCAAATAAATGCCAAACTGACGTTATTTTTACTCTCTTGTTTTTACTCTCTTCATAAACTATCTTTTCTTGGTTTTCCACCTAAATTACTTAACTGGATTTCGGCCTATCTTTCAAACAGAACTCAACGCGTTCTCTTCAATAATAAACTTTCCTCCGTCGTAAATATTTTTTCTGGTGTCCCCCAAGGAAGTCATCTGAGGCCACTACTTTTCTTTATTTTTATTAATGATCTTCCAAAACTAGTGACATATGCCTCTACTTAATGTATGCGGATGACGTGATGAAATTTGCCTATCATTCTCTGACCAAATGTCATACCTTCGCCTGCAGTCGGACAATGATCAATTACAATAATGGTGTTCCAACAATTTGTTGTTTCTTAACCATGCTAATTGCCAATATATGTGCTTTTACCGGACTTCAGGCCGCATACACTCTTACCATCTTGGAAACTCAACGTAGAACGTATTACGAAAGTAACTGATCTGGTGTCCTATTTGATAGGAAGTTATTTTTCAAAAGCCATACTTCTGTCATCATTGGTAAAGCTATGGGAGTTTTAGCCTTCATAAAACGTTGGGCCAAGGAGTTTGACAACACGTATACTACAAAGACTCATTAAATTTCCATGGTTCGCCCTATTTTGGAATACTGCTCATGTGTATGGAGCCCTCAATATATTGATCAACAAAAATTAATCCAGTCAGTCCAAAAGCAATTTTTATTATTTGCTCTTCGACAGCTGAATTGGAACCCGGTGAGGCGTTTGCCACCTTACTCGTCAAGGTTAATGTTAATTGATTTAAAGTCTTTTAAACATCGTAGAATGTGCAGCGGAGTAATTTTTTTGCATAAGCTTCTCATAGGTGAGGTGAACTCTGGCCTCCTCCTTAGCTATATTAACATCGCTGTTCCCTCAAGATTTAATCGTACTTTTCGCCCTATTCAGTTACCAATTTCATGATTACGGTTATCATAAAACATTTATTCTTTTCTCGAATCATGGTATATTTAGTTATTTAAGTTAGCCTTATTTTAGCATATAGTTGTAAGTTAGGAGTTCATTGTTAACTTTAAATCTGTTTTTCAGGATGTCGCCCAGGCTTTCCACCGTGTTTGCTGGACGTCCAAATTCATAAAATTAATATAATACTTCCACAGAACACCCACAAAATACTGGCTTCATACGTACAGTAACCAATTTTACAACAACATCAACATTTCCTGATGATACTGCTATTTTAAGTCGGTCGAAGTGCCCTGCAAGAGCAACGCAAAAGGTCATTTCGTGCTTTTGGCAAAATGGCTAGCAGATTGGCACATACACGTAAACGAGCAAAAGTGCAAACACGTCACCTTTACTTTAAGCAGAAAAACTTGCCCTTCATTATCTTTAAACAATATCAACATTTCACAAACTACTGAAGTAACATACATTCGAGTTCATTTGGATAGACGTCTTGCTGGGCGTAAGCACATAGAAGCTAAAACTGGAGTAAAAAGTACTTTTGTCCTTGGGCCAATTTGGACGTATGGGTGCGAACTATGGGGAAACGCTTGCGTTAGTAACTTAGAAATAATCCAAAGACCTCAATCAAAAATTCTGAGAACTATAACTGTGGCACCGTGGTACATACGGCATGCAAATGAATGATTGAAGTGAATGAAATCGAAAAGGTGAAAGGCAAGTACACGGTGAGACTTCAGGCCCATCCTAATAGACTTGCGCGGTCTTTAATACACGACTCCGCCGAAGAGACCTCTTCACATGCCAATAATATAAATTGTAATTAGTTAAATAAATATACTATTTTAGGTTTTCCTACTTGTCGTTGGTCTCTAAGAGAGATGATTTCATAAATAAAATACATTATAAAAAAAAAGAATAATAACTTGAAAGCCAAGTTAACAGGTTATTCGAAACCCTAAAGTGATCTAATTTAAAAAAAAAAGAAGAGATTGGTTAACAGAATCAGAACCATTACTTAAAGCTGTATATATAACATCAGTCTGACTTTTATTAATGGTCCTTTAACTATAATAGATGTTAATTCAGTAGTTCGTAGTAGTTGACCTTCGCTTTACAAAATCATGTTGATCAAGTGACATTAGCGAGAAAGCAAATGAGAAGTTATAATGCGCTCAAATGCTTTAAGTGATGCAGATAATTTAGAAATACCTCTATAATTTTCAATTAATTTTCCTCCCCTCTTATGGAGTGAAAGAATAAAAGAACCTTTCCATATAGTTGCAAAAACTTGTGTTGAGGTACACAATTGAAACAGTTTAAGAATCGGCTTACGAATAGTTGAGGCACAAAGCTTAGGCACGCACCCAGGAAACCCGACCGACCCTGGAAAGTAAGTTGGTGTTGTGGTCTCAAAATCGCTTAGAAGAGAACTTTCTGGCATTACCGGGGAAAAGACCCAATTTACCTGTTTAAATTGTATGTGTAAACAAATCAAAAATTTCAGAGTCAGTAGACGCCTCAAAGGAGGTTAATCGTACTGATGATGGCAAGGCAGAGTTTTTTTGCTTGACATTTATAAAGTTATTAAATTGCTTCGGATCATTTCAAATACGGCTTTATATTGGTTCGAATACATAGACTGTTAAGAACATTATAATTCGAAGGAGTAACCACATATTTCGAAAAACCACATAATTTGCCCGACTAAATTTACTTATACGGGTATGACATTACATTGTTCGTCTCATTCATTGACAGATTCATTGAAGCTCGGAGACAAAAACAACCATATGGATACTGCTTGAGAATTTTTTGTTAATAAGTTCACGCTCACACTGCCTTTTTAACGTTAAATTCAAGCTTTATTGTTTGGTTTATTATACTGTGTTTATCTCGCTAATTTTAACGTTTAAAGGGTTTTAGTTGTTACCTTTAAATGGTTTAAATTATTTCGTATACATTAAAGCCTCGCTTTTTCATTCCGTTTTGTCGTCAACTCCAATTAATGAGCAACATTGTACTTTTTAGGTGGTGTTTCATCAAGTGGTATTTTTGTACCAAAATCCGGTGCATATTTTTTACTATCGTTTATCGGTTCTGACTATTTTGTTCATTCATGTTCATGGATAACCTTCCGCAATGAATTTTATAATTATTTTTATCTCCACGGTAACTCCAGCAATTAGACGATAGGATAATGGGGCGAGACCAGCAGGACGGAGAGAGATCGAAGGACTTTGTGCTGGATCTTCGTGTACTCATGAGGCATGCGGGCTACACCGAACAACAGGAGCTGAACCGACTCTACGAGAACGCTGTACCAGAGTACCAAATGTACATACGTCGCCACGAATTCAAAACTATCGGAAAACTTACCCAGCTTGGCACAGAATTTGAAACCGTTAAACAACGTAGCCTAAGCTCGGAGAATTCCCGCAGAAATCCAATCGCAACCTCTCGCGTTACACCTCAGACATCCCGGGAACACTCTTGAAACACTCAGGCACCTCCCAATCGGTCGGAAAACTCAAACGTAAACACCGACAACCGGCAGTGCCCTTATCTAATCGGATTATCACATCATCGGAAAAAATTGACGTACGGAATGCCTGCAGCAACTGCGGGGGATAAGGACATTTTAGCCGCGATTGTAGGAACAGCAAAAAATATTTCTGTTGGGATTGTGGTCGACAAGGTTGTGGTTGGGATTGTGGTCGACTGTTGCCGTAATACGCAGCCGGGAAACGGACCGAGAATTGGAGGGCAGACCAGCCTGTTTACAATTGACACCGGGGCGTCCCGCAGTTTCGTAAGTCAGGAGTTTGCAGATGCAGTCGGTGAACCACATCAATTTAAGGAAATTCGATGATAGAAGTATCACGGTTATCACCCGGATCATGCTAGTACAGAACCTCCTCGAGGTGCCGTTACTTGTCCTGCCATCCATGCTGGAACCTTTGATTTAGGATTAGAATTCCTTTGAAATATAGGCACGACGCTGCGGAGCGGCGAAGTGCGACTTTCAACAAGACCCAACCCGGTTGAAGGAAAGACGGGTAACAATAGCCTTCAAGATCATCTAGACCGGACATATAACAAAACAGAGATACGCTGGCACTGATCCCACGCTATGACTAGAACCAGGACACGACGATGAACCAGTAAAGCCTGTCACACACCAGGAACATGCAGAACAAGCAAGTGGATCGGAATCATCCGAATCACTAGGAACACAGGAGACCCAAGTTACACATGGCAAAACAAACACGAGAAGAAGCGACTTTGAATCCCCGGAGCCAACCACCACGTATTTTAGAGACAGAACCACCACAGCAACCAGATGCGCAGCAGGCAGTGGATACAAGCAACCAAGTTAAAACCACGACAGAAGGCACGGAGAAAGCATCATTGGAACCACAACCGTTAAACGAAAAACAGGAACGGCAGATACAAAAATTTCTTAGCTTTCAGCTTAAGAAATTCGAGTGAATGACAGGCGTAGCAACTATAGCCCAACATAGAATCACCATGCGAGATGAAAAACCGTGTAAACAAATATACTTTCTCAAGAACCATGTCATGCAGGAAATCATTAATCAACAGGTAGACGCCCTACTTAAGCCCGCACAGCGCTTACACAGTACCAGGGCGTTGACTTTACTTATGGCGAGTTATGCCCTTCGGATTGCACTCCGCTCCCGCTACATTTCAGCGTGCCTTAGACAGTGTGATTGGCCCAGATATGGAGCCGCATGCCTTCGCCTTTTTAGACGACATAATCGTCATCGGGGCAAGCTTGGAGGAGCACATGTCTTATCTCTGTCAGGACTTTGAACGACTCAGAGAAACAAACTTGCGTATTAACCAAGAAAAAATACTCTTTCTTCCAGCGAAAACTAACGTACCTAAGACATGTCATTAGTAATAAAGGCATTCACACAGACCCAGAGAAGGGCGCCTGCGGTGCAAAATCTAAGCCCGCCAGAAAACATCCGGGAACTACGACGTTGTGTAGGCATGGCCTCCTGGTACGGGAGATTTGTTTCCAATTTTGCATCAGTGGTCCAACCAATGACTAAACCTCTTAGAAAGAACCAGAAGTGGACCTGGGGAGAAGAGCAGAATACCGCATTCGACCGGCTCAAGGAACTTTTAACAGATGCACCCGCCCTAGCATGACCTGATTTTACTGAAAAAATTACTCTTCAAACCAATGCTAGTAATAACGGACCAGGCGGTGTTTGGACCAATGACAATCAACGGACAGGAACGAGTGATAGCCTACTAGTCGCCGCCGAGCGCAACTACCCACCAATGGAAAAGGAATGATTTGCGATTGTTTGGGAAAGTCGCAAGCTCAGATGCTACGTCGAAAGTTACCGTTTCAACGTAATCATCGATCACATAGCGCAAAAATGGCTGGACAATATAGAGAACTCCACGGGAAGAATAGCTGGATGGGTGTTAGAACTCCAGCAATACCAATACGACGTCCAGTATCGCCGAGTTAAATACAACGAAGTCGCCGACGCTCTGTCTCGACAGCCGCTAGAAAAACTCCAGCGGATCACAACAGAAAACCATCAGTGCAAGTGGATTCAACGCAAGCTACAGGACATCAAGGATAACCCACAGAAGTTTCCCGATTACGTCACCGAAAACGGGGAGCGGTATCGCCACTTCGGATATCGTCCCGACGACCAGGACTACATACTATGGAAAAAATGTGTGCCAAGCGAGCATCGCCAACAAATTGTACAAGAATGGCACGACGGGCCCACAGCAGGCCATTTGGGGGTACGGAAGACCATTCTTCGTATTTATCAGAACTATTACTGGCCTGGCATGTTCCGCGATGTCGGAGCCTATGTACGAAAATGTGTCTTAATGCCAAAAGTTTAAGCCAGACCAACGAAGGCAAGCCAGCATGATGCTCACGAGACATTTTGAGGAACCTCCGAATCCATGTTACTTGTCTTCTTCGATGCGTTCATTAAATGGATTAACCTAATCCCTCTGCGCAAAGCAACCTCGGCGTCTCTGATTCGAGTCCTTCGTGAGCGGGTACTAGGTCACTTCGGAGCACCGAAGAAAGTGGTGTGCGATAATGGCACCCAGTTAACTAGCAAAGCGTTTCGAACTTTTCTATTATGTATATACAGTACCCTACTGCCCTCGCGAAAGGGCGAACCGCACGATCAAGACGATGACCTCGAAGTACTTACGCGACCAGCAGAACACATGGGACACTCTCATTCTAGAAATTAGCTTGGTACGATCAAGTCACCTTGGGAATGGGAACCGTGCCACAGCCGGCCACACAGAAAGCCGACCATTTACGAGAAATCTACAGCATCGTCCAGGGTAACATACAAAGAGCCAGCAAATATCAGGGTCGTCAGTACAATCTCCGCCGCAAGGAGTGGGGTCCAGCCCTAGGATCTTTTGGACCATATAAATACGTGGCCTTCGCCTCCGCCAATATCGTTCGGTTTCGGCTCCCCGGCGAACGAAAGGGGCGGTTAGCCATTATTGCAGGTTTAAAAGCTTCCCATTCTCCATCCTCTACAGCAAACAGCGAATCCGAAGACGATGCTTCCGAAGAGGTAAGAAACCCATGCCTTACCGTTCCAGCCGAAGGAGATGACACGACGACGCCAAGTATCAACGAGTGGTAATTACAAGAATAAACCACTAAACTATGTATGCAACCATTGTTAGCTTTTAAGACTTTATTCACCGTTGGGAGATTTGCTATCTGCTACCTGACTTTAATATTAATTTGCATATACATATATATACAATTTTATGCTAAGCTAGATACACCCTAATTATAAATATTCTGCAGGAAACTACCCTGAACCAAGTGATTTTTGACCTTTGCAGCGACAGCTACAGTGACACCACGAGCTCCGTCACCAAAGTCCCGAGATCCGCGCCTGCGCTGCGGGACGTGATACCTACAGCGTACTCAGACGAAGCCACCACGTGCCAGGTCATCCAGTGAGTCGGACGCAGCTCACGAACGCGCGAACGCCAGCCCTCCTCAACACGATGAGGAAATATCTCACCCTCGCCGTTCTGCCACACCACGCTATGCCTACGCTGTGACGAGCCACAATATGCCCCATCCCCGGAAGAATTCGTTCTGGATGACAGCGACGACAGGGAGGGTCCTCAGGTTGACGATGAGGGAGCCAGTGGCGGACGCGACACGCCGAGCGAACCGGAACCGGGTACGGAGCCGTTCCGCATCGCTATTTTGAAAATATCGAAAGAGTATCGACACAGGCTCTGGAGGCAGCTTCTACAGGTACATTACACGTCGTGAAGGTTACGGATGCCCTTTCGATCGACGGAGGATCCAACCGTGGAACTCCCAATCTCGCCGGAACCCAACCTCTCTTTATGGGCCCAGACCAGAGTGAAGACAAAACGGCTATTGACCTGACGACCCCGCCATACGCCACTGTCAGCGCTACGCTGCCCACGGGGCACACAACCACCGACATGGGGCGTCAGTCAGACTCGGCTACCAGCTACCATCAGGATGCTGCGAGCAGAAAGCACCTGTGCCGTACGTCATCTGGATCACGCGGGATCGTGGGTAATCCAGAGAACGTTCGCGTCCCCCTGTTGGACGATCTTTGCCCGTAGTTATTGATCCCCGATCCTTGCCAGTAGTTAGTATCCCTCATCATTCCTGGGTAATCCAGAGAAAGTTGGAGTATCCCTGTTGGAATTATATCCTGTTTCTTTTCCCGATGTTAATACCACTGCAGAAGTGGCTACGGCAACACCTAGTCCACCCAGAGAAGCTGGCGTGCCCTACGGGATTATATTCCTACTCCTCGCCCATATCCCACCCACCCCTATCGTTTAAGTTTTAACTAAATGGGAATGGGTATCAGGACAGGGCAGGGAAATTGTCAAATCCATTGTGGGATGGTATCGGTCCTTTGGAACAACTAAATGGGCAATTCTAGATACAACGACCTCAGACAAACTAAAACACAAATACCAGATATAATTGAATATTTAAAATATACTATTACATATAAAACTAGTAGGTTTTAATGATAGGTCTAAATGTCCATCAACAAAGTCATGATCCGAAACAGGCGTGCAAACCAGTGGGTCAGTAGGAGAGGTTTAAGATATATCTGGGAGATAAAAATCTCCCAATAAAATCAAATGATACGCGTCAGAAAGTAGATATAGAACAGATTTAATAGCAGAAAAATGTTCATAGATTATAATGTCAGATCCTGGGGGATATAAAAACAGGGTACAAAAATAAATAAGGTGTGTAAGGAAACATTTACACTAACAAATTCGTTTTGATTGGGGAAATCAGGCTGAATTATCTCTGTTGTACAACTGGAGTTAACAGCAATAAGCCCCCACCTCCCCTACGAGAAACGGTTAGTTAACAACGCGAGTCAACGTACTCCATTAATTATGACCACTAGCGTATTTTTAGGCTTATAAAGGACACAAAAGTAGAGCAACAGGATATCTTTATTAAATATTAAATATTAAAAACAAGAAAGGAAGCAAAATTTTACTCTTGCAGCTATTGGAAAACTAAATATTCTTGAAAACGTTAAACTATGATTTACTTGCATATATGTTTAAAAACATTGAAGCTATGATGATTTACAGATTAATTATTCGATAGTTCCTATGCGTAAATCTGAACTCTCAAATAATAAATAAGTCAAAAAGAATTAAAAAAAAAATTAGCAAGTTACATTAAAAAAAAATTGTTTATATAATTATATTGTTTCCATGGGATTTATAAGATATAGTCGTCCGATTTTATTGAAATTTAAATATTTAATTCTGAAATATTAAACCATTATAATAAGAAATGGCAAACAGACAGACGGACAGACGGACATGGCTAGATCGACTCTCCTAGTCCTAGTGCGACAAGGTTAAGCTTATATTTATTGCACTTGTCAAAATGGGTCGAAAATAATAAAAATTTGTTTGATGACTTAAAGTCTGTTTTATTCTAACAAAATTGATAATATTTATTAATAATTATTGTAAATATTAATATGTTGCATTAATCTTTCTGATACAACTAATTTTAATTCTGTTTATTTGTTTAATTTAATAATTTGGTTTTTGATACTTTAAATTTTAAATATATTTCGTTTTATTTTAAATGTTCCTTAATTTTACATTTAAACTGAGTTGCGCACCTAATAATTTTTAAGTTATGTGGTAGGCTGTTCCAGTGGCGTATAGCATTTATAAATAATTGTCTATTTGAACAAAGGTACTGAGTTTTTGTGAATGTTGCGGGGATGAGCTTACTGGAAAGATGGTTGCTGAGAAATAACAATATTATGGAAATAAATACAAGTTCTATAATCTATCTATGTGGTCAAGTTTAGGTCTAGAAGTTTAATGGTCAAGTGCGGAACATGATCAAGTCGTTTCAGGTTATACACGTGTATCACAGTGACCAAAAATCTCAACCCCATAAAGAAGTGTGGGAACTAGGATTACTTTAGATACTAGCATCCTAATATGCTGTGGCAGATAGTCTTTTGAAGCCGAAAGCTGACGCAACAAGCTTTTGCTAAAAGTGATACCTAGATTAGTTGCACACTCCTTATATTTTATAGGCATGTTATTAACTACCAAACTCTCCAAGCATATGGTATCTTATGATTTCTTGCTAATTACTATGAATTTTGACTTGGATGGATTAATGCTTAAGCCGTTGTCTTTCGCCCAATTGTCAACCAGACACAGAACATTATTACTCTTATTTACACAGACATTTATTTGATTAATCGGACTACTTACATAAACTTCGACATTGTCTGCATATAAATGGACTTCACAACCCGACAATACACTAGGCAAATCATTAACATATATGGAAAACAATATAGGTCCTACGACAGATCCCTGAGCAACTCCCCTACTTAAATCTCTAAAGCTAGACATAGATACCACTGCCTGTTGTCTGCCAGAAAGATATGAAGAAATAAAATTCACAGAAGTATCTGTAAAGTTGTACAGATTTTTAGCTTACTACTAAAAATGTAGTGGTTCACCGAGTCAAATGCTTTGCTATGGTCAAGGAAAGATTAGAATGTTGCACAATTATTGTCCAGTTGGCAGCAAATGTCTTCAACGAAGTCTGTTATTGCACTTATACAGCTCCTTTTTTTTCTAAAGCCAGATTGCTTTGGCAAAAGCAAGGAGTTAAGTTCAAGAAAAGTCTGAATTTGTAAAACATTAAATTTTCGAGAATTTTGCCAGGAAGGGTAGAATGGAAATGGGCCTTGAAGGAAATATTGACGTTGCAATGGATGTGTTAAACAGAATTTTAAGAATTTTAGGGTTCATATTGTCTAAGCCTTAATTATTACAACTAGCCTCAGGTATTTCAAGTTGTGAAAATGCTCGGCAAGGTACTCAACATCAACGTAGTGGTCATTCGTTTGTTTACATAACATTTCGGAGGCAGATTTTTCAAATTTATTTACTACAAGAAGGGCTTTGATAAATAGGAAACCAGTCACAAGCATTGTATTCATCCTGAAGAAAATACTGGTGCATTAACCTGGTCATACAATAAAAGTTTTCTAATGTCACTGATAAAACAAGAAAGGAAGCAAACTTCGGCAAGCCGAAGATCATATACCCTTGCAGCTATTGCAAAAATTAAATATTCTTGAAAACATTAAAATTATGATTGACTTGCGTGTATGTTTACATTGAAGCTATTTGAAGCTTATTTGATAGTTCCTATGGCAGCTATATGATATCGTTTTCCGATTTTAATAAAATTAAAAGCGTAATTCTGAACTGTCAAATTATTAATTAATCATAAAGAATTTCTAAAAAAAATTACAAATTACAAAAAATTGAATTTTTTTAAAATATTATTATTGATTTTGATGAAATTGAAACCGTAATTTTGAAATATTTAACCATTACTATATCTCGAAGAACTAAAAAAATTTTTAAAAAAAACCAAAGTTATAATTTTTTTTATTTATTTTTCCGATTGTTCCTATGGCAGCTATATGCTATAGTCGTCTGGTCCAGCTTAATCCGACTTATATACTACCTGCAATAGAAAGACAACTTTTGGGAAAGTTTCATGCAGATAGCTTTAAAACTGAGAGACTAGTTTGCGTAGAAACGGATGGACAGACGGACATGGCTAGACCGACTGTCCTAGTGAAACTGATCAAGAATATATATACTTTATAGGGTCGGAGATGTCTCCTTCACTGCGGTGCAAACTTCTGACTGAAATTATAATAACCTCTGCAAGGGTATAAAAATATGTCAAAAAGAGTGTCACAGGAATTACTAAATTGCGTTGGAGTCGTCGTATTAACAGCATTCAGTCCAATTGCTTCAAAAATATCTAAAGGCCGACTTTCGCTAAGAAGATTACTATTGAAGGCGCCAGCAATAATAATACAATAAAGGCGCATAGTGTATTGACCGATTTGGTCGGTATATAAAGCCAATAAGTGCATTGTTATTTTAAAATTTGCAGTCCACCTCTAAGAAAATATATTCTATTGCACTGTCTTCAAATTGATTACATTTGACTTTACATTTAGGTTTCGTACTAAGATATAATTTAGGGTGGCTACACAACCAGCATGACAAACGCTGAACGGTGTAAGACATAACCATTACAAGCTGTCAGCAAGACATTCATGTCAGAAATAAACCATGTTTCAGAAACACATATAACATCAACCATAGACTGTTTAAACATACACTTAAACTCATCGATTTTTTTCAGCTGGCTCTGTACACTTATATGAAATAATTTCATGCCTTTTTTATAAAAAGCTAAGAGCGGTGGAACCTCCTATATCATCCTGCATTGATTATATAATGACATTTTAGGCACGCAAACTCAGTAAAAGTATAAGATTAAAAAAACAAAAAAATACAAAAAAAACAAAATTATATGATACATTTAATTAAACTAATATTTAATAAATAAAAATAATTGCTATATTTATTCTGCAGAACCGCCTTCAGTAACATTCGCATCATAGTGATATTATCGCAGTTGGAGTATAAGTTTAAAAGCTCCCCCATGCTCTGAGCTTTCGGAGCATATATCTCCCATAGGAAGAATCGGAAAAATACATAAAAAAAATTAAAACTTTGGTGTTTTTTAAAATTTTTTTTTAGTTCTTCGAGATATAGTAACGGTTAAATATTTCAGAATTACGGTTCAAATTTCATCAAAATCGGACGACTATATCATATAGCTCCCATAGAAATAATAAAAATATATAAAATAATAATTTATAATATAATAATTGAGCTGCAAATCATCACAGCTTCAATGTTTTTAAACATATACGCAAGTAAATCATAATTTTAATGTTTTCAAGAATATTTAATTTTTGCAATAGCTGCAAGGGTAAATGATCTTCGGCTTGCCGAAGTTTGCTTCCTTTCTTGTTTAATCAGTGACATTAGAAAACTTTTATTGTATGACCAGGTTAATGCACCAGTATTTTCTTCAGGATGAATACAATTCTTGTGACTGGTTTCCTATTTATCAAAGCCCTTCTTGTAGTAAATAAATTTGAAAACTCTGCCTCCGAAATGTACGTTGATGTTGAGTACCTTGCCGAGCATTTTCACAACTTGAAATACCTGAGGCTAGTTGTAATAATTAAGGCTTAGACAATATGAACCCTAAATTTCTTAAAATTCTGTTGCCGCTTATGACAAAAATTTTTAACACATCCATTGCAACGTCAGTATTTCCTTCAATTTGGAAGAAAGATAAAGTTACCCAATTATTTAACGTAATAAAGATTACAGGCCCATTCTACCCTTCCTGGCAAAATTCTCGAAAATTAATGTGCTTACAAATTCAGACTTTTCTTGAACTTAACTCCTTGCTTTTGCCAAAGCAATCTGGCTTTTGAAAAAAAAGGAGCTGTATAAGTGCAATAACAGACTTCGTTGAAGACATTTGCTGCCAACTGGACAATAGTTGTGCAACATTCTAATCTTTCCTTGACCATAGCAAAGCATTTGACTCGGTGAACCACTACATTTTTAGTAGTAAGCTAAAAAATCTGTACAACTTTACAGATACTTCTGTGCATTTTATTTCTTCATATCTTTCTGGCAGACAACAGGCAGTGGTATCTATGTCCAGCTTTAGAGATTTAAGTAGGGGAGTTGCTCAGGGATCTGTCCTAGGACCTATATTGTTTTCCATATATGTTAATGATTTGCCTAGTGTATTCGGGTTGTGAAGTCCATTTATATGCAGACAATGTCGAAGTTTATGTTAGTAGTCCGATTAATCAAATAAATGTAAAGTTTTCAAAAGTTTATTTAATTAAAACTGAACAAATTAAGTTTCACGACTTTCGCACTCTATGGGGACCATGATCTTCCTTCGACAAATCTTCGCAACCGACTGACTTATTGCGCAATTTCTTGGTATAGGGCCTTTAGGGAAGAGAGTGATGGCGATAGATCAACCTGATAAAAAGGGATGGATTGCGGCTTGCGAATCTGGCTGATGACATCAATTGCATTTATTGTGAAATTCAAAACAGTGTGTCCCCATACCAACTACGAATAGAGGGCAACTAAATCTACTAAGTATCCCCATCCCACAATCGGCCATCCTGCATCTTCATTCGCTCCTGAATGAACCCCATTTTTTCATATATTCTGCGGCTGTTGTAGTATGTTTTGGCCCCTCCTGGTTGCCTTCTTTCTGTACCTCATAACGTCCGTGATTAAGTTTTTGGGTAAATTTGTATGGGTCAAAAAATTTAGGGCGAAGTTTCATACCAGTGCCGTACTGTGTCCTCTTAATTGCTACTAATTCCCCTGTAGCATAATCAGTTTCAACCTTTCTTTTCTCATTAAAGTTCTTTCTGTTCTCTTGCTTCACTTTTTCTATGTTTTCCTGAGCTTTTTCACGTATCTCTTCTCGCTCGTCATTTAACTCTTCTATACCTAAGTCTTCAAATATTTTTCTCAAATCATCGTCTTTTTTCCGCATATCGAGTCCAGTCAAAATTTTAAAAGGACTATACTTGGTAGTTCGAGGTGGACTGCTGTTTATTATTTGTTGAACTCTGTCTACGTGGCGATACCAATTGGCATGATTTTCTTGGCACATCTTGCTCAACATGGGTATGACAATTTTGTGGATTCTTTCCACTTGACCGTTTCCTCTAGGCATGCCGGTGGAGATGTGAAGTAGTTGAATTCCTTCGCGGCTGCAGTACTCTTTAAACACTCTAGAAGTGAATGCAGTTCCCTTGTCAGTAACAATTCGGCGAGGATTGCCGAAGACTGCTGCTTGCTTTTCAAGCTTTTCCAAAACTTCTTCTGATCCCGTCGATTTTGTTGGATAAAGCCAAACAAATTTGGAAAATCCATCAACGACCGCCAAAATATGATTTTATTTCTTCTTTGTATCAGTTAAAGGTCCAACGTGTCGATATGATACGTTCCAAGAGGTTCTTGAGCCTTGTCAATGGGATTGAGCAATCCCTCTTTTTTTCCTCGCTTGGATTCAATGATCAGACATTCGACGCATCCTTTGACTACTCTTTCGACTTTTGGCTGGATTCCAGGGATATAATAACTCTTTTCTAAAATATCACGAGTCTTTTTGATACCGAAGTGTCTCTCCTTATGTGCAATGCTTATGATTTCCTTTCCCATTGAGTCAGGAACAACCAGTAATTCGTTTACTGTGTCTTTGTAAAGAATATTCTTCATATACGTCATTGCTGCTCAATACGGATTTAACAGCTCTAATCCAGTTGTCGTTGTTTTGTGCCTTTAACAATCGTGAATTTGTGGAGTCTGTGATTAAAAAACATGGCAATCGGCTTAATGCACCCACGTGCCTCATTTTGGTTCCAGCTCTGTGCTCCACTTTGAACTCGAATTCTTGCAATGACATGGCCCATCTTGCAACTCGCGGTGGCAGGTCGTCTTTTTTAATCCTCATTGCAAAAGCGTTGCAGTCGGTGATCACTGTAAATCGTTTTCCGAGCAGTTAGACTCTCCACTTTTTCAGCGCGTTTACAATCGCTAAAACCTCAAGCTCGTAGGAACTGTACTTTTCCTCAGAAGCATTCGTCTTCCGACTTATGAATTTTATTGGGTGAAACTGTTGACCCTCTGAGTCCTTTTGCATTAAAACGCCGCCACTTCGGTTTCTGCTAGCGGATCGAAACTGTTCGAGTACTGGTGCTGATACTAGCAGTTGCTTCAGAGAGTTGAAGGAAACTAAGCCATCTTCAGTCAACGTTAAATTCCTGTCGTTTTTTCTACTATTTTATTCTCGCAGCAAATCGCTCAATGGTTTTGCTGCTAAGGCATAATCCTTTATAAATCGGCGCATGTAAGACGTCTGCTTTGAGGAATTGGAAAATTGACGACCGCTTTTATTTTCTCGTTAGTTGGTGCTATGGTTCCGTTCTCAATAGTGTAACCTAGAAAATTGATCTTGCTCTTCAAAATTTGCGCTTTTTCCCATTTGATGCGTAATCCAGCTACTTTCAAAACTTTTTCCAACGCCAGCAGACCCTCGTTTTCGTCCTTACTTGACACGATTATGCCGTCCATGTATACTACTATAGATTGACTTTGTATGAGATCCCTCAATGTAGCTGTTAGGTATCGGCAGAATACAGCAGGAGAGTTTGAGATACCAAACTGTACATGCGTGAATTCGTACTGCCTATTATGCGTCACGAACGCTGTAAACTTCCTGGATTGTTCGTCAATCGGTACATGAAAGAATCCGTTCATCATGTCGAGAGTAGTAAATATTTTTGATCCTTGCAACCTGTCGAGAACGTCGTCAATTAAACTCATCGGAAAATTGTCTTTCTTGATTTTTTGATTTAGTCGTCGGTAATCACAGCAAAATCTTCTGGATCCGTCCTTTTTTGCAACTAGTACAACTGGTGATGCATACTCTGAGGAGCTGGGCACAATAATTCCTTCTGCCAGCCATTCCTGCACTTGGTTCTCAATAAAGCACTTGTTCTCATACGATGTGCGTCTTGGGCGCTGATAAACTGGATTGTCGTCTTCCAAAACAATTTTCATGCTCACAGGTGAATCAATTGATTTTACCGGCTTATACCCTGTAACAAGCTGCTCTACCTTTAGTTTTTGACTCTTATCCAGGTGAGACAAGTCAACTTTGTCTAAAACAGAAGTTTCCTCGACGATCTCAGTGACACACATACCTTTAAATGTAGATGCGAACTATCTCTCTTTCGATATAAATTTGACTCCATTTGAGGTGAACATAAGGTCGACGGATTGCAGAACATCGTTTCCTACAATCGCAGCATACTCCAGTTCATGCTGTTTGGCCACATGAAAAGTCACCGAAAAGCATACATCGTCTGATTCGAGATCGACGTCGAAAGATCCTATTGTTCCCAACTCGCCCTTGCCAATACCTCTCAGGTGTTTAATTACAGGTTTAAGCTTCAGACCGACAAAACTTCTAAAAATTTCCTCTCTCATTAAGCACAAATCGCATCCTGAATCAATCATGGCTACAAATGCCACGTCCTTTACTTTCAGCATTTTGTAAATTAAGCCTTTCGCAGCTTTAACTTCTAGCACATTAGCCGGCTCATGCTTAACGCAAGCTTTTGATTTATTCTCTTGACATTGTTTCGAGATGTGTCCTTTCTTGTTGCAGTTGTAACAAACTACTTCACCCTTGCAGTCTTTTGCAATGTGGCCCTCGCTGTTGCATTTAAAACATTTACTTTGAAAATTACCCTGAGTCTGCTTATTTGCCGCTTCCTTGTTAACATTTTCTTTTATATTTCCCTTACCCTTCATCTTCTCGTAAATATATATTTCGTCCTTCAGTTCCCTAATGGATTTTGCGCGATACAGCCCTGCCTTATTTACTTTGCTATCTGGTATACCATCTACGAAGTATGAAACCAAACTTTCCTCATCGAGCTTAATCGGCTTGCTTATCTCCATAAGACTGTAAAGATATTCAATGCATGTTTCTTTTTGCTGCTTCTGCCTCTGCCGCAATATCTTATGAATCTCCGCCGAACATAATTTTTTCCCAAATTCTTCCTTCAATGCTTATTTTAGCTCGTTCCAACCCCTAACACAGCTTATGCTTCTGATATAAAGCTTGGCTGCTCCAATCAGAAGCTGTTTGGCATAAATAAACTTCTGCAATCTATCCCAGCCTACCGTAATAGCCACATCATCGAATTCGGACAGCCAGTGATTGACGTCCTCTTGTTCGGAGCCCGAAAACGAAGACACACTGTCCTGAATATCGCGTAAAGTAAATCTTGAGCTACTTGGTGGAATCGCTTCTTGGTAATTTGAATTTTATATTGTATCTTCCTGTCGCTCACCGCACCCAATTGGATTTGACTATCCAATACGTTCTCTTCTTGTTCTCTTGCCAGGTTTTCCAGTCCAGTTCGTTCTCTTCTACTGCAACTCGTTCTCTTCAACGATGTCGTCACAGCTCTGCTCTTTTGTCTTCGTTACGCACCCAATTGGATTTGACTATCCAATACGTTCTCTTCTTAATGCGAATCCTTCGCCGTCGTTGCTAGAATTACTTTGCTTCCGCACACGCATACATTCAAGTTTTTGCATTTTCTTTTGCACTCTGTGAATCCGTGTATTCACACTGTTCGCACACACTCAAGCTTTTAATTGCGTTTTAAGAAAATAATTTGCCACATTGAATTTTATATCGTCAAAATTTCTGCAACAACTTAGATTTTCTTCGGGTTTTCGCTTTTTAATTTACATTCACATCACTCTGCCGTGTCTTGATCTTTATGTTTTAACGCACAGTAGTTTTAATTGTTCTTTAGTTTTATATCCCGGACGAGCCCCCAATAATTTGTAGGGTATTAAAAATTAGTTATTATTTATTTATTCCGGGTAAAGTTTACAAGAGTTTATTTAATTAAAACTGAACAAATTAAGTTTCACGACTTTCGCACTCTATGGAGACCATGATCTTCCTTCGACAAATCTTCGCAACCGACTGACTTATTGCGCAATTTCTTGGTATGGGCCTTTAGGGAAGAGAGTGATGGCGATAGATCAACCTGATAAAAAGGGATGGAACGCGGCTTGCGAATCTGGCTGGTGACATCAATTGCATTTATTGTGAAATTCAAAACAGTGTGTCCCCATACCAACTACGAATAGAGGGCAACTAAATCTACTAAGTATCCCCATCCCACATAAATGTCTGTGTAAGTAAGAGTAATAATGTTCTGTGTCTGGTTGACAATTGGGCGAAAGACAACGGCTTAAGCATTAATCCATCCAAGTCAAAATTCATAGTAATTAGCAAGAAATCATTGGATACCAGATGCTTAGAGAGTTTGGTAATTAATAACATGCTTATAAAATATAAGGAGAATGCAACTAATCTAGGTATCACTTTTAACAATAGCTTGTTGCGTCAGCTTTCGGCTTCAAAAGACTATCTGCCACAGCATATTAGGATGCTAGTATCTAAAGTAATCCTAGTTCCCACACTTGTTTATGGGGTGGAGATTTTTGGTCACTGTGATACACGTGTATAACCTGAAACGACTTGACCATGTTTCGCACTTGACCATTAACTTCTAGACTATAACTTGACCACATAGATAGATTATAGGACTCGTATTTATTTCCATAATATTGTTATTTCTAAGCAACCATCGTATCTTTTCAATAAGCTCATCCCCGCAACATTCACAAAAACTCATAACCTTTGTTCAAATAGACAATTTTTTATAAATGCTATACGCCTCTGGAACAGCCTACCACATAACTTAAAAATTATTAGGTGCGCAACTCAGTTTAAATGTAAAATTAAGGAACATTTAAAATAAAACGAAATATATTTAAAATTAAAGTATCAAAAACTAAATTATTAAATTAAACAAATAAACTGAATTAAAATTAGTTGTATCAGAAAGATTAATGCAACATATTAATATTTACAATAATTATTAATAAATATTATCAATTTTGTTAGAATAAAACAGACTTTAAGTCTTCAAACAAAATTTTATTATTTTCAACCCATTTTGACAAGTGCAATAAATATAAGCTTAACCTTGTCGCACTAGGTCTAGGAAAGTCGATCTAGCCATGTCTGTCTGTCCGTCAGTCTGTTCGCCGTTTCTAATAATAATGGTTAAATATCATTAATTATGGTTTAAATTTAATTAAAATCGGACGACTATATCTCATAAGTCCAATGGAAACAATCAAATTATACAAACAATTTTTTTTTAATGTAACTTTTCTATTTGGTAATTTTTTTTGTAATCTTTTTGACTTATTTATATTCTGACAGTTCAGAATTAGGCTTTAAATTTTTTTTTAAATCGGAAAACGATATCATATAGCTGCCATAGGAACTATCGAATAATTTATCTGCAAGTCATCATAGCTTCAATGTTTTTAAACATATACGCAAGTAAATCGAAATCTTAATGTTTTCAATAATATTTAGTTTTTGCAATAGTTGCAAGGGTATAAGCTTGCTTCCTTTCTTGTTTTTAATGATACGCAAAATATTAATAAAGATATTCTGATGCTCTACTTTTGTGTCCTTTATAAGCTTAAAAATACGCAAGTGGTCATAGTTTAATGGAGTTCGTTGACTCGCGCTGTTAATTAAAAAACAACATTATATTTGATTTCATCAAAAAAGTTGAACGGAGTTTAAACAATGAACTGCAAATAAGAGTTATATTACTTACTTACTCTATATTACCTACTTACTCTTATTCAGAAAGTAATTAGAAATCATCGAACTTGGAAAACACAAATTCTTTGATCATCGCTTAATAAGCCCAAAAACACTCATAGCCTTGTTAATTTAATTTTGGGGCAAGAAGATCTCCTTAATCGGGAGTGTGTTAAAACAGAAGAGAGATCATTGATGAATAAGCAAATAGCAATGGGAACAAACGAATACCCTGAGGCACTTCAGATGTTACGTTAATCATATTGGAAACTCAGTTTTTAAAAGTAACCGTCTGATATGAGACATATCATCCCGATGGTAAAAGACATGGAGGTACTGGCATTACCAATTGGCATCATTCGCAACAACTTATATACAAGCAACATCAATACATATAGACACTCAATACAAATAGACATCCACATCATAGTGATATCATCGCAGTTGGGGCATAAGTTTAAAAGCTCCCCCATGCTCCCAATGCGCAGTATACTCTCACTCCCATTGCAGCGCACGTGAACAACACATTCATTGCCTCTTTGAATATGAGATAATTATCTCGAATCAGCTGCTCCTTAACATAGATAAGAGCTTCTGAATCAATTTTAAATTTAGTTGGTTCTTGGTCTCTCTCCGTTACGCCCCTATTTTCCTAAGGACCGTAAACTTCTCGCGCTCGTTATCCATTTTAATAAGTGAGGTGGAGTGAGATGCAATGAAGAGCTGAGCTGGTTGAACAGAGTTCTAAGGTTTCTTCCTTCCATTTACGGCACGCCATGCATACCAAGGTCAGCCCAAATATTTGTCATGCTTTTGTGCGAAAAATTTTGCCTCTACGCGACCCACACTCTCCTTCATTGCACGCATATACGCAATCTCTCGGTGCAAGTTGTTTACCCGCTCAGACAGCTGTTCCCGTTGCGCGCGTAGATCAGATATTTTGACCTCTACGCTGAGTACCCTCTCTCCCGTCCGATTTATCTCACCCTCGATTCCGTCCCAGCATTGTTGCCGTGTCGCATGTTCGCCGTCGAAGCAGAAGACATTATGGGTTCTGTTTATCTTTTGCATTTTCCAATTCACTTCTAACTCAGCTTGTTATAAATAATTATTCCATAGATTAGCACTATCGAATGGTACATAAAAAGCCGACATTTAAAAAAGCTTTAGCTGTTTGTTGATATAATTCAATTTGTTCAACAATAATTTATAAATTTCTCCTATTAACAATTCGATACTTCCGATATACTGAAATAATAGATTCATTATTAGTTTTACCTCAGTTAATGGCTAGTTTAATAATACATTTATTTTGTTTTTTATTAAATACCAAGTACAAAAGATGCCAAAAACAGTGCTGTCAATCCAATGCCGAAAAGTTAAAATCTTATAGAGTTTATGCATTTCTGTTGAGATCGCCAATGGACATTATCGTGTTTACGTACACTAGCTCGCTTGACTTCGGCCGATTTTAATAAATTTTTATTAAGTGTACTGGTTTGCTATAGTTATATGTTTATGCTTTGAGTTCCTTTATTCGTTAGTTTTCACTTATATTTTCCGAATTCACCCGACTTTCATGTCCGCAGGTTTTGCCACCCTTCTTTTATTATTTAAATTTGGTTTGCTACGCCATTACAGTAAATTGTAAATTCACAACAAAAAAAAAAACTAAGACAGCTTAACTCTTCTGGTCTAAGATTAGAGGTTCTTAGCCAACTGGCGAATTTAACATTTGACAATACATTGATTTGGACATTTTATTCGACTAAGTAGTAAACTCAGCGTCACCGATCTGGTCTGAAGCGCTGGATTCTAAATGGCCAAAATAAGGAAACTGCTGGCCTAAGCACGTCCGTTTGGTCCGGTGGTTGGATGGAAAATATGGAGCTGGCGGATATAACTAACCCCGCTACGGAAATCAGTGTCGCGAGTTTTTTCTGACATTACCCTTTTCATAAATGCTTAATATTAAGACATCCCTGATGAAAAAACACTACCTAAAAAATTATGTTACAATTTGAATTGGCAATATATTTCGTTTTCCACAATCGCTGCATACCCTTACGCTGAGTGCTAATTTGGAGACTTAGCCGTCTCACGGTCCCTATCGTTCAAACTTTCGGTCGAGTTTCCAGTTTGTTTTTTTTTTACTCAAGCGCCATTACACCGACTTTACAATGTCTTTACATTTCAACGCATATATTGTGCTCTGTGCTTTATCCATTTTGAACCCTTTGAAAATTTAGTTTTCATTTTATAAAAATTTAAAATATTAGTGGAAAATTCTACAGAACTAAGATTTCAAAATTCCTTTTTAGTAATAAATAATTATTGCCTTTAACGTCGTCTTAGGTCATGTTTTATGGAATATAGTATTTTTTTGTATAGCTGAAAGGGTAAACAATCCTCGGCTTGCCGAAGCTTTCTTTCTTTCTTGTTGTAAATAAAACTCACATACGATGGTTTATGTTCTTAATATTATTTTCAGAAAAACAATGCATAATATTTTGATATCAAACTATCTTTCAAAGGAAATTTTGAACTTAAAGAATATTATAAAAAATGAAAACCTAAGAAAAAGAATTAAAAGAGCACAAAAGGATATACATATCGAAGATAAATCAAAATTTTCCATTCCAAACTCTACTGACGACTACATTGAAATGTTATTGCTTAACGGTTCTTCGCAGTACAAACCATGGCTAAAAAGGTATTAAGTTTAAATTAGATTAAAACTGTGCAACAAGTCTAGGTCGATGAAAAAATAAATTGGTGCGACTATAAAGGTCTGATAAATTTGTGCCGAATACGACTTTATTCTCGCAATTTCTCCATCACCCTCAGTTTTTTAGAAAATGGACCTCAGCTAAAAATCTCGATTTTACGAGTACTTTTACTATAATAGTATTTTTAAGTTAAGATATCGAGCACACCGCTACTTATGGCTTTTGCTTGCAATTGCCTCCGTACTTTTATTTTTCCTATAAAATATACAGCTAAAATTATTGTATTTACAATTACCAATATTAAGGATAGTCATATTAAGCTGATGAAAATCAAACTAATGTAGTCTTAACTTAAGTGTTTTAAATCATTCATTTCGATTAATTTATTTTTACTGTATGTTGAATTATTGGTGTACCTAACGGTTTCAAAACAAATTAGGGTTTTTTTTTATCTCACCTGTATATGACAATAATAGTTTCCCTTGATATTCTTGATAAATACTGTGATGAGCAACCAAAATATTGTAGTAACCCTAGACCACGACGAGATACTTGCGAAGCTATTTTAACAAATAATGACGCAATCCATTAAGTTTTTAAAGCTGAACCAACATCACACGACTATCTCATCAAATTGAAATTATTTCGAAGTAGACTTTACCTTACTATCCAGAAGCTTATGGAAGATACCCCTGTAAAACGAACTGAACCATTCATGAACAGACCCTTTCAACCTCTTAAAAAACAGAAGAAACAAGATGACACCACGCTTTTGTAAGCACACACTATTAGGACGCAAAAACAACATAAATAGAAAATTAGAAAACTCACAAAACCACTAAACGGCATTTAATCTTACATTAAAGACTCAAAAAATGGACACCTACAATACATTTTTCCAGGTTAACCCTAGGGAACAATCAATGACTAACAATAGACAATTAAGACAAGGCCCAACTGTTATGTATAAGAAAAATGTAATCTCGCTACCTCGCGCATCCAAAACTAATCTGTATTCCTTCGTTCTATAAGCACACACATGTATACACACACACGTTACTTTTATTCATTCTCTCGATGATCTCTGAATAAAGTCAGTCAGTACCAAGCACTCACCGAGAACGCTTCTGCCCAAACACAACACCAACCATTACTGAAAATCAAGCTGGGCGCAGCGAGAGTGGTAAACTCGCTTAAAATCTTGAAACATGTTGTCCACCTCAACGAGCTGGCAGCAAGAGGATTTTCCAAAACCATAAGTAATCGACCAAATGAACGTGAATACTCGGAATAAAACCACTCTTCATCAGAAAATAGCACAGGCTTGCCAAAAACTAAATACCCTATTCCCTTACAATGGTAAAATAAGGAATAAAAGAGGAATAATTAAGGGGTTAGGGAACACAGTAAAAATAATTTTCGGCTATATGGACACCGATGACGAAGCTAAAATAAATAGCAATTTGGATTTTTTGCAAAAAGATTCTGAATTAAATACAATTTTTCAAAACGAAAAACATATTAGATTCAAAAAATTACGAAACACATTAATACGGAACAAGAAACCATCAATAACTTTATAAACACATATCTGAACAAGATTTTTTTTCTACTCTGACCTTGTTACCAAGCGCACGATCCTCTCTACAGCAATATCGCTGTTTGACTATCACGATAGTTAATAGTTCAAACCAAACTGGGACAAGTTTGTCCGTTTTGTTTACAAACAAATCAGCTTTTTTTTTGTTGTCTGTTACAATTTTGCTCCGTTTCATCTGCAGTCTCGCTAGTTTCCTTATTTGTCTCATCTTGGTTGTTTTTGTTAGTTATTGGCACTGTTCTGCTCGCTCTCCATAAATGATGTGAAGTCATTCGGGTCTAGTTGTTTTTGTAACACCGCTCTCTTATCCTCTCTCTTTTTGATCAGTCTTTTTTGTACATGATGTTTATGTTTGATTAGCAAGCTTAATATTTTTATATGGTAGTAATGTACACACATTACACATTTGTCCAGTAATTTGTTTATGTCAACATGTATGTCTTTATCGTCTGTAAATAATTTGTTGCTGCTAGTGCTGTCTTTTATGAATTTGGGTATTATTTTTGTCTTCCTACATTTTAAAAGAAATTTAATGTTTGTATTTAACTAAGTTAATTTAGTTGACGTCAGTTGAAAATTGTTAATCGTTGGTCTTGCTTTGTAGTAGTTACGTTCAATTTCCGCATATCCCATTTTGGAGTGTTATGCTATCGGCGTGCCTTCCGTTATTTTATATAGTTGGTTTGGCGACCTTTCCAAAGTATATTAATTGTTAGCCGGCTCGAGGTCAGGATGTTGAAAAAAACACAAAATTATTTTAATTTTGGTAATTTTGTCAATATATTTCGGTTGCTCTTCGGCAACCGTATTTAGGACAACTATAAATAATTACAACGATTTTAATATTTTTAACAAACAGAAAACAATTTACATTTGACATACATTTAATTTACACGTCTGCGTCCGGTGACGTGGAGTTGTTAACTTATTTTTTCTTTCCCTAGTAACTGAGCGCAATTGTCAGTGTCCGTTGTGTAGTTCATTCGTATGTCTGTAGGTGTTTTTATGATATGTAGCATTTCTAAGAAATATCGTTTGGCATAGTGTTGTTCTTGTGATAAAATACTCGCCTCTTCACATCATTCGTCATTGTAAACAGTTCAGCAAGATAGACCTCAAGGATGCCTATCTCCAGATGGAATTAGATGAGGCTTCGAAGGAAATCATGGTGGTAAACACACCACTGGGCCTATTTCAATATCAGCGTCTTCCTTACATGATTGCAAGCGCACCAGCCATCTTCCAAAAATACCTCGAGCAACTTATGACTTAGATGACATCATCATCTCAGCACCTACAAGCGAGGAACATCTGAACCGAATCGACCGAGTTCTCAGCTCTCTTCAAGAGAACGGCATCAGATGCAAAAGGCAAAAATGCTTCTTTTTCAAGGACGAAATAGAATATTTAGGGCGAAGAATCAGCGCAAACGGCATTCTCCCAGACAACATAGACTCGGGGTAGTCCTTTAACATCTTCAGCCAGATGGCGGAGAGAGACCCATTGTTTTCGCATCTTAAACGCTCGACAAGTATCAGGTTAAATACAGCCAAATCGAAAAGGAAGGACTTTCCGTAATATATGGAGTAACGCGTTTTCACCAATACCTTTAATGCAGAAAGTTGATCCTGATCACAGACCACAAGCCATTTGTTACCATATTTAATCCAGGCAAGCATCTCCCGTTGATGACGTCAAACCGGCTACAACTTTGGGCTATTATTCTCATGGCCTACAATTTCGATATCCAGTATCGATCCACATCTGCTCATGGTAACGCAGATGCTCTTTCACGCCTTCCAGTGGGTACAGATCCAGACTTCGACAAAGAAGAGGAAGCTTGCCCCACTGTAGTCGAAGTGTCACCACCGATAAATTCCGAGCTCATTCGCAACCACATGGACAAAGACAAAGTTCTCAAGCAGGTCCTGCAGAACGTATCTGTGGGATGGCCAGAAAAACTCCAGCCATGCAACGAAGCCCTTTTGCCTTACTTTAACCGAAAGTTTGCTCTCACAATCAACAAACAATTGCTTTGCTTACACAAAGCAGCAAATCGTATTATAATTCCAGCCGGTCTACGTGCTCATATCTTAAAACTCTTACATGAAGGACATTGGGGCATGGTTCGAATGAAGCAGTTGGCAAGACAACATGTTAGGTGACATTAGAAGCCTTGCCCAGTCTTGCAGCATCTGCAAGTGCAACAATCCTACACCACCAAGAGAGTACCAAAGTTGGCCAGCAGCAACAACAGCATGGGAGCGAATTCATATCGACTTCGCCGGTTCAATCTTTGACGCTATGTGGCTCATATGCGTAGACGCGTACTCACAGTTCCCATTTGTCATCCAAATGTCGTCTACAACAAGCGCCAACACGATCGCTGCACTGTCTTCTAATTTCGCCATCGAAGGATACCCGAAAACCATGGTTAGCGACAACGGTCCTCAGCTTACAGCTGACGCCTTAGAAGAATTCTGCAAACTGCACGGTATAACGTATATTACCACAGCACCGTTTCATCCAGCATCTAAAGGATTAGCAGAGCGATTTTTACAGTCGTTGAAATTCGCAGTCAAGAAGAACCTCAAAGACGGTATACCACTTAGGGTAGCTGTATCAAAATATCTTTCTTCTTACAAGCTCACTCCAAACGCCCAAGGTAAAACTCCTGCAGATTTAATCCACGGTCAACCAGTCCGCACCGTGCTTAGTCAACTTTTCGAGCAGCCTGTCAAGGCTAAACAGACATCACAAAGTACATCCCTAATCAAATGGTATACGCTCGAAACTCTTCAAGGGGAGAAAAGTGGATTAAAGGCATTATCGACCGTCCAGTTGGAAAAATGCTTTTTATGGTTCGCACGTCAAATAGCTACATCAAGCCCATTTCAACCAGCTGAAACCGAAGTTGTCAGCAAACAACTCAATCGAGAGACCTTCAGAGATTTGGTGGGTTCCTGAACTGCCTAAGCCATCTTTCAATCAAGAAATACAGCAACAAGATCGACCGCCAACTCCGCCAGTTGTTCAGCAACCTGATCCTGTTCCTGTTTCTCGTCCTCCTGAACGCGCAGCAGAGCCTACCCAGCAGCCGAGGCAGAAACAATCTACACGACGTCTTTCCGGCATACCAGTACGCCAAAGCAGCCATTTTCGCCAAGAATTCGATCGTTTTAAGCCAAAGGACTTCAGAAAATCTGAATAGTTCTTAATTAAAGGAGGAGATGTGTTATGTATAAGCAAAATGTATTCTCGCTTCTTCGCACATCCAAAACTATTCTGTATTCTTTCGTTCTATAAGCACACACATGTATACACAAACACGTTACTTTTGTTCATTCTCTCGCAGATCTCTGAATAAAGTCAGTCAGTACCGAGCACTCACCGAGAACGCTTCTGCCCAAACACAACACCAACCATTACTGAAAATCAAGCTGGGCGCAGCGAGAGTGGTAAACTCGTTTAAAATCTTGAAACATGTTGTCCACCTCAACGAGCTGGCACAAGAGGATTTTCCAAAACCATAAGTAATCGACCAAATGAACGTGAATACTCGGAATAAAAACCACTCTTCATCAGAAAATAGCACAGGCTTGCCAAAAACTAAATACCCTATTCCCTTACAATGGTAAAATAAGGAATAAAAGAGGAATAATTAAGGGGTAAGGGAACATAGTAAAAATAATTTTCGGCTATATGGACACCGATTACGAAGCTAAAATAAATAGCAATTTGGATTTTTTGCAAAAAGATTCTGAACTAAATACAATTTTTCAAAACGAAAAACATATTAGATTCAAAAAATTACGAAACATATTAATAGGGAACAAGAAACCATCAATAACTTTATAAACACATATCAGAACAAGATTTTTTTTCTACTCTGACCTTGTTACCAAGCGCACGATCCTCTCTACAGCAATATAGCTGTTTGACTATCACGATAGTTGATAGTTCAAACCAAACTGGGACAAGTTTGTCCGTTTTGTTTACAAACCAATCAGCTGTTTTTTTGTTGTCTGTTACAATTTGCTCCGTTTCATCTGCAGTCTCGCTAGTTTCCTTATTTGTCTCATCTTGGTTGTTTTTGTTAGTTATTGGCACTGTTCTGCTCGCTCTCCATAAATGATGTGAAGTCATTCGGGTCTAGTTGTTTTTGTAACACCGCTCTCTTATCCTCTCTCTTTTTGATCAGTCTTTTTTGTACATGATGTTTATGTTTGATTAGCAAGCTTAATATTTTTATATGGTAGTAATGTACACACATTACACATTTGTCCAGTAATTTGTTTATGTCAACATGTATGTCTTTATCGTCTGTAAATAATTTGTTGCTGCTAGTGCTGTCTTTTATGAATTTGGGTATTATTTTTGTCTTCCTACATTTTAAAAGAAATTTAATGTTTGTATTTAACTAAGTTAATTTAGTTGACGTCAGTTGAAAATTGTTAATCGTTGGTCTTGCTTTGTAGTAGTTACGTTCAATTTCCGCATATCCCATTTTGGAGTGTTATGCTATCGGCGTGCCTTCCGTTATTTTATATAGTTGGTTTTGGCGACCTTTTCAAAGTATATTAATTGTTAGCCGGCTCGAGGTCAGGATGTTGAAAAAAACACAAAATTATTTCAATTTTGGTAATTTTGTCAATATATTTCGGTTGCTCTTCGGCAACCGTATTTAGGACAACTATAAAATAATTACAACGATTTTAATATTTTTAACAAACAGAAAACAATTTACATTTGACATACATTTAATTTACACGTCTGCGTCCGGTGACGTGGAGTTGTTAACTTATTTTTTCTTTCCCTAGTAACTGTCTATATAAATGAGCGCAATTGTCAGTGTCCGTTGTGTAGTTCATTCGTATGTCTGTAGGTGTTTTTATGATATGTAGCATTTCTATGGTGAATCGTTTGGCATAGTGTTGTTCTTGTGATAAAATACTCGCCTCTTCGAAGTTCGGTGAGTGATTACTTTTGGCACAGTGGGACATGAGTGCTGTTTTTTGCGCGCTCGTATGATGTCTAGCTTTGAAGTCCGATTTATGTTGTGCTAGTCTAGTTTTTAGCTTAGATTTTGTTGTTCCTATATATATCATGTTGCATATTTCGTTGTTGTTGCCGTTGCACGGTATTTTGTATATTACGTATTTTTTGTCAATTTCATTTATCTTTGATTTTGTTCTGTTGTATATAGATTTTAATGTGTGGTCCGGTTTATGTGCGATACTTATGTTTTCTTTGTCGTAGTATTCCGATTTCGCTACACGTTCGGATAATGCCGGGACGTATGTAATTGACATATATTTTTTGTTTTTATTGTTTTTAACGCTATTTTGTTTTGTTGTTTTTTTTCCGATAATAATGTTTTTATTATGTGTTTTGGGAAATCATTGTCTGTCAACATTGATTTTATCTCCTGGGTCGTCTTTTCGTGGTAATCCGTGTCTGAAATTTTGAGCATTCTATGTATACAGCTTCTAGCTGTATTTATTATCATTTGTTTTGGGTGTTTGGAGTTGAAATTGATGATTCGTCTGGACGCAATTGGTTTCTTATAACATTTTAATTTTAATCGATTTCCACGTCTAATTATCACTGAGTCCAAATAAGGTAATTGGTCGTTTTCTTCTAGTTTCATTGTAAATTTTATATTATTGGTGAAAGAGTTGAGCATGGTCAGTATAGTTTTAATGTCATCCTCTTGAATGATTGGGAACAGGTCAACTACGTATTTTGTCAGTAATCTTGGAGGTCGTCTTAATTTTTCTAACGTGTTGTCCAGGAGAGTTTCCATTACAATATCTGCAATGACCAACGAGGTTGGCGATCCCATAGGCATTCCTTTTAATTGTGTGTACAAATTGTTTTCAAATTTGAAATACCTGTGTTCTTGAATACAAAATTTTATTATGTCCATAAATATTGTTTGCGGTATTTTACTGTGTTTTTGTATTATTGTCCATTTGTTTTTAATTATATCCAGGGCTAGATCTGTCGGTATACTCGGAAATAATGAAATAACGTCAAATGAAATTAATCTTTCATCGTCGCCAATATATGTGTTGTTGATTTTTTCTTTGAATTCTTCTGAATTTTTTATGTTGTATTTGGAGTCTATTGTTATGTTTTTTAATATGTCAATTATGTATTTGCATAGTGCATAGGATGGTGATCCGATGGAGGAGCAGATTTCTTCTTTATGAATTTTGGGTAGTCCATATATTCGTGGTGCTAAAGCTGTGGTGGTTGTCATCTTATTTCTTTCGATCCTTGAGATGAGTTCCATTTTTAATAGTTTGTCCACTATTTCGTTATTTTTTGTTTGTAGTCTAGAGGTGGGGTCTTTCCTTAATGTCCTGTATGTGTTCATATCCTTTAATATGTCCTTCATTTTTTGGTTGTAGTCATCTTTGTTCATAGCTACCGTCTTGTTACCTTTGTCTGAGGTCAATATTAAAATGTCGTCATTTTCTTTAAGAAATCTCCTTGTTTGTCCCACTGTGTCTAGTATTGCAGGATCAAATGCACTTTCTTTGTTTGATGTTTTGTGGTCTTTGATAAGCAAAGAGAATTGGGTTCCCGCCTCTTCTTGTTTCTCTTTGTCAATAATAGTTTTGAGGATTTCCTCTCCGTCCGCAATGTATTTTAAGAGAGGGAATTTCTTCTTCTCTATTGGGAGCGCGAACTTTGGACCCTTCGCCAAAAGTGATTTTATTGCTGGCGGGAATTCGGTGTCCGTTTTGTTTACAAACCAATCAGCTGTTTTTTTGTTGTCTGTTAGAACTTTGTTCCGTTCCATCTGCAGTCTTTCTGGTTTCCTTATTTGTCTCATCTTGGTTGTTTGTGTTAGTTTTTTGGTAATGTTCTGCTCGCTCTCCATAAATGATGTGAAGTCGTTCGGGTCTAATTGTTTTTGTAATATCGTTCTCTTATCCTCTCTCTTTTTGATTAGTCTTTTTGGTATATGATGTTTGTGTTTGATTAGCAAGCTTAATATTTTCATATGGTAGTAATGTGTGTGTTCGTCCAGTAATTTGTTTATGTCAAAATGTATATCCTTATCGTCTGTAAACAATTTGTGGCTCCTGGTGCTGTCTTTTATGAACTTGGGTATTATTTTTGTCTTCCTACATTTTAAAAGAAATTTAATGTTTGTATTTAACTTGGTTAATTTAGTTGACGTCAGTTGAAAATTGTTAATCGTTGGTCTTGCTTTGTAGTAGTTACGTTCAATTTCCGCATATCCCATTTTGGAGTGTTATGCTATCGGCGTGCCTTCCGTTATTTTATATAGTTGGTTTTGGCGACCTTTCCAAAGTATATTAATTGTTAGCCGACTCGAGGTCAGGATGTTGAAAAAAAACACAAAATTATTTCAATTTTGGTAATTTTGTCAATATATTTCGGTTGCTCTTCGGCAACCGTATTAGGACAACTATAAAATAATTACAACGATTTTAATATTTTTAACAAACAGAAAACAATTTACATTTGACATACATTTAATTTACACGTCTGCGTCCGGTGACGTGGAGTTGTTAACTTATTTTTTCTTTCCCTAGTAACTGTCTATATAAATGAGCGCAATTGTCAGTGTCCGTGTCATCATAGCTTCAATGCTTTTGAACATATACGCAAAAAATCATAATTTTAATATTTTAAAAAATATTTAATTCTTGCAATAGCTGCAAAGCCGAAGTTGGCTTTCATTATTGTTTTATTTATGGCCCATGGAACACTTAATATCATTTACACAGCAAATCTACCGACAACCAGACTTACAACAACATCAACATTTGATGATGATACTGCCAATCTAAGTTGATCTAAATGCCCTGCAACAGCATCGCAAAACTCATCAGCTTATCACGTGCTTTTGCAAAAATGGCTTGCCAATTGGCGGATACATGTAATCGAGCAGAAGTGTAAACATGTCACTTTTACCATAAACAGACAAACTTGTCCTTCACTATCATTAAATAACAACAACATTCCACAAGCAACTGAAGTAACATACCTTGGAGTTCACCTGGGAGAAGCTTACTTGGCGTAAGCATTGAAACTAAAAGAAATTTACTGAAATTAAAGCTAAAGCTTAAGTCTACACTGGCTTATAAAGGCACGTTCACCACTAAAACTGGAGTAAAAAGAGTAAAAGCAGTCCTTAAGCCAATTTAGACTAGTAACTTAGAAATAATCTAAAGAGCTCAATCAAAGATATTGAGAACTATAACGGTGCTTCACCGTGGTACATCGTTCCCCGAAGCACACAAGTTTCATTTAGATATTAGATATTATGATTAGGTTATTAATATAAGAGAAACATCCATGGAGTATTTTGTTGTTATACTAGTTCTAAGGGCGCCTGTGAAACCAATGTACGTTAACAAGATTTAAATCTAAGCTTAAGAGTTGCCATTTACTTCGCGCCTTGACCAACGTCACCAGATCGCAAAACCTTGCCAGATCACGACGCTGTCAAACCGCAACGTTGACAGAACACTATCGATAGTCGTAGTGCTACTCGATACTTGAAGGGGTGGCAATCTAAAAAGAATCGATGACGGGGAATGATCGCGGATAGCGTCAGGGAGCAGTCGTGTGCTCCGGAAAAAAGTAAAAATCACGTGGCTCGGACACAAACGCGGGGTACATCCTGCGTGGCTTAAATATTTAAGAACTCGGTGCAGCGGGGAAACAAGCCAGGTTATTTATTTATTCGCCAAAACAATGTTTACTGGCTACATCTATATATCTTATATCAGTCTTCAGTCAGCTCTCATTGCAATCGGAACTGCTTTATTCTTCGCTATGTCAATCTGTTTCGAATGCAATTCCGAAGTAACCGCCGCGCAGCTTCGCCGTTTCGATGCGATTCGATGTTCTTCTCTATGCCGCCGCGCTTTTCACATTGCTTGTGTCGAATTGCAGCCGGATGCAATTAAATTGCTAACGAACCTGCCAAACCTACTCTGGCAGTGTGATGGCTGTAATGTCCATAATGACTCTCACTCTAAAGTTGACGAAATCAACAATAGAGTTATTGAACTGGAAAAAATTGCCTTTAAGTACCAGTTTTCTTTATGCCCTGCCGAATTTGTCTAGTCATGTCGATACTATGCCGCGGAACAAGACGGCCGTTACCACTGCAGCTCCAATTACAGCGTTTCCCATTCCACCTTCAACTAGTTCCGAAATTTCTAATTTAGAGTTTCCTGCTGTGAGCTCTGTTCCGGTGCGTAGGATGAAAAAGGAGAAACAAAAACCAATAAGAAGCGCCTAGTTGGACTGGCCCCTAGGTGTGATGCATTTCAAGCTCTGCCAAGCTAAAATTATCTTCACATTGGAAAATTTCCTGCTACCACGAAGCCAGAGGAGTTGTGCAAATAAGTGTCTGATAAGCTGCATATCGAAGTTAATACTATATCTTGCAAAAGTCTGGTTAAAAAAGATGTGGACATTTCGTCGCTTATATTCATAAACTATAAGTTGGGAGTTCCTGAGCAGCATTTTTCCACTGTTTTTAGTGGCGAATTTTGGCCTCAGTCGGTCAAGGTAGTACGTTTTATTCATAGGGACAGACCAGTTGAAGTTACTGTTGTGGATAACCACTTATTGGAGGACCTCAGCGTACATCAACACCTACGGCAGCTTCAAAAAACCCCCAGTAATTGGCGCTACTGGCGCTGATTTTGTTGCGGGACAATTTTTACAGCCAACTTTATCTGCCTACTCTTCATTTGCAACAACAACAGCTGTCTGCTATGACTTCTGCTTGCAGTGCATTTTTCAGAGAGGCGTTTTCCACTCGTTCCGATGTTCTCCAGCTGGACCAACATGAACAGCTGCATTTTTCTCCGCCCGCTTTGTGCGATGTTTACCATTCTCCTCGATGCTCAGATCGCGCTCTTCAAACGTACCAACAACAACATTTGGATACACAATTGTTGTCCGTCTTGTGCACTTCGCGACAAGTATCTGGTTCGGCTTTGATAATAATGCTTAGCTGTCCACTTTACATGAGCATCGCTCAAGAGCTGGATATGATGCTGTTCTAAGTGCGCTCTTTGGAGTTGGCCTCTCTTCAGTCTTCCGCCGCTCTTCCGACCTGGAACTTTTCTTCGCATGCTGGATCTGATGACATCGAACTCTTAAGGTGCATTCTCGAATCATTCTCATTGTTGCCCGGGCGACGATGCTCTTCGGATATCTGACGTTTGGGAGCTCTTGGGGTCATCTCTTCAATTACTCTTACTGTTTTCAGATCACTATCTGCATAAGCAAGTATCTACAAGGCTGCTTTCTTACTCTATTGATTATAGCTCATACGTGCCTGAGTTATTATACACCTTATCATCGGAACAGCATAACCCTATGCATTTTTCGCCAAATCAGGAAGAGGATGAAATAAATGAAAAACTTTCATCGTTATTAAAGGCAATCTGTGGAGTCTACATGCCTCAGTCAGAAACTGGGCAGGACGCTTCTGGTTCAGCGATTCTGTATGCAACTTATTCTTGCAATCTTTCTTCTGCGGTGCCACTACGCGAGCACCTATAGCTGGCCGGAAAGATTCTCTTAGGACATACTTCCAAAATATATTGGTTTATTTGATTTTTACCTGCGACTTTGATGTGATAATTTTAGTTGGGACCTGGCTCAACTCCAACTTTTTAATGACGAGTTCTTTGTTTCTAACCAGTTCCTGATCTATCGTAAGGATAGGGATGCTGAGAAAACGCACTATTCAAGAGGTGGAGGAGTTATTGTGGCAGTCCGACGCACTCTTCTTTCCGAAAATATTATTCTCTCAAATGAGGATTCATTTCTGGACCAGATTTGCGTTTCAGTTCATGGGCCATCTAAAAAAGTTGTATTTATTGCATCATACATACCACCTAACAGCGACTACAGCATTTGGACAAAATTTATGCGTCAGGATCCCCACTCTTCTAATTTATTCCCAGTAATGTTCACTTACCACATGAGATCCTATCCTAACCCAGATAAACACAATCTTTAACTGTTTAAATAGATTATAGATCTAGTTTTTGTAATTTTAAATCAATTATTCTATAAGCCTATGCGAATGTCCTATTTCAAAATGTGATGCTCATCATATGCCGTTGCTTTAAATTTACAATTACCAGATTACAAGCGATATCTGGCAACTCGTAACTCTCTTGACTGGGAACGATACAGGCAGCACAAGCGGGAGTTTGAATTTTTATAAATTTCTGTACAACCATTACATTATATTATTATATTATGCTGAGAATGGTCTTAAACAAAATCTTAAAACTTTCTGGAGGTTTGTTAATTAAAAAAAAATTGTCTGCTATAACTTCTTCTATGACTATAGATAACATTACTATTTCCTCTGAGCTGGGTGTGGCAAATCTCTTTGCAAAATTTTTAAATTCTAACTTCGAACCTCTTAGTGATTGGAACCATTTCGAGACTCTGAATAATATTCCGTATCTCCGTAATATTGGAATTTTTTCAGTGTCCTACAATGATATTCATCAAGCGGTGGACGTTTTTTATGATAATAATAAGCCTGACCTGGATGGGATTTCTCCCTGTTTCTTAAACAATTGTGTCTCAGCACTTTGTCAGCCTCTAAAATTAATCTTCGACTTGTCACTTTCCAGGGGGTGTTATATTAAAAAATGGAAAGCAGCCACGGTGAAATCGGGTAGTAAATGCCTTATCATTAACTATCGACCCATTTCCAAATTGAGTAACATATCTAAACATTTTGAGCGGATTATCACCAAGCATCTTTCCTTTCGTGTTAAGCCCTACATTTCGCCCAATCAGCATAATTAATTATATCATATTTGGAGGAGGACCTATCGGGTCAACATTAATGATAATCTTTCTTGCCCGTTTGTTGCAAATTCAGGCCTTTCTCAAGGTAGTGCCCTTGGTCTTCTTCTTTTTATAATATTTATTAATGACGTTTCCTGCTGTATCATGAACTCTGAATTTCTTTTATATGCTGATAATATTAAGATCTTTAGATCTATCCGTTCAGTTGCTGACACTAGCTTGCTTCAAGCTGACATGAACCACGTTAAAGCGTGGTGTGTCAATAATTTGCTCCCACTTAACCTAAATAATTTCGTCAGGTATATTAAACGCACTTTTGATATTTTAAGTCCCTATCATTGTACTCACAGCTTTTGCACACCAATGTGAGTCTTTAGACCTCGGGGTCTTGTTTGATTGTAATTTTAGTTTTTCTGGATACCTTAACTATATTATACCCAATGTTCTATGTTTGGGTTTGTTAGGCGAAATAGTATGCATTTTGACCCTTATACTAAACTTTCACTTTATTCATTATTATTATGCCTCTTTCATTTGGAACCCTTCGGCTTCTGCACATTAATAGAATTGAGCGCATTCAAAAAATATTCTCAGATTTGCTCTTTCTTCACTTAATTTTTCGGACCCTTTGCCATCTTACTTTAGCAGATGTCGTCTTGTCCAGCCTTAAACGTGCAGCCTTGCACGTAATCATTGATCCACTGCAGGCGTGGCTACGGCAATACCTGGTCCACTCAGAGAAGCTTGCGTGCCCATGCGGGATCATATTCCTACAGCTCGCCCCCCATCGCAAACATAGTTTTCGAGTAGCCCCGTTTCCACCGACACGTGGTCTTGTCCGGCAAACTGGGCGATCATTGTCTTTACCGTTCTATTGGCCCTCTCCGTGGGATTTTCTTGTGGCGTGAACTGGTGCCGCACTCCCAACTCTGTCAAGAACTGCTTGAACGCCCTGCTCGTGAACTGCACCCCGTTATCGGTGATCAAGACCTTCGGCACGCTGTACCTTGAGACAATCCTTTTCCGGATTGCCTTTTCGAGCGTCTCTGTGGTAGCCCTACGCATTGGCACTATTTCCGTCCACTTCGAGAACCGATCTACGAGCACTATAAGCATCGAGTTCCCGTGCTTCGACCGAGGAAGCGGCCCAACGAAATCGGCCCAGCTTTCCTCTGAGATCTGTGTGAGCATTTTTCCGGCTGCCAGCAGCTGACTAGGCTTGTACCTGAGGCAGCTCTCGCAGTTCCGCACGTATTTCCTAATGTCGCGGTGCATGCCCGGCCAATGATACCTCGCTGCCACCCTTGCGATCGTCTTTCGGCTGCCCATGTGTCCAGCCGTCGGCCCATGGTTCTCGGCCATGACTCGCTGCCTTGATCCGATTGGTGCGCATAGCTTCCATGCGACCACATCCTGTAGCCTGCTCGGTGAGGAATGTGCCGGTACAGCCGGTCGGCCTCCACTAAATAGTCCGGATATTTTTGGGGGTTCTGTGCTATCTTGCCCCTCATGCCCCTTATCCAGCTACATTCGTCTTGTTTCGCCGGTTGACCAGGTGGCTTCGTTTTCATCATTCGGCAGGTTTCAGGTATGGGCTGCCGCCACAGTGCATCCGCCACAATATTCAGCTGGCCTTTCCTGTATGCGATTTCGAAGTCGTATAGTTAGAGCTCCAGTGTCCACCGTCCGATTCTTCTCGATCCTATTCAACCACTTCAGGACCATGTGATCTGTTATCAATTTGAAGTGGTCTCCCTCCAGGTATGGCTTTAATTTCCTTATGGCCCACACGATTGCTAACATTCTTTTTTAGTATCCGAGTAATTCTTTTCCAACCCATTTAGGGTCCGGCTGGAATAGGAGATTACCCGCTCGCCCTGGTCGGAATTTGAGTGAGAATGGCACCCAGCCAAAATTGGGTCGGCGACCAACCTCGCCTTGACAGCTTCAAAGTCCTGCTGGTGGTCGTCGGTCCATTACCATTTGACACACTTTCGGAGAAGCGGATGCACTAGCGTGGCAAAATCTGGCAAAAAAAGCCTGTACCACGACGCCACTCCCAAATACTGCCAGCAGCTCCTTGGCAGTTGCCGGTGGTTTTAGCAATGCTATCGCTGATACCTTTTCCGGATCCGTCCCGATGCCTTGGTCTGTAATGCGATGCCCTAAGTATTGAAGTTCCTTCCTGAAGAATTTACACTAATCAGCGTTTACTTTCAGGTTCGCCCCTCGCAGTCTTCTAAATACTTCCCTTTACGTTCCGCATGTGCTCTTCTAGCGTCCGTCCGATGACGATTATATCATCCTGATACGCGAAGGCGTGCGGCATCATTTCGGGTCACTATTACCTGGTCCAACGCCCGCTGGAATATTGCTGATGCCGAGTGTAAACCAAAAGGCATAACTTTCCATTGAACACAGGCCTTTCCCTGGCACTGTGAATGCGGTGTACTGCCTCCTGGTTGCCTCCAACGATATCTGCCAGTACCCGTCCTTTAAGTCAAGGCTGCTAATATACTTAACTTCTCGGAGTTTGGTCCAGGATGTAGTTGATCCTCCTAGTAGACTAGAGTAGACTATATCCGTCCATTTCTAACGAGCGAGAGATGATTGAGTGCTGCAATCCGCGAACCTAAAAACCCACAAAAAGTAAGACATGGTTTTATGATTGTATCTAAAAATTTTAATTCTGTATTCCGTAATTGCATCGGGCTCCATGATTCCCAGTCATGCCGCACATCCGCCTACGCGGAAAAACAGGTGCTCTTCCCAAATAATTTAATACCCAATTTAAGTGTTGAAGAATCAAAACAAGAAAGAAACTAAACATACCGCTCATGATTATATTTGGGATGATTTCAACATCATCGCCGGCCGCTTTCCACGTTAATGAGCAGCTCACGAGAGATAATTTCCTTATACTTAAAGAAGCCATGCGTTTAAGGAAGTAGAAATCTCTTGCTGCTGTTTTTACGCGCCGTGGGATTGTGCACGTGAAGGGCAGTGGAAAGAGAGGACATTTACTTTATCCAGCAGCTTGATAAGCTCAGAGCGTATCACGGCTGCTGAGTCTGCTCTCCCCCCTCTCTGGATCCAGCGCACTGGTTGCCGAAGGTACCCCTCGTGCTGCCCGAAATAGCTTTCGTCAATAACATCTCTTATG
This sequence comes from Drosophila gunungcola, assembly GCF_025200985.1. Lineage (NCBI taxonomy): Eukaryota > Metazoa > Arthropoda > Insecta > Diptera > Drosophilidae > Drosophila > Drosophila gunungcola. The sequence continues at coordinate 9,061 of NW_026453219.1, read as the reverse complement.
CAGCTGACCTCTTTATTTTCATAGTTTTTAGGAGTACTTTAGGTTTTCTATTGGTAATCTCTTTTCGTTCAAATCTAGCTTGTGCCTTCTCAATTCATATGTGCTGCTCTGCCGGTAATCGCTGATGTAGAGAGACAGAACGAAAGAACTGGCTTCTATTGTTGGCTAGGCAGTTCGACAGATGGCGCAACCTAAACTCCGAATGTTTTGTGGGTAAAAATTTATTTTGAAGTTGGTGCTCTCTTGTTGCACAGTTGTTATAGTAGCTGATTGCCATTGACCAAAGATAACGCAAGGGTTGCCTTGGGGTCGTAAAGGTTTTTATTTTTTTTTATTATTCTAGCCTCGCGGCTCTTACGCTACTGCTGCTCCTCGTCGTTATCCTCTGCGTCGTCGCTTTTCGACGCTGTCTTCTGCGGCGGTCGCTCTTCGTCGTCGACCTTCTGCTGGTGTCTGACTCATGACGGCTCCTCAGAGACTCTGGATGTTATGCGAACCTCACTGTCGGGGCCGGCAAGGTGTTTCGCCTAGCAGGTAGAACTATGTTCGCCCAGGCACCTTTATCGCAGGCTTCCTAAGCTTGGTCTGGATTGTGTCGGCAAGGTGTATCGCCTAGCAGGTAGATCTAGGTTCGACCTCTTCGCCCAGCCACCTGAGCTCGATTTAACCACGAGATGGTTGGAGATCAAGTACCCCAAGTTACTTGATTGAGTCGCTTGATACTATTGAGGTTGAAGCGACTAGAATTGTTGTCTTCTCGACAATCTTCTTGCTGTTTATGTGCGTTTCCCCAATTTACCTTATACCCCACTATTAATGCAGGTCAATACAAATAATGCAACAGCGAGCAGTCCGCTGAGCATTCTCTGTAAACAGAAAGTGGATTTGAACATTGTCGACATTAATTACCATTAGCTCTTTGTTAAATGTTTTTCTTTGTTAGTGAACCGTCAAAATCCTTCTCTATGACCAGTTGTGTGTGTCAGCGTCTCTAACGTGACTTGATATTTATGACATATAGTTTTTTTCTAACAATTCAACACGATTTTTTATTTATAGGGACTCAATCAATTTAAACAACCTACAACATTTATGACTTGACTTCGCCACCGGAAGTTGTTCTATTATTTAACTCCAACATTCGACGGTTATTTGAACACTGTGTTCCATTAAGAACAAAAACACAAAAAACCTACCCTACAGCCATGGCTTAACTTGGAATTAAAAAACCCAATTCGCCTGCGGGATAATCACCTACAACCGCTGGAAAAGGTATAAAACTAAAAGCCTGACAAATCATTTCCAACAACCTAGAAACTTAGTCACAAAGTTGCCTTCAATTGCGCGATATGTTTTTAATTTAAACCGCAGGGAGCACATAACACGCTACTCAAAAAAGATTTTTGAAATAAGCTTTAATCTCATTGTTATGGGGAGAAAACAACCAAAATGCCACCCTTAGTTTAGAAATATAAATTAAACGCACGCACTAGGTTCAACTGAAATTATTTCTTGATTTTATTAGCTGTGCTCGGAGTTGCAGCGATTTTGTATAACTGACTTGCCAAAAGGCTGACTTCAAATTGTTGTAATGTTTTCGCTGTAGCTCGATGAATAGATAACGCGAAAATGTAGCGAGATAAGAAAAACGAAGAACAAAAGCTGCATAAACAGCCCTGCGTTTGCAGCGCACCACCTATGAGCATTTGACTAGGTGCTGGGGTCTGCTCTAAACATACTCCCACCGTTAGGAGAGGCACGGTTCCAACCAAATGGGTTCGATGGGCAGAGCGGCTAGTTTAGTGGCGGCCCTTTTGGTAAGCACCTGTAGCTGTCCGGACCACAGCTACTCTGACGACGCCGTCCTTTCCAGGTATGACTTCATGGATGCACCCAAGCTGCCATTTCATCGGAGGAAGGTTGTCCTCCTGAAGCAATACAACACGACCGATTTGGATGTTGGATGTTTTGATCCGCCATTTGCTTTTCTTGCAACAGGGACAAATACTCTCTGCTCCATCTTTTCCAGAAGTGCTGCTGCATTTGTGTTATTCTTTGCCAACCTTAACCGGCCTTCGCGAAGATGAGTAACGTCAGGCTCAGGAAACCTTGTGTAGCTGGAACCTTTGAGGAAATGCGCTAGCGTTAGCACCTCAAAATTTTCAGCGTTTTCTAAAATTGGACAAAGCGGACGGGAGTTAAGAATGGCAGAAATTTCATATGCAAGAGTTCTTAATTCATCAAGGGCTAAGATGGCTGCACCGACAATTCGGTAGAAGTGTAATTTTGCCGATTTTACAGCCGCCTCCCATAGACCACCGAAATGTGGGGCACGCGGGGGTATGAACTTCCAATCAATCCCATTCGCTAAGCAGGAAGAAGTTATCGAAGCCGTGTGCGGTTCGCTCAAAAATAACTCCTTCAGTTCCGCTAGCTCTCGTTTAGCGCCAACAAAGTTTGTCGCATTATCACTCCAAATAGTAAGTGGACTGCCTCTGAGGTTAATGAATCTTCTCAAAGCTGCAATGAAAGAATCGTTGAGAGATCCTGGACGACTTCCAAGTGCGCAGCCTTCGTCGAAAAGCAGACAAAGACGGCGATGTAGCACTTGTGGGGTGCTTTGTTCCGGGCCTCTGACCTGTGATAGAACGATCCACAATAGTCCACTCCTGTGGTGTGAAAAGCTGGGTTAGGCTGAACTCGATCTGCTGGCAGGCTACCATCACGTGTTCCCAAGCCACAGGCTTCATCCGAAAGTATCTGACGCATTTGTTGATGACGCTAGCCACGAACTTTCGTGGCCAATACCTTTGCCGTAAAGCAGCAAGCAACGCCTGTGGCCCTGCGTGGAAGTTTCTCATGATAATAGACGATAATCGCTCTGGTGACCGGATGATCCTTGGGTAACAATATCGGATGCTTAGCCTCGTAGTCCAAGCTCGCATTTTGAAGCCTTCCACCAACACGAAGTAAACCCTCAGGGCTAAGTATTGGCCTCAGAGAAATCAACTTGCTCTTCGGAGGACAAGGCTTGCCTTGGCTAAGAACCTCATACTCCACCGCTATGTGAACCTGTTGAATGCTCCTTAGAAGCAGAACGGTTCCGAAGCTGATCTCGTCAACGGTAAGATAGATGGTTGAAGGTAATGATTTGGCTCTGCAATTTGAAATGAATCGATAAATGTACGCGAAAACACGCTGCAACTTGTCGAATGAGTTGAGAAACTTGCAGTTGATAGATATGTCAGTGCCAACGGTTCCAATTAGCGCCGTGGAACGTCGTTCCGGAAGGTTCTTTACTGCATCTAATAGGGAGGGCCAGTTCGACGCTCCTTTCAGCAGAAACGGAGGTCCATTTGCCCAAAGGGAGTGCTCCAGCAATTCTTCTTCTAACGTTTACGATAAGCTCAGCCAATAAACACGCTGCTGAAAGTTATAATCTTGGTATTGTTAAAGCTTTTAAGGGAGCTACTCTAGACTTGGCGCAGAGTAGATGTGCTTCAGTGTTGCCATTGGCCTCCGACCGCAATATAAGCACGCGCCGTAAGCTGCTGTGCTAGCATCACAGAATCCGTGCATCTCTACGGAAGCCTGCGATTGCATTACGAATAGTGGAAATTTTAGGTTCTGGACGATCGACAACTGAGAAGTCAACTCCCCACATGACGAAAGAAGGGGCTCTGGCAGTGTCGTCCCAATCCATGTTAGTGCTCCATAGCTTTGCAAAAAAATTTTGGATTTTGTAACAATGGGTGCTATTAAACCAAGCGGATCATAAAATTTCGCAATTTTGACAACACAATCCGTTTTGTTGCTCGTTGACTTGTTAAAATTTGTGCAAAGTTAAAGAGAAGATTATCCGAAGATGGATCCCAGACCAACCCCAAAGCTTTGGCGATAGCTGATCCGTCGGGGAATTTAATAATTGCTCTTTATCGCGATCAGACTCTCCTTCGAGAGCGCTTGCTTCATTCGAACACCATTTTCGGATCGGAAAGTGGCCGCGCGCCAGTAGCTCCTTTACCTAATGACGAAGAGAGCTGATGCATGGCTCTTATAGCCAAGAAGGCAGCCGACTTGGTTCCATAAGTTACTGTGTTTAGTTTATAAACACTCAATTTATCTGTGGAGTTCTCTCGCTAAAATACATTGCAAAAAGTCATCAGGGTACGAAACACGAACGCAGCGGTACATCTTGCAGATGTCTCCACAAAGAGCTTCTTTAAAAATCTAAGCCGAAGCAAAATATTAAAGATTTTTTGCTGAATTGTTGGTCCTGCTAGAAGCAAGTCGTTTAGAGCTATCCCAGATGTAGTTTTGCAGAACCATCAAAGACGACACGAAGTTTAATGGTAGTGCTTTCAAGCTTCTGAACAGAATGGTGAGGCAAGAAAAATTGTGGCACCTCTGGATCCCTTAATGCGAGAGACATGTGGCCTAAGTTGAGGTATTCCTGTAAAAATGCCGAATACTGCGCTTTCAGATTGGGGTTTTATTTAGTTTTGATTCCAAACTTTTAAAACGACGACGGGCCAGACAGTAGGAGTCCTAAAGATTCGAATCCTAAAGTGGATAAAAGGCGAAACGAATATTGACCATTCTCCAGCCTAATGCAATTTACTTTGAAAAGCTGCTCGCATCGTAAGTCCTCGGCCAGCATCAATGGTTTTTCTGAACTAATGTCTTCAATCTCCCAAAACCGCTTTACTACGGCAGCAAGTGTGTCATCATCTGCATGATCAGCAGGATCCTTGGCAATGGCAGCCAAGACAGATTTGCGATTTAGCATACTTGGCTTCCCTCCAGAAACTATCCAACCAAGCTTGGTGTTTTGAAGCGTGGGCAAGGTGCTATCCTCCATCCTATAGTATTTATATTTGGCTGGTAATCAGTGATACTATGGGTTACAAACAGCTGCGAATGACGCACGATAGCTTGCATCCCGTGATTGCGCCAGAATATATCAGAGTTCATGGAAGATTCCCCTATCCCAGAAAATAGTGTGTGCGATTGTCTAAGTTTCAAATTAAGTTGGCTAGCTAGGCGCGTAGTAATAAGGCATAAATGCACCAACTCTATTTTTTACGTAGATTATAGCAGTTGGAGCAGCACGTAATTCATTGCATTGTGTTTACGGTTTTGTGGTGGAGAGTGCGTTAAATGGTAATTAGGTTGTGATAATGGAGATGAGCATGACACTAGTGATGATGAAGTCGATGGTAATGGCTGAGAGCTTATAGATGGGTCGGATGATGGAGATGAATCTGAGGTCGATGGTATAGATGACTATGGGATAATGTGCAGTAATGAATGGTGCTTCATGCGACATGTTACAATGAGTGACTTACATTGCTGCAAGCTATGGCCTTTGCGTAAACAGTTGAGGCAAAGGTGCATTTTTTATATCGAGGATTGGAACTCAAGCTTAGAAATCGGGAGCATTTTGGCAAATAATGATCTCTAGCATCGCAAAATAGGCAAATTGGATGGTTTGAGTTAGTAGCAGACGTAATCAGTACACTTGGGTTATATCTATGCATGCTTTTTCCCACCCGATGGCGTGGTGTTTGAATTACCACAGCTTGGTCCAAGTTTTCCATCATCCGGCACCTCTTCTTTAAAAACGACTCCATAGCATCCCAGGTAGATAGCTCAGAGGTTGACAAATCATCTTCCCAGTTTTTCACGAGTCCTTTTATCTAGCTTGTGTGTCACGATATGAATGAGAAATCCATCCAGAATTTGTTGTGTGGTGGCCAGGGTACGGATTGCTCGAAGATGCGAATTCATCCAATCGCTGAGCTCCCGAAGACCCTTAGCTGATCCCTTCTCGACACCTTTTAAACCAAATATTGCCTGAACGTGTGCCTAAAAGTGTAAAACTTTATTATTAAATCGATTAATAAGTAAAGTTAAAGCCTTTTATAATTTTCATTTGAGGGCTCGAGCGATCGTATGGTTTCCAAAGCCACGCCGCCTAAAGAGGACCTCAAATATTGTAATTTTTCAATATCACTTAGCTTGTCATCATTTCCAATGACCGTGGTAAAAGTTGCAATAAAGTCCGGCCATTCTGAGTACGATCCTTGAAAACAAGAAATCTCTAGATTTGGAATCGAGGTTTCCTAAATCTGAAAGAAAGATTCGCATGGTTTATAATATAAAAGGATGTAGAATTGGCAACTGTGGAACCCGGCAAATGCAGTTTGCGCAGCGCTGCAAGGGTCTCCGTTTTAGTTTCGCCTTTAAATCCATTAAGATGCGGAAATTCAAACCGGTTATCTTACTAATTTCGAAAAGTCCCAGTTTTTTCAAGCGAAGTCTGTGCAGACTCGAATTCCATAGTTCATAGAGTTCCCCCATTCAGCCGCGCGAGAGGACATCAGATTCATAAAACTGCTCAGTAGCTCCAGCAGTAAGTAATCTTTCATTGCGTTTAACTGCCGCCAAAACGGAACGCACTTTGGCTCGGTAAAACTTGATGTCACTGGGAGCATCATTTTGAGGCTGAATCGCGTCTCCTGGGTTATCCATTTTTTTTTTAATTGTCTGACCGGGTTCAGAGGGCAGGAAACACCCTATGCCTATTGCCGCGCAAATGTTAATGCACCGAGCGTCGCCAACAACGTAACGGACACTTTGACTTTGTTTTTGTTCTTTTACCGAAATTTTTGCCTAGAAACATTGACTTGGCAAGGTAATGTATGTGACCATACAAACACGGCTATTTAAACATACATATATGTATGCAATATACGCGTTTAACAACAATTAAATGCGTTTTCTTTAATGTTTAATATTCCAGCACAACACAGTTTTGCTTCTTTCACAGCGCGAAAATGCTCAAAAAAAACAAACGGCCGGCCGGCAGCGCGCACATAAAGTGTTGTGTGTTTGTGACTGAGATGCAGCAAACGGCAGCGAAAATAAGTTATTGCTTAAACGATTTTAAACAATGTAAAAAACCGACATGCAGACTCCGATTAAATGAATATCTCGTCGGGGTCACCAAAATGTTTATGGGGAAAACAGAAATATTAAAAATATAAATTAAACGCGCGATAGGTTCTGTAGTATGCTCACATATAGGGTACACACTGTACCGCTTATATCACTGCAACATTGTAGCATTTGCTTATGTCCGAATATTCCCAGCACCTCAAGTGCAAACCAATTCGACCCACACAACAATGTTATGCACATCCTAAATGCATGTCGGCATGTCTGCATGCGCGGCCGATCATTCGGTTACCATGTGAGCATAACACTCTCTCTCTCATGCGCGGCCGCTGCTTGCGCCGCCTATATACATTTACGTATACATTAAATATATTTAGATACATAAGCGTTGGCCGAGGCGCTGCTCGTGCAGCTATATGAATTGTAAGCCAAGCCAAATTCATTCTTAAGTGAGCATTCAATTAATAAAGCCCGTTCTTAACAGACGGATTTAAAAAGACGAAAGATATTAAAAACTATTCTTTACATGGCGACCGTGACATGTGCGCGAGTAGAAAGTGAGACGGTTTAATTGTTGTATCTGCGCGCTGTGTAATTTTCGTTATTTTGGCCCCAAATCGCGTAAATCGACGAGTTTGGCTAATTAGGGCCAGTGCTTAACAAGTGTGGCCGTCCAATGTGGACGATGCCAATCCTTACAAGAGGCCCTAGACTTGTGTCCCAACGATGGACCTCGCCCCTCACAATAGCTGAGTACAGGGCACGACAGGAGTCCAGCAAACCCATCCACAAAAGAAAAAGAAGTCGAAAAAGGGTAAAAGTCCTGCAACAGAGACGATTACTGAAGGACTACAGGGATATAGCAACGATCCCGCAGGAGAAGGAAGCACACGCACGAAACATTAAAGAACTGGACAAAATACTTTGCAAACAAGCAAAGTAACGCAACAAGGGCTGCATTTATGCCAATGCCTAAGTTGTCTTTAATATATACTTCTAAACCCGAGCCGATGCGCGAAAGCGCTGCTCGAAAAATACTAACCTCTGTTAGGCTTATACTAAAAACATATAATTGATATTGGTTTATATAGAGCAAAATATTGTAAATCAGTATATGAAAATTAACACAAAATTTTTTATTCTTTAATTTTAGCAAAAAAATTTATGCGATTGCCAGAAGACAATTATTAATCAATCAGTTTTGAATAATTAAATTCCCAAATTTTTGTTTGATGGCGTTATTTTGCTGAGTGCTTCTCAGGTCTTAAAAGCCAGGCAGGAATATATGAAAGACAGGAATATTTACGTATACCCATTTAAAATTTCTTTCAATGAATAAATAACAATAAAATAGATAAATTCTCTGCAGAAAATCATAGTAATTATAATAATACCTATATATTGAAAGTACATCTACCCAAAATGGGAATTGTAGACGTTAAGTCAGTGGACACTACTAACGTTATTAACAAAGTGGAACCCAATAATTTGACCTATATTGGGTGCATGTACTGTTAATAATAATCATTTCATCATGAGCGCAAATTTTGTTTCCAAAATATACAAGTTGCACAATAAATGTTTAAAGAAGAAGTATTTAAGTAGAGCACACATCTAGATGAGAAATAAAAAAAAACAAAACAAATTTAATGGATAGAATGGTCAATTTAATACCCTTCTATTGAAAACAAACTTTTTTTATTTTTATTAAAGTTATGGCATTTAACACTATAGAATTGGATAGCTGTCTTGAGGAAATAATTATTAAAGATCCAGAATTTAGAATGCGTGCATTAAACATTCTCCTTTGCATAAAACTTCATTACAATTTCAATATAAATATGGAAAAGTACAATTTGGAATTCAGCCTTTTGTTTGCTTGCAATAAAAAAATAAAGGGTTTAATCCTAAATACTTTGTCATACGTCTCAGTGAAAGAGGTTGTGGATTACCATTCTATACTCGGTGAAACCACGATCCTTATGGTAAAAATAACATAGATAATACTGCCATGGAATGGAACGATTTGTATGCGAAAAAAAAATAAAAACAGAGTTCGATAATCATACAAATCCCTAATCAGAACCGACCAATTCAAGGA